>NC_081298.1:63173000-63485000 GCF_030435805.1 Mustela lutreola | reverse complement strand
TTTGGTACCCTTCCTGAAAACTGGTTGGCTTTAATTGGAGGGTTTCTGAACTCTTTGAAATTTCTGGACTCTTATTTCTATTCTATTGATCTCTTTGTTTATCCTATACTAGTACCACACTGTATTGATTACTATAGCTTTGTAGTAAGTTTTGAATTTGGGAAGTGAATCCTCCAGCTTTGCTCTTCAAACATACCTATTGATTTTGCTAACTTTTTACTAATCACTGACCCGTAGCACATACTTGGAGGGAGGAACCTTTTTTCATGATTGCCAAACATTTTGTGAATTGGAACTTATTCCTGTCATGATTAAAAACTTTAATGTTTTGCAGACTAAGATCTGTTCATACATATGTCTATTATCATACAGATAGTAGGATTCCGTACTCCAAAACGTTTTTATTTGTGAGAGAGCATATAGAGATGCTCCTGAATCGTCTTACTTCTGCAAATGCATTGAGGAATAATCTGATGATGATTCTTACAGAATCTTAATGACTCTATAAATTAAATACTATATAGCACAAAAGAGGAAAAAATAAAAAATCTAAGGAACCAAGTCAAGATATCTAGATGTAAAATCTACCTAGATTATCTTATCATTTCTTACAAAAATTTCACTGTAAAAAGTTTATTCCAGAATATATACACATTATATACCTAGGTAACATACCTATCATTTGTTAGGAAAATATAGGGAAATAGTGTTTCTTAAGAAAGACTTGGGTCCTGAACCACTAAGAAATAGTAGTTTGCCTTGAACTTCAGTGATTGATTAATCAGAAATTTCTGTGAAACCAAAATCTTTATTATGCTTAAAATATTTCACCTAAGAAGAAAAATATGTGTTGCTAACCAGATATTCCAGTATGACAATGATAAATGGAAAAGTTCTTATCGCCCATCACCCTGTCCCACCAAAAGTAACAAATACTCAAGGAGCTTTCCATTTCAGTTGTAGTCCTGAAACTCAACTGACCTTGTGGTAAGAGCAAGTTGTTTAATATCTTTAAGAACCTCCCTCATACAATACAGGTAAGTATCAGGTCCAAGCCAGAGCATTCCTTCACGCAACAGTGGTGACTTTAAGGCACTTTGGATATCTGATAGTGCTGTATAAATGCTGAATTATCAAGTCTTGTCGGGTGTAATTTAACATTAATTATTATTATACTCTCAAAACATGGTTTCCATTTAACTTTTTCAACTGCTTGTTTATAAATATTAGCAAAAGAGGAAGTACCCAGAACACAGATTTCATCCGGGCAACCTGTTCAGACTAAATAACAGGGAAGGAAGATTTTGCTAAAATACACTTCCTCTGCTTGTGTAGAAACCTTTGTTGAGAAATGATCTTTAACTCTGAGAAAATTATGCCATCTCTGTGCAATGTATTTATAGTTAAGAAAGCACACCCTCTCCCCTAGAAAGTATAGGAAATGTGTTCTGTAGCTGTCTTAAAACTAATCATAAGGGCTCATCTTTGCTTTCATCAGCAAACTATGGGAAAACCATCCTTCTGTGAAGTTCAACACTGGTATCAACCAAGCCCTAATAAAAATGGGAATTAAAACTCCTTTTTTGAACATTTGCGGAATTCATTTGAACATTTTGGTCATTACTTCCATGTGTGCTCATTGTCGGTGAGGGCTGGAGGGAGGCTTGAAGTTATTTAGTCCAAACTTTGGTAAAAAAATGGATCTAAAAGGTACCTGGGGGTCTTAGTTGTTAAGTGTCTGCCTTCAGCTCAGGTCACGATCCCGGAGTTCTGGGATCTAGACTTGCATCAGACTCCCTGCTCTGTGGGAAGCTTGTTCTCCCTCTTCCACTCCCGCTGCTTGTATTCCTCTCTTGCTGTGTCTTTCTCTGTCAAAAATAATAAATAAATAAATGAAATCCTTAAAAAAAATGGTTTTAAGATTTATTCTAAAGAGGCTGTAGAGGTTACAGATCCATTAGTCACAGAAATGGGATGGAAACCTAACTTCTTCTTGTTAAAAATAAATTCAGAAAATTGCTTGCCACCTAACATTTCTTCCATGAATTCCTCAATAATTTTTCATTTTTCAGGGAATGTGGTAAAAATATGAGGCCATAAGAACTACAGGAACAGATGTATGTGAACACCATACCTGTGTTTGCTTGAGCTGCCATAACAAAATACCACAGATTGGGTGGCCTAAACAATAGAAATTTATTTTTTCACAGTTTTAGTGTCTAGAAGTCTATGAACAAGGTTTCCATAGGTTTGGTTTCTCCTGAGGCCTTTTGCCTAGGTTTGCAGATGGCTGCCATATTGCTGTGTTCTCATACAGTCTCTCCTCTGTGTGTGTGCATTCCTGGTGTCACTTTGTGTCCAAATTTCCTCGTCTTGTAAGGCTACCAGTTGACTCTTAATAGCCCCATTTTAACCTCATCACCTCTTGAAAGGTTTGGTCTCTAAATACAGCCACATTCTGAGGCGTGATGATGTTGGGGGGAAGGGATTAGGGCTTCAACATACAAGTTTTGGGGGTAGAGTGGGGGATGATACAATTCAGTTCATAACAATACTATAATGTGTTTTTTTTCCCACAGTAAAGACACAAAAAACAAATGATGTAAAGTAGTAATGTTTTATTAACTAGTAAATAAGACTTTCATTTTTATAAGCTAAAATTCCATGTGGTCTTCTCAGATACACATATAGCATATTTATTAAACACAGAAATACTACAGAGACTCTATTCTAGATGGTGGAGGTACAGATTAGCAAAAAGAGAATCTGTGTTTTCATGGGTTTAAGAAGACAAAAAATATATCAGGTGGTGATAAATGAATGCCTTTTTCAGTTGGCCTTTGCTGGGTAACAAACTGTTCCCAAAATGTGGTGGCTTAAAGCAACCATCATTTTATTTGCTTGTGATTCTGTGGGTCAGCGCTTTGGACTGGGGCCAGGCTCTGCATGGTATTCTTTGGCTGGTCTCCCTTAGGGCCCCTCAGGTTACCTGTCAGCTCACCAGAAGCTAGCTGCACAGTGAAGATGGGCTGGCAAACATTATAAGTACCCTGTTGTTTTCTTTGATCACTGTTTTCTCTGTCATGTCTCACTTATGTCTCTTCTTCCATTCTTCAATAGGGAATATTAAAAAGGTTTTGGATATTGTGGAAGATTCCATTTTGGGGACTCGAGATGGAGATATAATGCTGACCTTTTAAAATATAATCATTTTATTGTTTTCTAAAGATTTTAAGTAATCTCTACACCCATCATGGAGCTTGAATTCACAACCTGAGATCCAGAATTGCATGCTGTACCTACTGAGTCAGCGAAGCACCCCTAAAATATCTTTACGAAAAATTCTTCATCGCCTTTAATTGCAGTGTTACCACATGTCCTATTTTACAGTAGGAGTTAGGATTTTTCATCCATTTACTTGGATAGGCTGACAATAGCAAAATGATAAGTCAAAGTTTGCTTTGGGTTTAGGTGTTCAAATGCCTCAATTCCTGTATGGCAATGCTAGACCTGCTTTTCTTAGCTCAACAGGAAGTAGAGTAGGGCTTGGACCCGAGGAAGTCATGCATACCCAGCTTGCAGTTTGTGGGCTTCTCTCTGTTGGTTAGGAGAGTAAGTGAAGTTTATTTCCTTCCCAAAAATGTTGATTATGAAGAGGAAATGAGATCTGTCTACAGGTAAACTGACCAGATTGTCTCTGCTGCTTATGTGTTAGAAGATAGAATTTGAAGATGAGTTCCAGTTCTTAGGACAAATAAAAGAAACAGTGGAAATGAGGCTGAAGTGTCTGAATTATGTTAACTCTTATTTTGTGTGTGTGTGTGTGTGTGTAGAGAAAAGAACAAACTCCTGGCATGAATTATTGGTTACTTCTAAAATTCATAGCTTTCTCTCACTAGAGGAAAAGTTGGCATAGGCTCCATAATGGGGCCATTTTTTAATTTCAGTCAGTTGGACATATGGGGAACAAATGTCTGGGATATGCCATAGGCAGTGCACAGGCCTTTTGTTTGAGAGCTGAGGGTGTTTCCACATTGATTTTGGTGGGTTTAGAAAAGAACCAAGATATGCTAAGCTCAGTGAGGACTCATTTAGCCTTTGGTAGTGTTCTTATATAAATTCATGAAAATGGAGAGGTGAAGACTCAGAAAAAATGCTGACATGGGAGGTTGGACTGACCTGTGAGAGATTTGGAATCCACCAATTGAGTAAGTGAAGAGAGGGGGACACCTTGACAAATTGTTTAAAAAAAAAATTATTTTAAGTTCTGACTCAGATCTTTTAAATATATTTCCTCATTTTTATCTTTATTTTATGTCTACATAGGGAGGTTAAGTAATTTGCCTATACTCACATAGGTAGTAAGCAGTGGAGAAACTGGATTTTAAGGCCTTTCAAGTTTTGACTTGTAAGTTTAGCATTGACCCATTTGCCAGACTACTTCCCAGGATATTGACAAGTTGAGTTTATGGGCAGGATGTTTCCAGCTAGAGAGAAGGTAGGAGGGTTTGGAGCCATGGGTGACTGTGGGAAGAGGAAAGGAGAGTAAGTTAGGGTGGAGTTAAGTGGCAAAGGAGGGCAGATGAACTTTTCCTTTTCTCCTCTTGTTTTTCTGTGCCTGGTTCAGTGCTTCTCAAACTTGAATGCTCACTTGAGTCTGTTGAGGAGTTTGTTAAAGTGCAGGTTGCGATTCACCAGGTCTGGGGTAGGGCCTGAGATTATACATTTCTAATTTACTCGCAGATGGTGCTAAAGTAATTTTACACTTTGATTGCTAAGGACTTAGGCAAAAAAAAAAAAAAAAAAAACAAAAAAAAAAAAACAGGAAGTATTGGTAGTTAGCAGCTGATTTAAGACATTTCATTGGAACACAGCTCTAAGAGTGGCTTATTTGGGCTAGGATTATGTCTTATCTGTGTGTTGTATTTGTCTTGTGTAGCTGTATGTTTAAAACTGGTGATTTTGTGAATGGGCCATAACTTGAAGTTGGGATTGTAGGCTCTCTAGGAATCATGGGATGTTTATGTTGGGGAGGCATAGCATTTTTGTAGCCTGACCCCTTAGGTTACAGATGAATAGTGAGGGAGTTTTGGCCTGGTCAGGACTTAGGTTCATAGAGGTTGGGAGGATGGGAGGCTCCTCTGTCCTCACTCTCAAGTGCTTTCTTTCTGGGTGGCAGACAGTGCAGTGAAGTGCTACCCCTCCCACTCTGGTGATTTAGTGACATGACAAAAGTCAAAATAAGAAACTGGTTATGATTCTCATATTCCATTTCA
Source organism: Mustela lutreola (assembly GCF_030435805.1). Taxonomy (NCBI): domain Eukaryota; kingdom Metazoa; phylum Chordata; class Mammalia; order Carnivora; family Mustelidae; genus Mustela; species Mustela lutreola. The sequence continues at coordinate 63,479,724 of NC_081298.1, read as the reverse complement.
GTTTTTAGAGCATTTCCTGGCACAAAATGAGTGTCTCAGAGAGTGAATGAGTGAGTGAATAAAGGAATGAGCCAGGGTTTCTGGGTGAGGGGGTCGCAGAGTAGGTCAGAGGCGGAGGGTGGTATCTGAGCCGTGGCAATAAGTTTCTAGTGAAAATAGTCATCTGACTCCTCTGTGGTATTGTGGGGAATATTGTAGACCCAAACAGAGGCAGGCCTTTCAGACAACAGCTGTGTTTTGAGTCAAGAGAAGAAAAACGGGCAGGTGTAAATATAATCCGGTGGATAATTTGGGAAGACTTCTAGGCATGCTGTTTGGTTTGTGATTATATGCTCTCTCTTGTGTCTGAGAAAACAGGCAGTAGAAGGTGTCATTGTCACTTTCTCTGTCACATTGTCACTGTCATTCAGAAGACCGATCATGAAAATAAGGAAGTTCTAAAAGGGGGACTGGTGGATGGAAGGGAGGAAGAACTTGAAGATTTCAAGTACTGCTGAACGGCAAGAAAAAAACCTGGGCAGAGATGTGTATGTCACAGTGGTGCTTCAGTGTATGTCTTGGGTTGGGTGGGGGAATAGTGGGTAAGGTCTGTGATTCTCCTGAGGAAGGCTTGGAATCAGACTGAGTTCTGAAAAGAACTTCAGAGAGCCTCACATTCAACCTCAAGGACCCAAAAGGGTGGAGGGAGCAAATGGCTCAAGATATTTATCAGCTGTATAGTAAACTGCCAAAGGGACTTTGCATTTTTCCGTGAAATGACTTGATACTGTGGCTTTCTCTCACCTTATTTTTAAAAAATACACTTTTATTGCGTGCCTGTTATGTGCAGGCACTGTAATAAACATTTTTTTTTTTTATCATTTTCTCCTTTGATTTTTAGCTTGTGCTCTCTGAAAATTCAGATATATTCAGGCTGATTAATTCAGTAATTTTTGCTGAATACTTAATACATTTGTCTGTTTGGAAAGCAGACAAGTTTTTTCTGAAACTGGTTTTGGCAGAATTGGTATTTTGCAGTTTGTTGTATTAGTTGCATCAGGCTGTTTTTTGGAGAATATTTTTAATACTTGATTTTTCTATGTGTCACATTAATAAAAACCACATTTTATAATTTGTCCTTTAAAGGAAGTATACTCGAGCTGAGTTGCCATTGGCACTACTCATAGGAGCTTTACCAACATGAATTCAGATCTCAAGTCATTTAAAAAGTACAGAAGTAACATTCCCATTTTACAAATACACCTTAATTTAAAGGTGTAAAATTAAAATTTAAAGGAAAAAAGATTTTCCGCTGTAGAACATGTCAGTAGGCCCTGAGGTTAAAAAAAGAGAGGAAAACCTAGAAATTGTCAATATTTCATGGGAGACATTGATAGAAAGGTAATCCCCTAAAATAGCCTGGAGAATCCGAAATGTACTTCTGAATGTCTTCAAAGAGGTGTATTGTTTTCTTCTAGACCAGGGTAAAAAGGCCATTTTGAGAGAGGAGGTGGCCCAGACTTTTTGAACTTAGGAGGTAGCTGATGGGTGGGGAAGGAAGGCCCCAAGAGATAATATCTATGGGAAATGTATTTGAGTAGTGTGTTAAGGATAGGAGTGGTTTATTGCTTTTTGTTTTGTGGTAATTCCTATAGAATATGAGTTTTCCTAAAGCTGTAGTAATGCTTTCCTTCAGTTCCCTAGCAAATGCCTGATAGGCAGAGTTCCTCTCTCATCATCTCTCCTCTTCCCTTAACCAGTAAGTCAGCAAGACAGTAGGCTCACTTTTGGCTGACTGCAGCTTCTCTGGCTAGTTTTATTTCCTAACTCCCACTGTACTGTCTCAACGGAGGTCCTTCTGAGCACCTTCTTCTGGCTTTGAAGTCCTGACTGAGGTTTATAGCACAGAAACCGTAATAGTGGGAAATCTGAAGCCATAGGCAGGAGGTTCTCCACCCTGAATGTACCTTGGAATCAGTGGGGGGCTTGTAAGCCTCAACTAAACCAGTGAGTCCTAGTCTTGCCTGCATATCTCAGTCATTTAGGAAGCTGAAAAAAAAACTGTGCTGAAACACCAGAGTCTCAGAATTGATTATATTGAGGGTGTCACCTGCATGGTGGAATTTTAAAAAGCTCTATACCTTGTTCTAATGTGCATTCATACTTATAAACAGCTTGGTCAATACTTGTCTAGAATTGGTAAGCTTCTTCCCTGTGGCTCTGCTAGGGATTGAATTTGAAAGTCCTTTGCCTCTTTTCTTCTTACTTTTGCTCCCTCTACCCTCTTTTTTTTTTTTTTTTAAAGATTTATTTATTTGAGAGAGAGAGTGTGAGCATATGAGCAGGTGGAAGGGCAGCGGGAGAGGGTCTTAAAGCACATTCCCCACTGAGCGCAGAGGCCCTGAGATCATGACCTGAGCTGCAACCAAGAGTTGGCCGCCCAACTGATTGAGCCACTCAGAGCCGCCCCCCCCCCCGCCCCACCCTACCACCTTCATTTATTGTTTTGGAAGACACAGATTCAGTTGATGGTGGAAATTTGCTCCTTAGCTAGTTTTGTATTTGAGAGAAAGAGGTAAATCAACATCTGCTTGCTATGTTTTTTTTTCTTTTCATCTCCTTTCCTGAATGAAAAGGTCATGAATTACTATTGATTTTCTGACTGACTTCAAGTTTTAACTAGGTATTATGTTAGAAGTTCTTCCATTGGGAATTTGTTGTTTTCATGGTTTGTAAAGATTTCTTTTCATAGATAAGGACTTCATTAGAGGACATTTTCTGGGGGATTCCTATATTGTTTCTGGAGGAAGAGGCCATTGAGGCTAAGTCTGAGAATCATGTTTCTTACCCTTGTTTTCTGTTAATGCAGAATGATGCACAGTTGACTTGATTTTGCATATATCAAACGTTGATACTAGTAGAAGTATAGTATCTTATCTGAGCATCTTATCTGAGGATATCTCCCCTAATTATTTTTGCATATAAGACAGACATCTTGTGTAAACTAGTACATTGGTAACATTTTTCTTGTAATTACTTGTAGTAAATATAGGATAGAATTGCCGAAAATGTTTAGTTTTGTATAGTAAAGGTAAGAAAGATAGGCTTTAGATAAGCACTGAACTTGGATAAAGGAGATTATAATTTGCTTTTAGGACAAACTCTGGAAAACTCATTTTTTAAAAAGATTTTATTTATTTATTTGATAGAGAAAGATCACAAATAGGGAGAGGCAGGCAAAGTGAAAGGGAGAAGCAGGCTCCCTGACGAGCAGAGAGCCTGATGTGGGGCTTGATCCCAGGATCCTGAGATCATGACCTGAGCTGAAGGCAGAGGCTTAACCCATCCAGGTGCCCCTGGAAAACTCTTACTCACCATTTTTGTGCAGTTAGGCTGAAAGTCTCTGCCTTGCATAGCCAAGACCCTGGGCCAGAAACCTGGTGAATAGAGGCTATAGGTTTCACATTAAGAAACTTAGATAAGATCTTTTGAAGGTTCAAAACATTAACTACTTGTTTTTAAATTCTTTGTTGCCAGCCTTGTTTTGTTTTCTCAACAGAGGGATGGAGAAGAACCATAAACTGACCTAGCAAAATGAGGTCTTGATAAGGGAAATGGACAAGGAACTTCTAGGTTAACTAGTTTGTGCTTCCTTCTGCCCACATTCAAGAAGCCCCCCTACAACACAGCATATCTGTCCAATTCTTTGTCCTGTCCATTGTGAACTCATAGGGACAGGAGCTATTTGCCACCATTATTTGCATTTGCAAATTTGCAGTTAACAAAATGTCCGCTGAACTTTTCTTCCCTGTAACGTTTCCCTAGTGAGGGATGACTAGACAGATAATGGAGACCTCTCATGTCTCCTGAAGGCTTCTTAGCTTTAGAATGAGCACTTTGGTCCTCTCTGTGTTTTTATGTTTGATGATCTCTTCGTGTTTGGCATGATAACTGTGGATGTGTTGTGGTTTGATAATGACCTATTTAGAGATGGTGGTGCTTACGAGTGGACCCAGTGTCTGTGCTATCCAGCAAGTGTGCAGGATGGTGTTATACTTGCTTGCCAGGCTGTGGACCCGGGGATAGTCCTTTGGGACCAGGATAACGGGCAAAGCCACGAGGTCAGTGAGCAGCAGATCCTCAAGAGATCAGGAGGGAATCCTCCGTGAATCAGTTATCTTGAGCTGGTCATTTCATTTCTTTGGGCCTAAGAGTACTTATCTACAAAAGGAAGGGGTGGGCTAATGTGGGCCCATTTATCCCTAAAATTTTGAGTACTTTCAAAAGGCAGCTCTTTTTGAAACCACTAATTCTAATAAAGGGATTCATTAGAAGATTGATTTATATAGGGTACCTGGTTCCACTAAAGGCTATATCCCAGTGTTATTGGTCTAAATTGGTTTCTTGGTTTGATATTTTTGCCACATTCAAAAGAGTCTCTTTTTTGAAGGAGTGAAACAAAAATCAGTCTTGGGTCTAGAACTTAAGGAATAGTTCTATTCCGGTTGTGCGAGATTTACCCTGAAGGATTACAAAAGTGATTCTAGTACCTTACCCACACCTACTGCTGAGGCCCAGAAGTTGACTTTTTTTTTTTTTTAACCCTAACCCTAACTCTAACCCTAACCCTAACTCTAAGCCTAACCCTAACCCTAACTCTAACCCTAACCCTAACCCTATGAGTTCATTGACTGTACAGCCAGTTTGGGAAATACTAGTTTCCAAAGCATTTGCTTCTTATAAATACTGAAGTGTTTGCAGATGAAATACATGCCTGGAATTTTACTTCGAAATAGCCTAGCATGAAGAGATGGTTAGGAGTAAAGATGAAACAAAATTGATCATGCACTAATAATTATTAAAGCTGGTGATGGATGGATGGGAGATTGCTTTTATTTCTGTGGTATGTTTCAAGTTTTGCAGACTAAAAAGGTAAGCAAAAAAAAGTTCTGCATTTTGAAACCATTTACTCTTGCGGGTGCATTCATTCTGTAGTCACAAAAGGTAAATGGTGAGATGAGCATGACGCATACCTTATCTGAGACTTAACTTGAATTGGATCTCTTGGATGATCAAACCTTTTCCCCAACCTCTGTGTGAGCACACTAGAGCTGCTGGGTGTGTTAACTGATGAAACGATGGATTAAAAAAACCCTGCTCATCACCATTTTGGCTTCAGGTCTACAAGATAACATGAAAAGAGACATTCTCTCATCATGTACTGTGCCAAAATCAGCATCTCAACACTGTTGGGTGTGAAAGGAAGACTCTGGTGGGTGGCATTTGTGGCCGATGATTGGCAAGGAGCCAGGACACCTGTTGTCATGTGGTATTCACATATGGCTTTCAGAAATCTGTAGGACTTAGCAGAGTAGTTTGTATCCTGCATTTCCTTTCTCTCTGTCTTCTTGTTCTTAAAAGCTGTTTTTCTGTGGCCACCTAATTTCTATTGGTGGAATTTGGGTCAAAGCTAAGTGTCAGACCCGTCAAGGGAAGTGAGCTATAGTTTTTTAGTTTCACAGCTTCCTGAGGTTTGGGTGTGGCTGTTGGAAGGAACTTGGACTCTGGCTGGGGATAATGCATTAAGCCTTGCCATCTCTTATATTGTGACTGAGGACAAACCAGATTGATTTATATGCTAGAGAGTTGCAAATTTAAGACTTTTGAAACTGGCTTTCTCACCTTTGAGTAAGGATTCAGAATTACAAAGGGTTTTTGGGTATTGCTTTTTTTTCTTTTGGTGGTGATTCAAGAACTTTGGAGGAATTGAGAAAACTACTTTTGAACTAGTGTAGCAGTTACTGTCCCAGGTTATGTGGCCTCCTTTGGGTATGTAGATAGGTATGGATGCAATGCCACAGAAAAATTAGTTAGCTAATTTATGAGCCTTGCCTCTTTTGTATTTTAGTTTTGATTTTATTGTTGCCTAAACTTCATCATTTGTAGCTGAATACCAACTAATGTTAGCTAATCATCTTGGAGTTAATTATGGGCTTTTAATGGTTGTTACTAAAAAGTATTTTTTTCAGTTTTCACTTTGCGGTTGGCCTGGCTGTTACTGTCACAAGCCATCATGAAGGTTTCGTATTTTACTTAGAACATAAAAAACTTTATTTTGGAGTGAAAGGGCCTTAGGGGACAGGATTATAGAACATGTTCCTTAAACTACACAGGAAAGAGCAAATGTGATTTGTTGTGCCTGATTGTTTTACAAATGAGCTAGGACTTCAGTTCTCTTTTTTTTTTTCTTTTTTTTAATTTAATATTTTATTTATTTATTTGTTTGAGAGAGAAAAAGTGAGTGAGCACAAGCAGGCAGAGCAGCAGGCAGAGGGAGAGGCAGGCTCCATGCTGAGCTGGGAACCTGATGCAGGACTCTATCCCAGGACCCTGGGATGATGACCTGAGCTGAAGGCAGACACTTACCCGACTGAGCCACCCAGGCATCCCCAGTTCTACTCTTTTGTAACTTTGTAATGCTTTATGTTTCAATAGTCTGCAAGTGATCAATAGAAACAGAACATTTAGGATTTTCTCATGCAGGTACCATTTTCAAAAAGAGAAGGATTTCTTTTTTTTTCTTTTTCTTTTTTTTTTTAAAGTTTTATTTATTTATCTGACAGGCAGAGATCATAAGTAGGCAGAGAGAGAGAGAGAGAGAGGAGGAAGCAGGCTTCCGCTGAGCAGAGAGCCTGATGTGGGACTCGATCCCAGGACCCTGGGATCATGACCTGAGCCGAAGGCAGGGGCTTAACCCACTGAGCTGCCCAGGCGCCCCAGGATTTATTTCTTGTAAGCTCAGTAGAGTGTATTTCCAAGGTCTTGAGAGAGTTTACAAAATACTATTATCTCAAAAACCCAGAGGTATCAAAGAACCTTGTATAGTCAGTGAGGTGGCCTTTTGACCTTAATTGTGGAACTCCTTAAAAACAATATTATTTATTCATTTTATCTGAAATGAAAACTATTTTTCTCAGACGTAGCTTACCAAATAAATGACCTGTGTTTTAGACTCCATGTATTTTTGCATGTACAGGGTAGTATAAGATGAAAGAGAAATAGGCACTTAGCTGTTGACCTGGCAGTTAGCTCTTCTGTTAAAAGGTGTAAAACGGAAAGACTTTGTGATGAGCACATTTAGGACTCAATGTAGGAAACATGGAACAAGAAAGGTAGAGCATCATCAAGTTCAGCTTTCTCTGATGAAGTAATGAGGTAGCACCCAGAATTGGTTAACTTTAAGATTAAAGCCCAAGTAGTCTCCTGATTTCCCAGCCCTGGAGCATTGTTGGGATTTTGATTCAGACATACTGACAGTCATGGCGTATTTCTCTGTTGCCCATTAGCAAGGTCATGATCAGTGCTTTTCCTTCCCTGGGGCACTTGCTGAGCCCCACCTCACAGTGTAAAGGCCAGTAGATCTAGAGTGTTGCTGAGAATCTGTATTTTAACAAGTTAGTGGGCACTGTGGAAGTTGCTGGGTTGGGGCCACATTTCAAGGTAATGTTTGTACGTTATAATTGCCTGAGGAGCTTTCCTCTCAACATTTTTTTATGAAAAATTTTAAACCTACAGAAAAGGTAAAATAACTGTAAAATGAAAAATTATATATTATCTTAGAAATTATAATTAATATTAGGTTTGCTTTCTTACATAATTAATAGTCCATTCCTATTTTTTAATACTTTAAATTTTTAAGTGTTTTTTTAAAAGATTTTATTTATTTATTTGACAGAGAGAGAGATCACAACTAGACAGAGAGGGAGAAGCAGGCTCGCTGCCGAGCAGAGAGCCCGATGTGGGGCTCTGTCCCAGGACCCTGAGATCATGACCTGAGCTGAAGGCAGAGGCTTAATCCACTGAGCCACCCAGGCACCCAATACTTTATTTTCTTAAGGTAGTTTTAGGTTTGCAGCAACATATAAAGAAGATACAGAGATTTCCCATGTACCTCTTACCCCTACACATGCACAGTGTCTCATGTTATCAATATCCCCTACCACAATGGTACACTTGTTACAATTGGCAAAACTACATTGATACTTCATCATCACCCAGTCATAATTCATATTAGTTTACTCTTGGTGTTGCACATCTATGGGTTTGGACATATTTCTGTCATTATAGTATCACATGGAATATTTTCACTGCCCTAAAAATCCTCTTTTACAAATGAACTGATGTATGGAGGCTAGGAGGAAAGGAAAGGATTTGAACTTGAACCTGATGCACCCTGTTTCTGTGTTTTTGAAATTCCTTTTAAATGAAATAAGTTTTGTTCTTGTAGTGGATTTCGCTGTTAAGACTCCCATAATCTTCTGTGGGCTTACCAATATAGTGAATATATAGTGAATCTTCCCCTTAATTTTAAATTATTCTTCAGAATTGGAAAGGGAAGCTGGTTCTGCAAGTTTCTGTGTAACATGTGTAGTAAAAGCAGCATCAAAGGAGTAGGTGTAGGTTTTAATATAATTTATTATTAATTTAAAACTCAGTGGAAGATGAAATGGGCTCAGAAAGCCTGCAGGAGTAGCTGGTGTGTAATTTACTGTGGCCCTGGGGCTGAAGTGACCCACACACCCTTCCTTCATAAACACTCCAGAACTTACTTATTTTATGTTGATTTTATTCCTTTGAGAACTGATTACTCCTCAGGAGTGTAATCAGGATGGGCTTTTGTGGAGTGGAGCTGAAGGGAAAATGGCAGGCACCCATCTCAGAATGAGTGGTTTTACCATCTTGCGATGAGTAATGCTTAAAAGTTTCACTATTCAGGGTGCCCGGGTGGCTCAGCGAGTTAAGCCTCTGCCTTCAGCTCAGGTCATGATCTCAGGGTCCTGGGAGGGAGTCCCGTATTGGGCTCTCTGCTCAGCAGGGGGCCTGCTTCTTCCCCATCTCTCTCTGCTTGCCTCTCTGCCTACTTGTGATCTCTCTCTGTCAAATAAATAAATAAATAAAATCTTTAAAAAAAAAAGTTTCACTATTCAGAAAAGGGGATATTATAAAATCCAGAGGAGTTGTTTCCTTTACCTGGCCTCCTGTCCCTTTTCTACCCTGTACAACTACATTTCCCCTCTTCTCTAGCTATCCTTCGCAGGTTTTGTAGAATGGTTTCAGTTAGTTACTCCTTCCCCTCCCAACCATGAAGTGCTTGGAAAGACAAAAGCCTTTCTCCTTTGTGTATTTAGAATCTTGGAGCTGTCATTCCTCCTGGTCTGGAACCCCATGTCAGTTGACCTCTAAGCCAGTATTCCAGCACCCCAGAGAAGCATTTTGGGTGACTTCCAGGGCTATGGATTGGAACTGATGGGATAATGGTTTTGTGGACTCACCCACTCAATGAGCCACAGTGATCTAAAATCAGCCTGCTATTTTTAGGCTTTCGAATGCCCCTTACCCTGGCCTGGAATCTCCATGTCTGCAGGAGGACAAAAGCAGCTAAGCCCAGACCTGGAGCTTGTACCTGACCCTATGTGATTGAGGAAGCAAGTGACTGTTGTTGGTGATGGTCAGGAGAGGCCTGACTCCTCAGGGAAAGGATGAAGGGATGTCTGAAACCACTGTATATAAGGCCTGTAGAAGACCTTTGTGGTCATCTGGTCTGTTAACCTCTTGGGGCTCAGAGAGGTTAAACTTCTTTCATGAGGTTATCTAGCAAGTTGGTATCTTGATTCTAGAATTGGATCTTGGATCTAGAATTGGATCTCTCTGAAAGTAGACACTAGAGAGATGAACACTGGGCGTTAGTTAGTGCAGTTGATGTAGGAGATGTAGGAGAAGACATTCCCATGTTGAGGGAGAAGAGCGGAGTCAGGAAGATGTAGGTGTTTGATGTCCCAGCCTCCTGTGGCTCTCAGCTTGTCAGGCCAAGGGGCAAAATACACAGTGTTTGGGGCAGTTGAGAACAGAGATTTAGAGCCAGACAGACCAAGATTTAAATATCTTTTCTACCATTTAGTAGCTTGGAAACCTTGGACAAATAATCTTTTAACTTTAATTTTTTTGACCTGAAAGAAAGAAATAATCACCTCTCCCCACCACCCCGGTCCCCTGTGCTGAGTTTCACCTTGAAGAGGTGTATGCAGGTGGCCTTGTACAGTGCCAATCGAGGTAGGTGATGAGCACATAGTTGTGTTCTAAGGGGCAGCTCCATACTCCCTGTTTTCCAGGGAGCCATTTTCCTAGACAAATGACAGACTCTGCTATAGAAAGAGCAAAGCTTTGGAATGATATTTCTGAGCCAGTGTCGCTTCTATTACAAACTGGCTCTGTGACCTTGAAAAAGTCACTTAACACCTTCGTGGAGCCTTTGTTCCTGCACTGCAGCTTGGAAATAGTTAACACTGGCCTCAGAGGGGTGGAGGACTAAGGGTGAGTCTAGTGGTGTGTGGCGCGTAGTGGGACTTCATAAATTTAACAGAGCTTGTCCCCGAGAGTGTCTGGTAAGAATTTCTTAAATCTTTTTTCTTCTGTTATTATTGAGACTGCTACAGAAAAAAGATCCTATGAATGAGTTGATTCATTATCCATTATTCAGGGAAATCATATTATAGTTTCTTTAATAATAGAGAAGATTGAAGTTTGAAATCTGTATAGAATCAGATATGGTAGAAAATACAAAGAAAGCAATCACCTGGTAAAATGTTATACCTATCCTATAGCACCTTATTTTTTCTTTTACATTATAACACTTGATTGTTACATATACATAGTTTACTGTCGTATTAAAAAAAAAAACACCCAAAACTCTCAAGGTAAATCTGAAGCACCTGATTTCTGTGAATGGTAATTTACCACCAATATGAGGTAGTTTACTTAAAAGATTGAAATTGCCCTTATTACGTAACAAGCCAGCATTTTGTATCTGTAACCATGCACCCATTTGCCAGATGAACAGCTTTTGGTTGTTACCCATTGATTCATGCACACATTGGCAAGCTCAGGGCCCTGCTTATTACTCTCTGAAAACTGGCCTACTTTCCCTATGCTCCCATGGCCTCACATGCAGAGGGTTGGCTGCTTTGACTATGCAGCCAACCCTTCTTCCTTGCTTGCTTTCCGGTCCTGCTTTGTAGGGAGAGAGGTTCTGGGTCTGTGTGCTGGTCATGTTGTTCAGGGAACAGCATGGTCGTCATGCTGTGGTCGGCTGGAATTGAAACCGGGGGTGACTGGGGAGAGAAAGAAAGCTCCTGAGAAAATGGGCTCAGAATTTCTCAGCATTGGTGGACCTGGGGGAAAAGGGGATGGGAGTCAGAAGGGACCAGGTCCAGTAAGCTTATGTTCCCACTTGTGTCTGTGGGCAAGGTGCTGTTCAGAGACAGATAGGCAGCATCAGACGAAGATTTTACTACCTCCCTTCTCACTGGCCAGAACTTCAAATTCCTCTGTGCAGCACTAATGCCTTTTGTTTTCCCTTTGTGTACAGTAAAGGCTTAACATGCAAATGTACAGTGTAGTGATTGAATTTCAGTTGCTGTATAATTGAGTTACCTGTTAGATGGCAAGGAGATGTTGGGCTGGAAAACAGGAGAGTTCTAGGGTATAAAGGGAGAGTGAAAGGGATGAGGGGGCAGTCTTGCAGTGACAAATGGGGTTCTCCTTGGCAAACTTCCAACATTTTTGCTAAGGCGAGCCCTGTTTATCTTCACCTATGTACTAGACAGGTGGAAGTTGTTAGAGGGCAAAGGTCTTCTGTTTCTTGGACAGTGTCTGAATGGAAGGCTTCTTGAATAGCCTGGCCAGGGCACCAATGAGGCACCATTTGTTTTATTTTTGTAGTAGGGTTTCCTGTGGAGATCAAATGAAAAATCTGTAGATTTTGGGCTAAATGCTTCCCATAATACCCTTAAGTCACTCTTCTCAGTCATTGTTGGGGGTGGGGCAGGGCCAAGGCAGAAAGGCAGGCAGGGGCCAACTGGCCCATAGGAGGCCCTTTGTATCTAGCCAGAGGAATTCAGGTTTTATCCTGAAGCTGCAGGTTGAAGGCTTTGAAGCAGCAGGGGCAGAGAGAGTGAGGTTTGGACTTGGAACAAGCTCTTCAGCAGTAGTGGAGAAGGTAGCATGGAGCAGAGTGTGGCTGAAGACAAGGAGACCCGTTTGGATGCTGTTGGAATAGGAACTAGAAATGGAGGTAGAAAGAAAGATGTAAATTCGAGAGTGGCATGAATAGGATGGTTGACTAAAGTGTGATTGTGACACTGAAGTCTCAGTACTTGGAATGGTTGCCGACAGATGCTCTTGGGACGAATGGTGCTTTTTCTGAGGGGAGAAACCCACTTCTCCCACCTTCTATTTTCTAATGTTTTTTCCCTGTTATATTTTACACAAGTCCACTATTTATAGTTGTTTTATTCCATCAAAAGCAAGTGAATATTAGATACTTCAAAAGTTTAAAAATTCTAGAGATAGTCCTGCCTCTGAGACCTGAATTCCTTCCCATTTGTTCTCACACCATCCCTGGCAGTAGCCTTCATCCTAACCTGCCTGGCCTCTCTACATCTGATCTGTTCCCTACAGCTGAACTGTAAGGATCTGTTCAGAACAAGAGCCATATTAGGTCTTTCTCCTTCAGTGGTTACCCATTGCTCATAGGATGAAGGCCAAACTCTTTAATATGACTCTATGCCCAGCTTGGTCCAGCCTCTTACTCAGTCCAGGACCCAGCCGGGTGCCATGGTTCCCTTTCTTCCTTGTGCTGCCATCACACTGGCCTTCTGTCAGCCCCTACTTGTTTGGATCCTGCCTCCCAAGCACCTAAGACTTCTGCAGGTGCTTCCGGATGTCCTCAGCTGGGTCCTGGTCACAAATATAGGCACTTTTAGCACCGTTTCTTGCTGACATAGCTTGTGGCACAGTTGTGTTTTTATATTTGTTTGTGTAATATTTGATTAGTGTTAGAGAGGGATCACTATTGTGTGCCCCTTTGTGTATCAGAGTGGCCTGGCATATAACTGCTCCTTATGTATTTTGAATTCAGCTCTAATGCATTACAATAACTCATTCTGTTGCAGATTCTCCATCATTCAGGGAAGTTGCATCAGTGTTTTTTCTGATTGTCCAGCATAAGATAAACCCCATTGCAGCTTGTCCCTCAGTATTTTAAGTTTGTAACATTCCTTATTTGTTACTTCAGTGAAATGGTGCTCCCTCCTGCTGGATGTAAGCTTTATGAGACCACAAAATTGCTCTTTGTGACACTTAAAATACTTGGCACCTGGTGGGTACTTAATAAAGGTCTGTTGACTGAAAGTACACTTCAGAAAAGTATCCATTAAAATAAAAGTAATGAAAGCTTTGGCATCAAGAAGATTAATCAGTCTTTCCCTCCTTCTTCCTCGTCCTTTCTCCCACCTTCCTCATTTCCTTCCTTTCTCTCTTGACAGATCGGTTTTACTATCTCAGTATTAATACTTGCTGTGCTATCATGAGCTGTCCACACACGGGAAATAGGGGCTATTGGGTAATTTGGAGTTTTGATTATGAGAAGTTAGTCATTATGACAGATCTGTGAAACATGGATGATAAAGCTGCTAATAAAGTTTAATCTTGCACAATTATTTGTCACCTAGAAAAGCTGCCATTCCGACATTTGGTGCTTTTTCTCTCAGTGGGGTGTGTGGGTTTCTGTTGGTCAGACATTTTGAATGACCAACATGGGTCTCTCATATCTCTCTGGGAGACATGAAAATGGGGACACATGAAATCAGGATAGTAGTTCTGTTTTAAAAATATCACTAAGGAATACAGATTTCTGTGTAGCACCAAATCCTGCTATGTGTGACCTCAGTGGTCCAGCGCCTAGGCCCTTTCCTTGTGGTTCTCAGTACACAATTGGGAGGTTATTGGTTGGTTGGTTAGTTGGCTCTAGTGGTAGGTTATTTCATTTGCCTTCAGTTTACAGTATGGATGACCTATAAAGTAAGTAAAGAGCTATTGGTTGACTATAGTAGTAGTAAGCTGCCACCCTGATTTGGGGAATAAGAGGTGTGCCCCTTTTTAATTCTTGGATTAAATTAAGTTGGTTGCATGATTTGGAAGAATTTATGAATGTACATCATTGCTCTGAATTACTTAGGTTAATTAGGAATTATCTGATGTGAGCTGTTTTTTTGTTTTGTTTTGTTTGGGGTTTCTTCCCCCTATTACTAATTGTTGTCTCTGATAGCTCTGAGATTGGGAAATATCCAGTAGTATTATCTGGAAAAGAAACAGGCCTGGAGTAGTCTGGAGGTAGGGCTGCTTAGTGTTTTATTAAACATGCTGATGAGTGTACACATTAAAGATGATGGGCGTTCCCTTTCTTTTCTCTGCCACTCCTTTTGAATTGCTCAAGGCCAGGAGTCTATGTCTGGAAGAGGTGACTCAGATGAAAGAAAGTTTGAAAAGGAAAAAAGCTGTCATTTTCTGGTTACTCACTATCATTCAGGCCCAAATTATGCTTTTCTTTCTACTATGCCCTCCATTCTTACTTCTTCATTTAGATTCCTGCCTCTTCTGGCTTTTTCAAAAGTTTGCCAGGAGTAAATCAAAGTAGAAAGGAAGGCTGTGAATTAATATTTGTTGATCCTTTGCTCTATGGCAGGCTCTGGGAACATGATGAAATTCAGAGAGGTTACCCAACACGTAGATGTACTGTATCTTGTAGGTGGTAGTGAGAGCTGGGCCTGGACCAGGGTTTGACTCAGAGCTCGCTTCTGGACCATGGTGCCGCCCCTGCCTTGTCACCACCACCAAATAGGTCCTTCAAAGTTAGCAGGGACAACTGCCTGCCCTGTCCCTGAAAAAATTTTTTTAAAAATGGAGACTATTCCTTTTTACTTCTCTGAAGTCACTAAAATACATTCCTAAATACTTCAAACAGCAAGGAGTATCTACATAAACCTTGGATCCCCCCCCCCCCCATCCATTGAATAAAATAAATTAGAAAAACAGCTTCTGACTGGAAACTGACTTGGACTCTTAATGAATGCAGGGGCTAACTTGAGGGATTAAAGCTTTTTAGGCACAATATACTGAGAAAGAAATGCTTGCAGTTAGGACTAAAATTAATTTATATGCAGACTTTTTCTGTTTTTAAAAGCAGTAGGATGTCTTTTTTTTTACACTGGACAATTAAAGACAGATTCGGTGGAACAAAACTGATAGTAGTTGCCTCTGGGAGGTGATTTAGTGCTTTGAGATTTTTAAAAAAACATGTTTTATTTAAAAAAAAAAAGTATTAATTAATTAATTAATTCGACAGATCACAAGTAGACAGAGAGGAAGGGACGCAAGCTCCCTGCTGAGCAGAGAACCAGGTGCTGGGCTGATCCCAGGACACTGGGATTATGACCTGAGCCTAAGGCAGAGGCTTTAACCCACTGAGCCACCCAGATGCCCCAATGCTTTGAGATCTGTAAAGTGAAGGAAATAGGATAATGATCTGCAAAAGATTTTCTCGGTTCAGTAATTTTTTTTTTTTCCTAGACCTCTTGAATCTTACTCTCTTGTACTTTCAGAATACTCTAGGGACTTAGTCTCTGGTGCTTTTTGCAACATCTAATGACCTCTCTTTCTTTTTCTGGCCCCTGTGGTTTGCCTTGCTTCTTGGGTTCTCTTGTCCTTGTGCCAGTGTAGTTTACAGGAAGTACCAGTGGTGGACAGTTAACTGTCTGCCCGGGCTGCCACCAAATTGGAGGGGATCTTGGGAAAGTGACTGAACCTAAGAACCTACTTTTTCATTTGTAAATTATGATGAATCACGATAGTGCCTGTTTCAAAAGGCGGTGGTAACGATTGTCAAAGATGAACAGAGTCAGACACTAAAGTAGTAAAGACAGATTTTAATCTGTGAAAACTATTCCAATAGGGAAAAAAGAGTCCAGCGTGAACTGAACTCAACCTCAATCTATACAGAGATGACTGGCCCTTTTAAAGGGAGAATGAGGGAATAGAGAAGGGGGTGAGCAGGACCTCTGTAGAGTCAGAGAAGTAAAAGGTTCATCCCTATGACACCCCTCTGGGTTTGTTAGCTAGCTCTCACTAAAGTTAGGCTCCTCCCCCACCACAGACACTGGGAGATAGGGGCTGTATCGTCAGGTTAGGACTGAAACATTTCCTTTTGGCAGCTTGAGTTTTCTCAGGAAAGTATTTTAAGGGAAGGGGGCCTAGTCATCCTAGGGATGTGCCTTGAGCTGTTAGAAACTGAGCTTGTTCCAGTCCTTAGGTGAAGGCCTAGTTGAGAAGAGAGTTTCAGAGGAGTCTGGCTAGAACTTATTCAAGGAGATAATCTCTCAGTTAAATGAAATTGTGTTCATAAAGTGATACATGTAAGCATGGTTGCTGGCCATCACATTCCTTGTTACTTCTGGCAGGCCATTTGACTTGTTTTTTTAGTCATGGTTGTGTCCTGATACATGGTGGTTCCTGGAAGGCAGAATTCGTGGCTTAGAGATGGTACTGCGTGGTAGACAGAGTAGGCTGTGAAGCCACTCTGACAGTCCCATGATAGCTGACTGCTCAAATAAAGCTGGCATTCAACACAGTGTTTTCCTTCCCTGCACACAATTGAGGGTCAGTGAATAGACACATTAAATCAGGATAGTAGTTCTGTTTTAAATATATCACTGAGGGATACAGATTTCTGTGTGGCACCAAATCCTGGTAGGCGTGACCTCAGTGGTCTAGCCCCTAGGCTCTTCCCCTGTGGTTCTCAGTATTGTTGGTTTTAGTGGGAGGGTGTTATTTCTTTTGCCTTCAATTTACAGCGTGGATGAGCCAAAAGGAAAAACATTTATAAAAACATATTAATAAAGGATATAAATAACATTTGTCTTTTATGTTTTCAGGAGTCCTCAAGTGTTTTTTTTTTTTTTTCCCCCTCTGAAATATTTAGTTTTAAAGATTCTGTTTTTGTTTGTCATTTTTTTTGCTGTTAGTATAACTTAAGAAATACAAAGCAGAGGACACTTCTGTAACCCACTGCTGTGGGTTTTTCTTACTAGTTGTAATTTAAGTGCTCTGGAGGTTGCCACCTGCTTTTTCAGTGCCTTGTTGGATTAAGGTTTAAGGCTTATTATATAGATTTACTTTGCATAAACCTGTGGACTAAATAAGGGTTTAAAAGCATGTAAATAAACCTGACTCTAAAAACTTATTTTTTCCACAGCATGGCAGATAAGGAAATTTTTGGGAATCTGTAAATTAAAATCCAGAAATGAATTCAGAATTCACTCTTATAGACGAGGGTTGTTAATCAGTTCTTTGTTTGGGCAGCTTTGAGAAGTCAACTGTAGAAGTATTGAGGGAACCAGCCTTGGGACTGTCAGAATGGCTTCTGCCTCTTACCTATAAATGAAGAGGGCCCTGTCAATCTTTTGTTAACAGGGTCCTTATGTCTGAGACTCTGGTCCTTCCTGTGCTATATGTGGATTATGGGCCCCATGCAGCAGACGTTGAATATCCTGGGAGGACGGAAAAAACTGTTGAACCTTCAGTAGAATATCTGCCTGTGTCTTTGGCTTCAGAGATGATTTATATCGCCTTGATTTATTTTCCTCTATCAGAATCTAACGTCTACTTTATGGTCTTGTGCTTCTAACTTATTATATAATTTGGAGTTCCACACAATTAAGGTCATTTACTATCTCTAGCAGAATCAAGATTTGAAATAGTGCTTTTTGACCTTAATACAAGGTCAAAAGCAGTAGCTGTTTTTTTCAAGCTTGCTGTGAAGACAGAAAGGAATGTTGACATTCAGATAGGAAAATAAATATTTGAAGATAGGTTTTAGTCTTCTCAGTTTGTCCTGTCAGCATAAGCAAGCCCCTTCCCTTATTTGCTTATTTTTAGAGTAAGGGAAGGAAACATGTCTGTTCAGAAAACCTTGCTAAGTTTTGTGGAAGTGGAAAATTCTCTCCTTGGTCCTTTTCTTCTTTCCTATAGCTAATAATAATCATAATGATTATAGTCAGCATTTGAGTGTTTATGAGTTGGACGTTGTACTGAGTTTTCTACCCTGAAAGTTCCCCCTTAGTTGTTATACAAATAGCTACAGATGGTGAGACCAGGGCTTGTTTTTCCTCTCACCTAAGACTAGGAAGAGTTTTATTTTATTTTTTTTTTTTTTTTAAAATTTTTTTTTTTTTTTTTTTTAGATTTTTTTTTATTTATTTATTTGACAGAGAGAGATTACAAGTAGACCGAGAGGCAGGCAGAGAGAGAGAGAGGGAAGCAGGCTCCCTGCTGAGCAGAGAGCCCGATACGGGACTCGATCCCAGGACCCTGAGATCATGACCTGAGCCGAAGGCAGCGGCTCAACCCACTGAGCCACCCAGGTGCCCCGGAAGAGTTTTATTTTTTAAAAAAGGGACCTGGTAATTAAATGCAACTTCGTGATGCTTGAGGACTCTTAAGGGCTCTTGAAGACTCAGTATTTTATTATAAATTTTGTAGTTTTTACTGTCCATCTTATAGAGGGGAGTGTAGAAGGTGATAGATCCTTTTCTCCCTTGACCATATCATAGATTCTCTGCTAATGAGGGATTCCTTGCCCATTTGCTAAGTTAGATCAGAGGAATTTTACTCTTTTTCTCTCCTTCCCCCCCCTCCTTTAATTACCCAGTTTTAACTTCCAGCGTGGTAAGTATGGATATAACCCTCCTAAACAAAAGCTCTTTGGGGTTTTTAATTTTTATGAATGTGAAGAGATCCTGAGACCAAACCATTTGAGAACCACTGGCCTGGTGATTAAAAATATAGGCTCTGGGTTCAGCCATCCCTCTTCTAGCATTATTAACTGTGGGGCCATCGTGAAAGTTATTTTTATGAACCTCAGTGTCTTCAGTTTAAAAAGGGGCCAATATAATGGTAACTAAGAGGGTTGCAAGGCTTAAATAATGCAGGGCCAAGTGTTACAGGGTCAGGCGCTCAGTAAGTATTGTTACTGCTATACTGGTGGTGGGGATGCAGAAATCGGTCTTCAAGGAGTTCACAGTTATTTTGAGGAAGACAGACGTGAGAAGAGATGAATAAATGTGTGTTTGTAGGTGGTGCATGAACTTTTAAGAGCATGCTCTTTGTATTGATCTTTGCCTTGAGAGACATTGTTATCAGATACATAGGGGTGTTACATGAAAGGTTTCGCATGCCTCAATGGTTCTTGCTACCTGGGCAGTAGGAACATTGTAAAAGACCTTCAAAGTAGTGCACTCTTGGAATGGGCTCATCCTAGCTGTGGAGGGGCTGTGCTGCCCAGCTGCAAATCTGAGCCCTTACTTCCGGGTTCCTGGAATTTTGTTTGGAGGCCTCCCAGGCAGGTACCAACAGGTTCTGACTTTGATTAGTTTGGGCAGACGGTGGAGGCCACAGCCCAAGGCAGCAGAGCGATGGACCCAAAGCTGGTAAGTAACTTAGGGAGCGCCTATTCTCTTCAGTGATCTCTTTGGACTGGTACTGTTTTCCTTAAACCTTGCCTTTTTTAAAAAAAAGATTTTATTTATTTGACAGATCACAAGTAGGCAGAGAGGCAGGCAGAGAGAGAGGGGGAAGCAGGCTCCCCGCTGAGCACGGAGCCCTATGCGGGGCTCGATCCCAGGACCCTGACATCACGACCCGGGGCGAAGGCAGAGGCTTAACCCATTGAACCACCCAGGCGCCCCTTCCTTAAACCTTTAAAATAAGTTTCTTCTTTCCTAATTTTCCGGTTCTTTGCCAGCCTTCTATCTCCTCATCTTCTCTCCCCCTTCCCTTCCTTCTTCTCTCACCCTTCCCTCCCCCACTGACCCTATTTTTTCACTCCCTCTAGGATGTTTATGATAAATAAATGTGCCAAAGAGAGTGAAGCCCCCTTTAATTTAGTGTTAGCTTTGGCCTGAATAAAATGAAAAGTAGAGCTGTTTATTTAGTACTCCTTTCTCAGCCTAACCTTCTTTATATGGAAAAAGTCCCACCCCTAGTTGTTTTTTAGCAGCTGGCAACAGGGAAAGCTCAGAGGCCTTGCTCACTAGCTTTCTTCCTGCAGTGATAGTGAGACATTCAGGGTTTGCCAGGTAGAAGAGAGGGAACACTTACCAAGTACTTAGGACACACAAACATATCACTTGTAATTGTATTTTATGAAATGGGTGAAGGAAGACTTAAGAATTATTATCTCGGGATGGGATAGTGCAAACTAGCTTCCACCCTTACCCCCACGGTATGTAAGTTATAATTTAGAAGCCTGAAAGAACAAACCCCCTTTTCTCCAGTTTTTAAATCTAAAATGAAATGAGAGGCTTTCATCCAGCCCAACTTACCACCCCCCCCCCTTAAAAGAGGTTTTACTTAAATAGATTTTTAAATATAGAAATCTGTTTATATTCAGTTCTAACTTGACCTCAAGTTTTATGCTTGAAGGGACTGTTGGGACTAAAGTGAGGTAAACTTTTCCGAATTTAGAAGAGCCTGAGGGATGTGTGAGAGGGATCTCTGGTAACCTGATGTTAACATATCTTGGGAACAGTTGAAAAGGGGAGGCTGCCTTAATTTTTAGGACTGGAAGGTCAGATGATTCTAAAATGTATATACTGATCTGAGAGGCTGTTTCAGAGTTTTCATTTGGTCAGCAATATTCCTAACGTGGTGAAAGTAGCAAAACAAAGAGTTCTTCATAGGAGAACTGTGGACCTTGTCTCCGTAAATGACTTATAACAAGGAATAGCGTTGATTGGGTCATTTTTGGATCAAGTGTTATTAAGGCCCCAACTCTCAACAACAGTGATCCTTTTCAGTAAATGTGATGTCTGTTCCCTATCCATGTGACAGGGCTGCTCACTGAGCTCTTCATGGGGACTTGAATTCCCTGGCAAGATGCTATTACCCTTTATTTCTACTCTACCACCCCCACCCTGACATGATAACTGTTTTTACTGGGGATAAAAACACCCCACATATTACACCAGTCTCAGAAACAATACTTGAAAGAAGAAAACCAAGGTAAGGGAAAGGGATGGTCTGTTTTTTCTTAAGGTGTTTCTAGCACCTTTTTTGTTGCCATGCTGCTAAGAACTGCGAAGAATCTGGCTGTTAAAGCCAGTGTAAGTTTGTCAGTGGAATTTCTCTTAGCATATTAAAACAAAAAATCATGGAAGTCTAGAGGTGACTCCTGAAATTGGACAGAGCAGATTTAGCAAATTTGGTCTTCTTATCACTTACTGAAACTTGGTTTAGTTTTCTTTTTTTTCTGCTTACTCACCTGTAGCTTTGGATTTGCTGAGCTTGCTTTTTGACTAGCACCAAAGGGTTCAGATGCCAGAGCTTTCTGTGAGTAGGTAAGGATGATTGAGCGGGTGATGGCCTTTTCCGTGGCCTGGGGGTGCAGGAGCAGCAGAGCTAGTGCCCTTGACCCAGGTGGGTTCCACCTCTGTCACAGAGGCTTGAGGCCTCTCCCCTTACTTGGAGACACGGTGGAGCAGACAGCATTTTCTGGCCATCTGCTCTTTGCTGATCTTTCCCAAGAACAGAGTTGGGTGGCTGCTACAGTTAGCATATGGTTCTGAACCTCTGAGACCTGTTATTTGAACGAGGCAGAAAATGAGTTCTTCTGAGTAATCAGTTTCCCAGAGAGCAGCTCTTATAGTACCAGAAGTTAATTTAGAGATTTCTATGGTGGGAAGAGTTCTAGTACTTCTGTCATGTCTAATGGGGTAGAAAGTATTAATTTCATTTTATTGATAGTACAATACTACTGTTTTTAAATATTCCATCTCACCATATGAATAGCTTGTATGATAGACGTGAGTAGTGTGAAACTAAGTGTTGGACATGGTTGAAATACAGCATGCGCTGCCTGTAAAGATAACAGTTCTGGATGTTGTATCGCAACATTTCTCCTATAATTACATTTCATATTATAAAATTGGTTGAATCAGAGAGATACTAAAAAACGGAAAAAAGTGAAAATATGCCCCCTTCATACTAGCCCCCCCCCCCCCCCCGCTTTTCTCGCAAACTGTACCACTTCAGTTCGTGTGGGCCGTCTGTGGTAGTTTCTCTCACACAGTGGTGAGCAGAGTATTGTTTGTACCCCAGGTAAAAAATGGAAGTAATAGAACCTGCATCTTCTGACTGTGACTTCTGAATCTCTCCCATGTTACATAGCTCCCTTTGGGCCATCAATTCTGAGCTTTTCCTCACTGTGTATATAACTCTCTGATGTGCCTCCTGCTCCCACTTCTTCTCCCACTCACAGGAGCCTTTTAGAGCCTTGGGTCTTAAGTGCGTTCCAGTTACGAACATTGAATGTGTGCACACACGTAGCCACCCATAGCCATTAAGTGCCCAGCTGAACACTTTGTGAAAGTGTGGTTAAACGACCTTTCTGGTTGTGAGCTGCCAAATTGATATTTGGAGCCATTTGCTTGGGAAATGGAGCCCACCCTAGATGCTCAACTTTTGTTTCATTACCTATTTTTTCCCTTCTAGGTAAAAGAGCTTTCTCAGGCTCTTTCATTGGCCCCCAGTTGGTTTCTCTGCTCTTGTTGCTGCCAGTCATCTACATATACCAATTTTTTTGAGATCCTGTATTCACCTGTCCTTCTGATTTTTTTTAAAAAGATTTTATTTATTTGACAGACAGAGATCACAAGTAGGCAGAGTAGGCAGAGAGGCAGGCAGAGAGCCCGATGTGGGGCTTGATCCTAGGATCCTGTTTCATGACCTAAGCCGAAGGCAGAGGCTTTAACCCACTGAGCCACAAGGCGCCCCTGTTTTTTGTTTTTTGTTTTTAAAACATGTATGCTGGTATTTTTACTGTTGGTATAATAAATGAATACAGTTTTCATTGTTGTAAAGAACTTTTGAGAAATATTTTCTGAGTTTCAGAAGAGGCTGAATTTGTGGCTTAATTTGTTGATATACCACAGCAATGCATATTATGTTCAGGAGAATCGACTGAATCACAGGCAGGCATCTGATTTCTACATCCTGTCTTCTGGAATTTTAATTTTGTGGGATTACTTTCTCATTACAAGATGAGCATACTATAAAAGTGCTATTTTGTGGATTTGTGCATTTTGGACTGTGCTTTTAACTATAAGCAGTTATTTAAAGAGATTAAAACTCCTATTAAAACAATTACATTTCACTTTTGAGAACATTATAGACCTTTGTGAAAAATTGTTTTACACCAAATGTGGACCTGTTTGCTGAAGTTCCCCTGGTCACTGCCCCACACCCCTTCTCTTAGGTAGTTTTGAATTTTAGATCCATCCCATTTTGTATGTTTGTTTTTCCTTTCCCCAGTTCTTTATAGAAACCTGAAATTTGTAGCATGGGGTGTGTTGTTGCCAAAACATAGGTAATATCCTCAAAGAGTTATTAGCAACTAACTACCTTAGATAAGCAAAATGTTATATCTTATGTCTCCCAACTTTTTTCCTGCAAACATTTTGAGGTTGGCATCCAGAGATGGAAGTAACTGTGAGAGTTTAGGATGAGACCCTAGGAGAGAAATCTTAAGGTTTGTCCTGGAGCTGCTTTTATGTAAAGACTGGTGTATGGGGGTGCCTGGGTGGCTCAGTGGGTTAAGCCTCTGCCTTTGGCTCAGGTCATGGTCTCCGGGGCCTGGGATTGAGCCCAGTGTTGGGCTCTCTGCTCGGCAGGAGCCTGCTTCCCGCCTCTCTCTGCCTGCCTCTATGCTTACTTGTGATCTCTCTCTGTCAAATAAATAAATAAAACCTTAAAAAAAAAAAAGACTGGTGTATGTTTCACTGGTTTTGGTGAGGGGAGAGTGATGAATCTGGTCCCCATGACGGGGTAGGCATTTCAAGGGTGGAATAATTAAAGACTTCTTTAAAGAACAGGTATTCCCACCTTCTAATTAGAGAAAACCGGCACCACAGGTGACCACAAATTAAAACAGCTCAGCTGGGACAGATGATTAGATGCTAAGTTAAAACAATCTTGGGTATCTCTTCTCTCTTCTAAGATTTTTTTCCCCCTCTATACCTTCGATAAGGGATTAGGAAAGTTGTCTGAGGAAATGAACAAACTAACCAACAAACAAAAAAGTCCCAGTGTTTGATTTCACTATTAGTTTTGCCTGATTTGGTACAGGAAGTGGGCTTGGTTGATCTTTGCAGCAGGCTTTGAGAATGATTGGAAACAGTAAGAAGGTGAAGTTTTCACTTGAGGCATTTCATTTTGTGATTCTAGTGGAAAATACTTGGGAGGCACTTGAGAAACTGGAGTTGTGACTAATAATAGCACTACCAAAGCAAAGGGGAGAGTTATTTCCTTCAGAGAAGTGGAAGGGCTTTTAATGTCTTAGCACACTGGTATGTTGGGTATATTGTAGTGTGTTTTGTAGATTGTATAGTTCAAAGGAGCAGCTGCAGACTGAGTCTTCGGTATAAAACAGAGCATCTTAATATTTTATGGGATTTCCAGACAAAGTTGGTGGGTACAGTCTGTCAGTGATGCTTTTTGGCTTTTGAAGAAGAGTCCTAGAGTTCCCTAAGTGAAGCTAGCTGTTCAAAGCAGGAACACATCGAAAATGGATTTCCATTGGAATACCTTAAAAAAGTTATATGCTGGGGTGTGTGTCTGTGTGTGTATATATATGCAAGTAACAAAAGGTATTTGCCTTTTGAAAGCAACCAAAGTTAATGGCAAAAAATAGTTCCTATTATTTTGCTTTGGGATTGAAACTAGAATTGTTTACTGTCTCATAATGAATTTATTGAAGAGTTTTCATGCGTCCACTTAATTTCTGTTTACCATTTCTTGACTCTCAACTTGAAATGCACAAGACTGCTTTTCGAAATAAGGAATGAAGAGACTTGGCCTGGGTCAGGAGGATGATCTTACAAATCGGGAGGGATCCAGATAATGTTATCTTCTGCTGTAAGCCGTCTGTCTTTTTTTTTTTTTTTTTAATATTTTATTTATTTATTTGACAGAGGGATCAGAAGTAGGCAGAGAGCAGGCAGAGAGAGAGGAAGAGAAGCAGGCCCCCTGCCGAGCAGAGAGCCCGATGTGGGGCTTGATCCCAGGAGCCTGGGATCATGACCTGAGCTGAAGGCAGAGGCTTTAACCCACTGAGCCACCCAGGTGTCCCAGCCGTCAGTCTTTTATCTTTTCATTTGACTTCCTCCCAGCTTGGGAGAAGGTCCCTGGGCTTGCATTGATTCCTGCTCCTGGGAGGGAGGGAGCCTTTCTGGCTTGGTTTCTGTGGCACTTCCACCTTCCTGTTAGTGTGTTGGGAGAGTGTGACAGGTTTTAATAACAGCTTCTCAGTTGTGAATTAGCATTTCTGCAAAGAATTCAGTGTTCCACAGTTGAACATATACACATTCTTATTAGATAAAGAAGCATGAAGTCAACTAAAAAAGGAAAGGAGAAAACAATTCAGAAATTGGTAAACTTTCAGTGAAATATATTAAAAAAGATACCAATTTTGTGGAAGTGTCCCCCCTCCCCCGCTTTTTTATACAAATGAGAAGTGGAATGCTTGAATTAGAGACCAGTTCTCTCCATGTTCTAATTGCTCCTTCCTCATCCTAGCTTGGTGGAACAAATAGTTTAACCCCTTGAGTCTAACATGTCTCATCTACAGAATGGGGCTCAGAGGAAAGATCAGAGTAGGTGATTACCTGAGCTCTCTTTAGTCATTCAGCTAATATTTATTGGGTACCTACTGAGTGTGAAGTACTCGTCTTCAGGTGTTCAAATCCAAGGAAGGGAGTGGAGCAGATAGTGTGGTGCAGAGCCCGGGCATGAAACAGACTGTTCTTAAATCAGTGCTGATGTGGCCTGTAGATTGAGGTACTGTTAGAGGTGCTGAAACTAAAACTGGTGCTGGCTTCTACTTAGGTGCGTTGCCCTCAGTTAGGGGCCTGACTATAAGCAGCCACAGCCAGCTGACTTAGATCCATAGTATGGAAGCTTTGATGAGCGTCACTACCCCTTTGAATGTGTGTGTATTGTTCTGGTTGGGTGCCTGGGGTTTGTGTGCATCTGAAATTTCTGTGCAATTTACCTTTAAAATCAGAGGTGTTGGGATTCTCAAGTTTGGACAGTCCTAGTCAAGTTGATAAGTTGCATCTAGGTTAGGTCACTTTTGAAGGTTCCTCCTTTCCTAACTGACAGGCCAAGTAGCTTTTAGCTGATGGACTTATTTAGGTAGACTCTTGCTGCTTTTGTTGATTTGAGGCTTGATCTACAACTTAGGGGAAAAATATTCATAGCTTCAAGAATAGTTCTAGCCAGGGAGAATTGTCTGGAGGCCATAAAAGTTGAGATACTTGTATTGAGATTTGCTTTGGAGTGAAAATGTTGCAGTCCATGGAACTGTAAATCCACATGGGTAAAAGGGTTTCCTTGTCACAAGTCCGCATTCAGTTTTATGTGAAGTGTCTGCATGGATGGTGGGCCCTGCTGGTAGCCTGTGGGAAGTCCTCACCAGTGAGAGGACAGAGTTAGGCATCTGCGGGCCAGGTGCTCATGTTAGTAGTCTTTGAGTAAATGACAACTGAGACAAAAAGTCTCAGTTTCTAAACCAGACACAATGAAGATGAAACCTTTGTCCTGTGTGCCTTTCAGAAAAGTAACCAGAGGACACAGTGGAGGAGCTTTTATAAGCAGCATCGATGTGTAAAAATGATCATTGTTGTCTGTGGCCAGTGTCTTTACTGTCCTAGGGTCTTTGGTAGTAGTGGTCTTGTAGTTTCCTTCATTGTTACAAAAGGATAGGAATCCCTACTGGTTCTGGGTCTGGCAATATCAGCAGTGATATGTCTGTGTTGTGTTCATGTGCTATTGCTTTTAAGTCTGTACTTTAAATAGCACAGGTTCAGACCATATTTCTGAGGAGTAATGCATGGTTTGTTGAGGTTTGGGGGAGGATACCATTTGGGAGGCTTGAGTGGACTGTGGGGAGGACCTCCTCAAAAGCGTCTTTCTTTTCTTCTGAACAAGAAAAGTGTCTGTTTTAATGACTCTTATCCTTTGAGCAGGGATCCCTGGCCTGGTAATTCCTGGATGAGCAGTTCTTAAAGCACATTCATTTCTTAATCGTGTCCTTACTTGTAAAATGTGGGAGAAATGGTTAATGAAATAGGCAAATCATCTCTCTCTCTCTTTTTCTTTACCCTGCATTAAAAAAAAAAAAAAAAAAAAAAAAATTCTTTATTACTTAGCTTCCCCGAAATGGGTTAAGAGGGAGTAGGGTGAAATTTGGACAATGAGGGAATAGCATAGAGTTGGGGGGGGGGGTCGCATTATAACTGACTCGAAAAGTACCCTTTAAATTGCCTTTCTTCCTGCACTATTTGAACCTTTAACACCCTCAGATTATGATTCTTGACTACAGTCCTGGACAGTGTGTATCACATTCATTCTAATATTTGTGCCTTTCATTTATACTGAATTCTACTTCAGTTTGGTCCCAAAGGAGCCAGCACTGGGGGACGTGTCAGCTGTTACGCCACTGTTTCCTTATCAGTGCTTTATAGATCAGTTGTCTTCACTGGTCAGGTGACCTCAGGGTCTGGAAAGTGAGCCATGTGAATATTCCTTGAAGATTCTGGAGAATAGCACTTTCCAAACTTTATGGTGCTCAGTACCCTATTTATTTTGTGTTATCTTTTTCTTCTGAGCCTCCCTTTCTTCCAGGATTGTAAAGTGGATTAAAATGATTTTATATAGAAATTGGGAATTTTCTCGCATGCCCAAGGAGAAATGAAGTTTTACCCCAAGGTATTGAAACCTGGTTTGTGAATGAAAGATTACCTGAAAGTCAATGAAAACAAAATAACATAGGGATTACACAGCCACACAGGTATAAATTTCATAGGTTACGTTCACAGTGCACAGTCTTGTCTTTTATTGAACAGTTAGTTTCTCAGTGATTTATGCTGTTATCTGAAAGGTAGCATTATCTCTCAAGTCCAACTGTGTGTTGGTTCATTTTTGGCTCTGAGAGAATGCCATTTCCTGTATCAACCTACATTTTCTCCTGTCCTTATTCATATAACACCCAGCCCATTTTTCCGATTGTTAAGTTGACAAGCTCACGTCTTATGCCCAGAGGCACTTAGATTAGGAAGTTAACAGGATAGAGGAGGGAAAGAAAGGGTGATGTTTATGGTGCACTGACCCAGGCACTGTGCTAGTTTTTCACCTGCAAGGATTAATTTAGGTAATGTAATATTTTCACTTAGCTGAAGAGAATCCTGGGAGAGGCTAGCAAAGCTAAATTACCTGTCTCTGATCATAGAGCTTGAAGGTGCTGAGTTGGAGTTCAAACTCAACATCACACTGAATTGCACTAAGCAGTTTTTCCACCTTGTCCAAATCATTCTCACTGCTGGCCACTGCCCCATGTCTGTTTGTGAGACCCGCTCAATCTCAGGAGACTCAGTCTGGTCTTGACTGGTGCCAGGCTCCAACTGCAGGGAGTCACAGCATTGGAGACCAGCAGCAGACCATAGGACAATGCCCATTTTGTCCTTGTTGCAGAGTAAGTGATGATCCCAACAATACCCAGCATTTATTGCATGTTTTATGCATGCCAGGAATTACTTAGCTCCAGGAGTAGAGCACGCTTAGACACACGCTATCTCATTTAATCCTTCAGATGAATGCCATGAGGCAAGCACTGTTATTATCTCCATTTTTCAGATGATGAAATTGAAGTTTAGAGACATTTTTGCAACTTGCCTGAGATTAAATAGAGCTAGTCAGTGGCAGAGCTGTGATTTGACTTCCTTGTTAAGCTGAAACGCCTTCCCAAGTTTGCCTTTGATTAAAACAGTTAAATCAGTTTCTTGAGTGCACTCTCTCCCCAAGCCCACCCTCCCCACAACATGCTTTTCAAAGAAAATCTTTGTTTGAAATAGAAGTTTTTGAAATGTGCCTTTGGCATTTTGAATATAAACATTCTCTTTGTGCTGCTTATAGGAGACCATACAAGTGCATTCCCTGGAGGACTTTGCAAAATAGGGTAGATACCCATGTTTTTTTGTTGAGAAATCAAGTCAGTGACATCCCAAGGTCTTCTATAGTTCTGGTATATGAAACAGTGGTGTGGTTTTTAATAAGTGTGTGTACCATTTCTAGCATTTTGTTGTATTATCCTTCCAGACATTTTATTCTGCAAGTATCCGGCTGAGTTTTGTTTAATTGGAATGCATGACCGTGGGATATCCTGTGAAAACATTTCCCTGCTCCAATCAGTCTAAAAGGCAATCCAGTTGTTTCAGTCAATACTGATTTCAGAAATTGCCAACACATTAAGGGATTTTGGTGATTGCTTTGGATTTAATCCCATTATGCACCTCTTAGACAGTTACCACAGCCTTTTGTGGCTTGAAGAGTTAAGGGCCATTCACGCCAAGATGGATCAACTCTTTAAACCACAGATAGTTGAAGCAAAAGTTTCTTGTGGGCATCTTAATTCTTGCTGCTTGGAGACGTCTCTCTGGGTCTTTCAGGAGCCTCTGAAACACAGCCCCTAGAAGGGTGGACAGCCCTTGAAGGAGGGTATCTTTATTATTAGTTACTATTTGCAGTGATAGGAAGAGGAGGGGATGATTCACCAGTCAAGTGTGTGTGGCACTGATTTCTATTAGTTGAAAGGTTTCAGAAAATGAATCGCTTTTGTTTTTTAGTGTTGTTAATCTAAAAATCTTCTGTAGTCTTCAGTTTATGTGAATGTGGAATGCTTTCAAGGGAGAGATAATCTGCAGGTCATCTCCTAACACTTAATGTGTTTCCATGTTTCTCACCAGATTCAGGAACTGGTTGCTGCCAGATTCTGTGGGAAATGACTCTCAAGTACGGCTTATGACATGATTCTGTTCACAGTATATTGGAGGCTCTGAGTTCGGGGGGAAGCACTGTTGATGTTAAGTTTTCACTAAGCAGAGTGAATTAAAACAAAGCCCCAGAAGAGAGTGTAGGTGGCATATCCGCTGGAACTAAATGCAGTGACAACTTCTCAGTGCTCAACAGTTCCTTGATGGCAAAGGAAAGCCTGATGACTTTCTTGGTTTTGAATTTTTATGAGGGAAGGAAGGATATGGAGGTAGGAGGGAAGGTTGCAAGGATGAAGGGGAAGGACCCAGGATATTGTTTGTAATGGCTGCAAAACCCCGGTGACATGTATGAGGTCCAAAGATTAATGAACTAACACGATGTGGTCCAATGTTACTTGTTTTTATTTGTTTATGCCTTGCTCCAGGAAGAATTTAAGGGGATTATTTACTATCCAGGTGAACCTGTTGAGGTAGTGAAACAATTATGGATGAGCAGCTACTCCCTTGACATTAAATCAGCTAAGAAATCTTAATGAGAAATTGACCTGATTTGCTAGATTTGAAAATCACTAATGACTAAGAGTGACAAGATTTATCATGCTTTTAAAAATTTAATTTGTTATGATGTCTTTTTTTGAAAACAGGGTGAAAAATTCTTCTAGTCTAAAATTCTTAAAGGTTTTCTTGTGGACTTCCTAGTAAAGGCCCTTTGTATGTTAATGCACACTCTGAGTTCACATGACCACTGCTAGGGATAAGTAAGTGCTTAGAGGTGGCAGACAGAAAGGCAGGCCCATGTTCTGGTTCCTTTCTGCCCTGTTACTCCACAGCCCTGGGCACATCTTTCAGAGTCCCCATCCCAAGCCCTGCCACACATCTCTCCAGTTATTGCTCTCCTCAAGAGAAACTAAAGAAAAACTTTATTTTGTAGGTGACCTGCCCTAAGACAACTGTTGAAGGCACAGGAACTCCATAAAATGATACTTTGAGATATTTTGAGAGAGAGAGAAAGAGACCACATTCACAAAACTTTTAG
Source organism: Mustela lutreola (assembly GCF_030435805.1). Lineage (NCBI taxonomy): Eukaryota > Metazoa > Chordata > Mammalia > Carnivora > Mustelidae > Mustela > Mustela lutreola. The sequence continues at coordinate 63,448,935 of NC_081298.1, read as the reverse complement.
GAAAAGGATTTGATGCAGTACATTCTTAGGCCCATTTTCAATAGTAGAAAGAAGGTGGTAAAATACAAGTCAGCATTTTTTGTTGGAAGGAAGAAAAAGTTTTGTTACAAACACTCTGGAGCTTTAGACCATAAACACATGCATAAAGTAACAGTTCTTGGCACTTTGCCTTAGTTTGTTGACTGAGGTAGTTATGAAGCAATTTTGGTAGTATTATTTTTTCCCCTTGCTTCCCCCTGAAGTGGATTGAGTAGTGGGCCACTTTGGTTTCAGCACTAGATTTACCACATGATGAGAGCGTGTATAGCTGGGGATCTGTCTTCTTTTTACTATGCTGAACTGGGTTATGTGCTTAAGCTTTTCTGGGCACATAAAAGTAATCTCCTGGGTTTTGCTTGCTTTGGAGAGCTTCTTTTGGTTGGGATGTGATGTGGAGAGGTATTTTCATTTTACTGATGAGGTTTAGAGTAAACTCACAAAAGTGATTAATTTTGAGTAGAAGTGTATGTTCATTTTCAGCCTAAGTTATAAGCAGAATAATGTACCACCTCTACCTGTTTCTGGCTCATCTGTGTTTCAGGAAGTTATACAGACATCTTGATTTTAATGAAACCATGGAATCCTGATGCTCCTTAAATCTCCTGTAAGATTTCAGTATAAGCCTTAAAAATCTAATTAAACTAAGAGAGAATCTAGAAGTTGAGTAGATGCCATCTAGTTCAGCCTGTTCCTGTTGTGCAGCTGGGAGTACCAGCTCCTGTCTCCTAGCAGTTGAAAAATACTGTTGAAATATTGTTGGAAGTGAGAGATGAAGAGGTTCTTAGTGGCAGGACTGGACTCCAACCTGTATCTTCTGGATCCCTGTTTGCCTTTATTGCTGCTGTGTTTTATTATTAAATGTCCACTTGCACAAGTTCTCTTATTGTGCTATGAAAAAATGTTTACCTAGTAAGTAACTTACCTAGTAAGTATTTCTTGGTTGGTTGTGTTTGGGTAAGATCCTAAATGCCAGTGCTATTTATGTTTCCATTTTACTTCATGCAGAATGCAGAGGTACAGGGCTTGTTGGACTTTTAAGATCTTATTCAGCTCTTGAGATCTCAGAAGTATCTGTGTGTCCTTTGGGGTAAGGGATATGCAAGAGGGGAACTTATTTCACAGGGAAAGCTTAGGGCATTAAGAGCCTTGGGACTTCGCTTTTATAAAATTACAGTGCCATTAGAAACTCTTTGTAATAATTACAGTTTGACAAATGTTTTTTGAGAGATATATTTATTATTTTAGATCATCCTTTCTTTATAACCTCAGAATTAATACTTTGTACAGATTACTATATATTCTATACTATGTATAAACTCTTTTGTTTTTGCCTGTCTTTCTATAAAATTTTGTTCTCAAAATTTGAGAACAACTTTCTGGTAAATAATGAGTAAATAATAACTAGTAAACAAATAGATTGGAACTGCAGAAAAGTGATCTGTACCTTGCAAATGGGAAAATCAAGACTTGAAACAAGTGCAAGGTTGCCCCCCAGTAAATCAGATATATAGTAGTAGTGATAGGTCCTAAATATATAGATAGCAGGAAAAATAAAACTTTAAAATAGTTTTTATAGTAACGAATATAGTCATGGAAACTTTTTTGTTCTTGGAAGATGATAAATCAGGGATATCAGTATATCAAAACTGTGGTAACACTAGCTGTTTCATATCCTTTATTTGAAAAGGGATGTTATAGTCTATGGCCATACCATCCTGAACATGCCCGATCTCCTCTGGAAAGGGATGCTGTAGAGGGATTTTTTTTTTTTTTTTTTAAGATTTTATTTATTTATTTGACAGACAGAGATCACAAGTAGGCAGAGAGAGAGGAGGAAGCAGGCTCCCCGCTCCCCCGCTCAGCAGGGAACCTGATGTAGGACTCCATCCCAGGACCTGAGATCATGACCTGAGCTGAAGGCAGAGGCTTTAACCCACTGAGCCACCCTGGTGCCCCTGTAGAGGGATTTTTGAGGACACATCAAACATTGTCAGAAACATCTTATTCCTCATTTGTTTATGTTTAGGGTTATTGATCAAGGGCAATAAAGTTCTTTATTTACTGAAATTCTAGCAGGATTTAGGTTTTTCATTCTCTCTCCCTTGATCATCTTAACCCGACTGATCTCATAAGTTTTCTTTAGATGCTTATCCTTTTTAGGAGGAAATGTGCTATGAAGAAAGGATAGAAATCTGGCAGAGATCAGTAATATAGACATTAATCACTCTTACACCTCTGGTGGCATGTTCTCTTGGGATTAAATTTGATCTCCTGGGAGTTTGACACTATAAAGCAGAATGGCTATTTTAACTTTAGATATTTTAGGGTTTTATTTTAGTTTTTGTTAGACTGTAAAGGCTCATTAAGTTAGGTCAGACTTCTCTCTGTTTGAATGAAGTTGGTTTCCTTGGGCATTTTTCTCCTAGAAAGAGGTCTTATCTATTTTCCTTTTCTTGAGGGAGTCTTGCATGACACCATCTCCATGGCATTTCCTCTGAGTTTGTTCTCTCAAATTGTCTAAGAGGAAGGGGTTTGTTTGTGAAGGGGAGCTGTGATATAAGCTAAAATTAACTGACTTTTTCTCTAATTCCTTTTTAAAAAGAAATTCAGACTCTATTTCACTTAAGCCTTTAAAATATTTGTGGGTTTTCGTACTAACTGGGTTCTTAAGCTGTCTAAAGACGTCTTAAGACATCTATATAAGAGCTAGAGAAGATGTTTTTCTACTGAAAAAATCAAAGTGGTAGAGAGGCAGAGGTAAAAATACTGTTAGGTTAATGCAATTTGGGGGGAGCTAAAAACTGATTCTTTTAACTTGTTGGCAGTTAGATAATAAAGATTAGAGTGAAGCCAAAGAACCAACTTCTTATTTTTGGAATCCTAAGCCCGCTGGGAACAAACATATTTAAGCAATAATAACTACAGTTTTAAAGTGAAGCATTTGTGTTTTATGAACTTGGCTGTAGAAGTTAAAGGTACTCTTGTGGCAGTGTGGTTTTCTTTTCACTTGGTTTTGGTATAAATGAAGTACTTCCTTTTTAAGGTTATGTAAAATAAGATTTGGAGGGTTTACTATTATTAGACATACTTTCTTCTTTTATGATTGTTTAGATTGTGGTGACAGTGTTGCTTGACCTTTTCCCGTGACTTGTCTGAGATTTGGCTTGGGTGCAGTCATCCAGCAGATACTGACCCAGTGTGCTTTGTGTGTCTGGCATTGCACTGGGTTCTGGAGATGGAGATAAGAGTGAGAGAGTCAACCCTCAAGATCCTCTTCCTTTGTAGGCAGGTAATTAAATTACAGTGCGAATGGGAGTTCTGGGGAGAAAGAGACACTTTAATCCTTCAGCTGTAACTGTCCCTTTCTGTCACCAACCTGCATGCCCCACTTGTACAGAACCAGGGCCTCTGCACCCCACCATCTTGTTAATGATAAGTAACAGGGAGGAAACATGGTTGGCAAAGAGTGGGCTAGATAAACTGTGAGTTAAGAGCCTTGGGTTGACTTTCAGGTAAGTGGGCTAGTAGGTCTGTAAGCTTGGGCAGCTTAATTAACCCCTCTCAATTAGTTTCCTTGCCTAAAAAAAAAAAAAAAAAAAGGGCCAGGAGCCCCCCTGCCAAGCCAGGTTGTTTTTAGAATTAGAAGGTGTACGGAAAGTGAACTTTCAGTTAGGCATTCAATAAACGGTATTGTTATGATTCAGGTGATGATCTTTGGCACCAGGAGTTGTGTATCCTACATTAAGAGGAACCTCATTTTAAATGTGTGGGAGAAATTCTTTCTGAGAGAATCTGGAATCTGGAATCTGGCAGATTGCCATGTCTTGATAAGCCTGCTAGATCTCCCCTGACTTCTCTGTGGTGGTGAATCCATGGGTGACACAGGTAGCACAGTTGGTCATGTGCCATGCCCCCAGCCCCTCTGGGCAGTGAAGGTTTTCCCTTGCAGTGATTTGGATTTCTGGGATTTAGAATGCCAGAGGAGTTTTCAAAGGAAGTCCTTCTGAATAGGACCTCTGTCCGGCCCAGGCCCTCATACTCCCATTCAGCCCTGAGTACAGAAGTACTTTTGATACCGTCTGCTAAGTTGTCAGCTCTTGTGGAGGTAAAACGGCTAAAGTGGCACAGGGGAAGATTATTAAGCACATGGACGTTCAAATGGGAGCTCTTTAACAAAAGTCTGCAGTAAATGGAATTTCCTCATTCTAAATTACTGGTGAGGAGACCTCCCAAGCATGTGTCTCACAAAGCTTTACTGTTGTCTCTGTGGGGCTAGCGGAGGGCTGTGAATCTCTCCCTGTGACTTGATAAAATCCCCTGCTCCCTAGCTTTGCAGTTCTCCCGTTTGTGGGTGTTCCTGGAACTGGGAAAAGAAAGCGTTATGGAAAGTATGGAAAGTGATAGTCTGCTTTCTGCTAGTTTCCAGCAGCTGTTTTGGGCTTGTGGGGGCTGGGTATTGTGGAGAATTTGAGTGGTTGCCATTTGTGGGAATGTGGTGTCTGATCAACAATTGATAGGTAGTTTGGTGGATTCCTTGAGGCAGCCTATCTGTCCCGTCTCCTGGAGTATGAAGCTGAATCGTATTGTGGCTAAGGGCCCAGACTGCTGTGTTAGCACCCTGCTCTATTGCCACCTACTAGTGTGACCTGGGGTGAGCTACCCGGGCAGTTAGGGAGCAGTGAGGCTACTTTATCAGCAACTGCAGAATTCCAGGAAGAATCTTATGTACTGATTTGGCTTAGGTAGCAGAACTTCCAGAATTGTTCTCACCAGTGGATAAAGGCTCTTAGAGATGCTATTCAGTTGGATATGAATTAGGTCATATCAGAACCACTTTGCAGAGCATAAAGCACAGCACAGTTCTTGGTATTACCTCTTTATGAGGTAACCCAGCTTGGTGGCCTTATAAAATAAATTGTTAATTTCTTTCTGATGGGAGAATGACTGGAGTTATGAGTATGTGCAAAAATGTGCACAAGTCCTTCCTTGTAGTTAAAGTAACAATTGCAGAAGATTTTAAATCCACTGGCAGTTCTGGCAAGGAAGGCATTACGGTTCATGGACTCTTGACAACTAATCTCAGAATTTCTTTCTTTCTTTTTTTTTTTTTTTCCTCCGAATTTCTATGAGAAGCATAGAATTCTGATATTTCTGTAAAATAAGGTTATTTTCTGATTTTGGAAATACCTTTTACTTAAAAAAGAACCCTCCTTGTGTATTTAAAATTATTCTTTTTTTTTTTTTTTTTAAGATTTTATTTATTTGACAGATCACAAGTAGGCAGAGGCAGGCAGAGAGAGGAAGGGAAGCAGGCTCCCTGCTGAGCAAAGAGCCCGATGTGGGGCTCTATCCCAGGATCCTGGGATCATGATCTGAGCCAAAGGCAGAGGCTTTAACCCACTGAGCCACCCAGGCGCCCCTAAAATGTATTCTGACTTAAGTAAATTAAGTGCCAGTCAGTGTCCAGCCCAAGACTGTGGATGGAGAGAGCTTAGAGAGAACTAGACCCACAAAAGCTAGGCTGCACACAGTGTGGCTTTATCTAAATGGTGTTTTGCCTTAGAAATAGGGATTGATTTTCCTCAGAGTTGTCATATCTTTTCTTCTTTGTCACGTGTAGCTGTAGTGACAACATTATGTGGGAAATCTGTGTAGGATAGAGGTTGCTTAAAGAGGATTTATTTAACATACTTAAAAATGTTGTTTACTCAAATACAAGAACAATGAGATTGAAAGAACTATATGTATTATGTGTATATATACATATGCATGATACTGTACATATATAAATTATGAGTATATTCAATATAGCTTTACACTGTGGTATCATACATAATAATGTTTCTGAAAATTGTACCCAACTTACTTTATTGGAAAGATCATTGTACTGAGTGTCAGATGACTTGGAATTTAACCTTGATTTTGACACTAACTGTGATCTTGGCTGAATCATTGCCTTTGAGCTCAAATTCCCATTGGTAAGATGAGGATGTGAACATTCTTGCCCTTTATACTCTCCTGGGGTTGTTGGGATGATCCACTGTGTGAGTGTGTATATGTATCTGGAAAGTCATGTTTGGAAAGTATCTAATGACTCAGAAAATGGTGTTCCATACATACTGCATTTTTAAATGTATTTTAATGGTACCTGAGGAACTACCTATGTGGATAGTTTTGCAGTATTATTAATTATCAGCTAATTGTGTCTGCCTTAAAGTTCTTAGATTTTTCTAAAGGAGACTCTACACAAATACTACAAACCCTTCATTTTCTGGCCACATTTGTCATTCCTAACTTAGGCTAATTTACTTGAAGCTGAACCAAGACCCCAGCTTCCACATTTTGCCCCATCTATTTCCCTTTTTCCCTGTATTCTCTTTTACTCATTTATAAACATCCCTAAAGATCCTAAATGCTTTTAAGTGAAATCATTTCAGATTAAGACATTTATCCCACTACATTAAGTGATCAAATACAGGATCACGAATAGTTTGAGAGCCTGACATAATGTACTCCCTTGCAATGTTATAGAAATAGAAAATGTTCTCTATGAAATATTGTTCCAAAAAATGTTAATCAGAAATCTAGGTAAAAGTGGGGGTGGAAGAAGAACAACAAAATATCGGGGAATAATCAGATAAATCCAAAATGTGAGCCCTTCTATAAAGCAGCTGGTTTCATTTCTTCAAAAAGTCAATGCCAAGGCTATCAAAGGAGTGTTGGGAGGGATTGTTGTAGGAGCAAGTTAAAAAAAAAGTGGAGGAGGTATTAGAAACCTTTGAAAATGGACTAGGTATTGGATGTTATGGGGATTGTTGTTTTTCTTAGTTGTAATAATGGTGTGTGATAATGGCCAGAGAATATTCTTATCTGTATTTAGAAATGGGGTTTTATTTTTAATGTCTGTAACTTACTTTGAAATGGCTCAGGAGGGTATCTATCTTATTAAGAGATAAATATGATAAATATGTTAACAGATATTTACTCTAGGTATTAGATATTCATTATATTTAGTACTGTCACTTTTTTCTGTATGTCTAGAAGTTTCACAGTTAAAAGTAGAGAAGTAGTATTTCCGTTTTTGAGGCAATCACTCTGAAGGTTCTATTTTAAAATTGTAGGCACACACGAATTCTAAAGGTGGTTTGTTTGTTTGTTTGCCACACTGACTTTTGCCTCATTTCAGCTTGCTTATTAAATCTCTAATAATAAGAGACTGCACACCCTATATCCTGGCATGAGTGGTTAGGAGGTACTTGCAAATGCTCTTGACAGGCTTGGCACTGGCCTTGTGGCTGTCTCACAGGTCCAGCTTTGTCTTGGTCAGAGTAATGGACCCTCCTTGTCCTCTACTGCTTCTGGGGAGACTTTCTTCCTAACCCGATAATTAAACTACTGCTGAGTACCTGCCCTCTGTGCTCTAAGAGTCTTGAAGTTACAGAGGAATAAAGTTATTGGAGTGATTGTGCCTTCTCTTTTTGAGTGGGTGGGGGGAAGCTGGTGGTGGCAGTAACACAGGCTTTGTGGGAAGGAAGTTATGTGTGGGGTTTAGAAATCAGTTAAATTGATTTTACTTTTGTGTTCTGATAAGCATAATCTTAAATGTCTTAGAGTCAGACTGTGGGAGGGTGCTGGAGGCTTGGGGTTAGCCCCTGGCTCAGTTTTGGGGTGTGACTTAGACCTCTTGCAAGTGACTTCTCTGTATAAATACAGATGCAATTTGAATTGATTGGGTGGTTTTGAAGGAGAGTAACCTTAAGCCTCCGATTTCCGGCCATAATCAGATGTAGAGCCTTACAGTCTAAGAATTGGTTATTTGTTTGTTTGTTTTAAGTTTTCTTTTAAAAAAGTTAAACATTGCGTATTTTTTTCTAACTTGTTTCTGGCTTCAGGATATCTGAACTCATTTCCCTTAATATTTCCTGTACTAGGAAATAATTCTTTCAGACTCTGGTCACTTCTTTGTACCAGAGAGGTTTGTTTGACAGTAAACGGGATGGCTAAGTGGAACAATGGATAAGTGGCCCAGTCTGGCAAGAAAAGCCACCAAGACATGTTTGGGATATTCCTTTAGGAAGAGTAAACCAACAGCCACACATAACTTCGCAAATATGTTACCTCACTGGAAGTTGGACAGAGAGGTCCTAGAATTTAACCTGGTAGAAATTTTTCAAAATTCAGAATTGCAAAGAGCTTATCTCTCCTCCCACAAGTACAGTTTTTCAGAAGCTCTTTAGTTTGGAATTCACAGAGAGGTAAGCTGGACTTTGAACACAAAGGTTCTCCTTGGGGCACTTTGCTTTGGTGTGTCTTTGGCTTTTGATTTTGCTGTAATCTGTTATGTCCAGAATGGCTTTGTCCTTTAACTCTCAGACCTCAGGAAAGTACACCAGTGCTACACATTTGGTAAAGACAAGTATCTCTCCTTTGGAGATGCTTCTGCCTCTGTTTTTATCCAAACAAGAGTCTTCACTGGGTGAAGTCCTCCCAACTGCTGTTTCCAGACTGGGCTTCCCCTCTAAGTGGTACTGTTTGTGGGGTGTATGGCAGGTTGACTTATCCTTTAATTAGGAAATTTGCTTTAGTAGTTGCTGTAATAGTTTGGCTTCCTAATAACTGGGTTAAAATGAACTATAATATTCTGTTGCTAGTACTCAGGCATAGTTTTTTGGGGTTTTTTGTTTCCCCTTTTTCTTACTTTCCCATAAATAAAACTGCCTTTTGGATTTAGGCTTACTTTTGGACTTAGGCTTACTATAAAGCAGTACTATTCAAATAAAAGATTTGGAGAAACTATTAGAAACACAGATTTTATTTTGTTTCTTAATTGTGCTTCCTTTTTACACGTGGCTTATTATTGCAATTACTTAGGCTGCTTCTTTAAGTATATGATTATCTTGCATTATAATAATAGTAATATTTTAATATCATAATGAGTTGGGGCATTAAGGTTTGCATTTCCACATCCAGTTGAGGGTATTTGTGCTCTTCAGAAAGATTTTGATGTATTTCTTCTTTAATTGACTAGCGGGCTTGGGAGATAGAGAACATTATTGTATTTAATACACGCTTTTCTTTTAATAGCAGTAACCACTTTTACTGAAGAATTAGATTCTTCTTTTTCATCTATAATTACAAAATTAGTACATAATAAGTAAAATTCCAGACCTTCACAGATTCTTCTTCTTTTAATTCTATAACCAAACACTATTATGGTTTAAATTAGAAGGGTCGGAACAGGCTTATACCAACTGTGGCCACTGACAAGTTAGCTTCGCAGGAAGCAAAAAGTACTTCAGTTTTGAAACCCCACTTCAGTGTCTTCAGTGTCCAGGTTTTGGCTTCGGTATTGTATCCTTTTGGTTTAATACTGACATTTTAAATTTTGCTTGCTTTTCCCTAATATTAGTGTCTGCACAAATCATATATTCTACTTTTTTTTTTTTTCAGTGTACACCTTGAGATACTGGGGTAACACCTGTCTTGCCTACTCCTCAAATAATAGTATATAGCACTATGTGGTTCTTTCCTCTGTTAGTGGAAGGGTAGGTGGGCATGAGGTTAGATGGGCACAGAGATTTGTTCTACAGCAAAGGGTATTTCTAATACTTAGCCAACATGATTGATGTTAATATTTCTTGGGCAGTCTAAATCTAAGGGTTTTCTCTATAGTGAAAAGATGCCAGTTCTTAGGTACAGGATGTCAGTGGCCACAGTTGGTATAAGCCTGTTCAGACCCTTCTAATTTAAACCATAATAGTGTTTGGTTATAGAACTAAAAGAAGAAGAATCTGTGAAGTTCTGGAATTTTACTTATTATGTACTAATTTTGTAATTATAGATGAAAAAAGAAGATCTTTGTCTTTTGCTTTCACCAAAATCTTTTGCATATGTTTGATATATGTCTTCTTAAAGAAATTGTAATTCACTAAAGCTTAAGTGGTATTATGTGACTTGGCTTTTTTTTTTTTAAATGTGAAATTAACTACTTGATTATATTAAAGTCTCATGTATTCCTATCTTACCATTTCAACAAAAAAGTAGAGTGAGTTTCAGCTCCTTCTAACAAATACTGAGTATCAGCTAGGTGCTACATAGAATTATAGTCATGAAAAGTCAGCCAAGTAAGGTCCCTGCCTTCCTGGTGCTTACAGATCCATGAGTTCTTAAACAGGGAAGGGTGGTCATGGTGGATGGAATTTTGAGAAGACATATGCCTTAGTTAATGGGAGTAGAGTACAGTGGGAAAAATCATTGAAGATTTTTGTGAGATGTGCTTCTACACTGTATTACAAATGAGTTAAGTTCTCATGTTTGCATATTAATAAGATCGTAGTATTGTGATACTCATCAAGAAGTGTCTTAAGATTTTTGAGTCATGATTTTTGATCCGTTTGTTGGGGGTTGTATATTTAAAGCCACACCTGGAGGGGAATAGGGATGACTGGCCACTTTAACAGCTGACTGATACCAGTGAGAGAAAGTTTTCTGAGATAAAAGTTTTCTTTTATTAATTTATCAGCAAAATTATATTTCATACATATGAACTAGGTGCATTCATAGTTCTTCATTACTGTTGATTTATTGTATCACTTGTTCAACAAGTAGGTTTTGTGTTTTAGAAAGTTGGTGGTAGTTTATTTCCTATTAGCGTGTTAACATTCATGTTGTCTGGAGCCCTCAAAGATGACCATTAAAAATATGTTTCAGGTCTAAATTTCATAAAACATTACATTTTGTTCATTCTAATTTTTGTAGAATAAAAATATGACACTGATAAACTCTGTGGTCATGCATATTCAGTTTAATGTGATTAGCAGTAGCTTGTCTTTTTATCTGGTTTCATTTCTTAAATAGAGGATGGGTCTTCATGTCCCAGTAGTCTCCTTACATAATCTCCCTGGACTAAGAAGTCTAACCTGGGACTCTTAGAATTGCTGGTGCTATCTTGTATGGCAGCTGGCCAGCCACAGGATGCAGAATTTCCCAGTGGGTATTTAGGTTGGAGTAGACCACTGTTACCAGGTGGTGCCAGATTGTGGCAGGATGCAAGATGAATGTGGATTGCACATATGGCTCCTTCTCTCCTTCCTCCACCCCCACTCTCCCATAAGGAGGAGATGCTGGTACTTAACTGAGTACCAAAAGGTAAGGAGCAAAAGCAAACCTTTCTCCTTCCTGATGATCGTGATGGTCATGATTACCTTGGTGGGGAAAACTTTTTCTAGACCAGCTGCATCTGCTGTGAGATGTGAAGATGGCATGGCCATTTTTAAGTTATATCCCCATTGCTCCATCACTTACACTTTGGCCCAGTTCTTGTTTAAGCATGCCCTCTGGTCCCTTGTTGTCCCATCCAGTTACACAAGCCTGTTTCTCCTTTCACATATCCTTCTGTGCCAGCTGCTCAAGCTCCACTGAGTTTTAGGAGCCTGCTGGAAAGAACAGGGAGCATTTTCCACCTTATATTGTCTCTTGCCCTTCTTTCTGGTTGAATTTCATTCCTACTACTATATTTTTAACTGCACAGAGGTTGTGCAGATGGCAGTCAAGTAGTTTAGTTGGACTGTGGCTCCACTTAATGAGGCCAGATTCACCATTACTGTTCCCTCATTCACATGATTATTTGAGATGCACAGAGGTCCAGAATGGATGTGATTATTTGAAGAATTTGAAACTATAATGAGAAGATGCCCAGTTAACCCCATTCACTGTCATTCTTTAAATAGAAGCAAAATCCCTTCTTAATTTACTAAAATCCTAAGACTGAAACACAATAATAGCTTGATGCCTTGTGATTGATGGTTTGGAAATTAATTGCTGGTGGTTCTGAACTATGGTTCATAGCAGGGCTTATTTTTGGGCCTCTCAAGTCTCTCTTGGCATAGTAAAAGCCAGGCTTCAAGCAAGACCTGCTGTCCCTATGCTGTGTGATTGCTCTGCTAGGGTTCAGATTCTGTTGCCTAAGTATGTTGAAAGAATATTGCCCAAAATTGTTGCCCTTGGCCTCTACTTGAGTGTACCCGTCTCTGATGGAGAGGTCTGGGGAAGAGTCCCACAGATTTGTACTCAGGGTCTCAGCCACCTGTAGATCATTCAGAAGCAAAGTCTTTGCTTCTTATTCCCTAAAAGGGCATATTGTCTCCCTAGGACTTACAGTCCACTGTCTCCCATTTTAAATAAATCCCGTATTTGAGGTTGTAGTTAACACACATGAAAAAGGACCCCTAATAAAATAACTTCAAACTTGTTGAACTTCAGTGACTTGCAGAAAATTCTTTGATCTAAATACCAGCTTTAGGAACACATTTACTGATTGGGAACACAGCTATAGAATTTATTTGTATGTACCTGAATTTTGTTCCTTTTAAATTGTGGATCATTGTGACCCCCTTTCCACAGATCAGATGTAACTATTTTGTGTGTTTCCACCCATGAAAGGATGAGGAAGAAAAGTTGCTACTGAATTTTCTGTTACCCCCCTAGTCTGGAATAATAGTGTACTTCACTTTCAGTGCTATGTGGCAGAAGTAGTGCACAAAGCACACCTTAATTAATGAAGTCCCATCTGGTGCTTTTATGTTTGTTTGTTTTTTTTTTTTAAGATTTTATTCATTTATTTGACACAGAGAGAGAGAGAGAGATCACAAGTAGGCAGAGAGGCAGGCAGAGAGAGAGGGGGATACAGGCTCCCTGCTGAGCAGAGAACCTTATGCGGGGCCTGATCCCAGGACCCTGAGATCTTGATCTGAGCTGAAGGCAGAGGCTTAACCCACTGAGCCACCCAGGTGCCCCCTCCCCCTTTTTTTGTACAATAAAGTTTAATCACAATGATAAAAATGTGGCGTTGGGTTTGTGCTATTAACATATGTACAATCCAGCCCAACAGGAAGGGCCTGCCTCCCACAATCCTGGCCTGGCGGAGCAGGAGCTTCCAGACGCCAGGGTGGGAGGGTGACCCACAGGGTCTGGCAGGTCTTTGCATTGGGTTTTCAGAAAGTGAGTACACCTTTCCATTGGTGTAGGGTAGTGCTTTGTAACTGCAGCAGAATCAGTGATCTCCTTTCCACTCCTTCTTTTTTCCCTAGTGGGCCTGTGGTGGCCCAGCTCTTTCTCCATGATAGTAGTACGTGCGGTAGGAATTATATCTGTCATGGCTTTGATGTTTTCCTTCATATCTTAGTAACTGGAGACCTGAATTGTAGTTTTGTCACATGCCAATGTCATAAGAATAGGAAAAGTAAACACCAGGAGGGGGAGGAAGGGAAGATAGTGCCAACAAAGCAAAATCCCTAAGCGGATATGTCTGTCTGTCTGAGGGGCCCCTCACTGAACAAACAGGAAAAGAGGCTGAACGTCCCAGAGGAGTCCTGGGTTTTGATCAGTCCTGCTTCCCTTAGTATTTAAATTTTATTTTAAAAATGGTCATAAAATAAAATTGACTTTTGTTTTCTTTCGATGTACAAGTCTTTGAATTTTAACACATGTACAGATTTAACCACAGTCAGAATACATAAGAGTTCCATTACCCCTTAAAGCCCCCTTGTGCTGTTTCTTTCAGTTCAGGTTTTGAAGGAATGCCTTAGTGCTGTGGGGACTGGCATTCTTCCTAGATAGGGCTCTTTGGTAGGATCCAGAAAGGGGCTGTGGAGGGTCATGGGTATGACAGAATATGGGCAGCCCCCAGTTCTTCCCAAGAGGCCTGGAGTGTACTCAGGTGGGCTGGAGGCCTCTCCCTAGGATCTGTGATTGTGTGCCTCCATTCTAGGTCTCATTGCTCATTTTATCACACTTCAGTGTTGCTTATCTTTCTAATGAACTGGAGTTTCCTTTTCCCTTAAAAAAAAAAAAAAAAGGTTGGATGATGATGGTTGTAGGTATTCACGGGTTTTGTAGTTACATTTCAGGACTTCCCCCATCTGTCTTAACCATTCAAGCTTCCTGCCTATTATTGAGTGGCTTTCCAGGGCTAGTTGGGGTGGTGGGGTGGTGGGGTGGTGGTAAGTTCCTTAGGGCAACTGGCACACATCCATAAGGAACAGCATGGGGGTACTTAGCCCTGGAAAAGGAGGAACCTGCTCTACCTTAGAGGCAGGTAGGGGAGAGTCTGCACCCCAGAAAGATGTCGGCTCTTGGGTCTTATTTGGCCTCCTCCATTTGATTGTATTTCCTGTGAAGAATTTGTATCTGACTGAGTTTATTCCTGTATGGTCAGTTGAAGTAGGGACTGCTGTGGTGGACTTGGCCAGGAAACCTCTGGGGAGAGATCCCCTGAGAGATCTGAAGGTTGTACCTCTTCTTTGAGATTGTGTTTACAAATCACTGAGTAGATTCATCATGCCATCTATCACTCATGACTTGGTCTTCATTGGCCTCCTAAGTATTCATTGAAAAACCATTTATTGCGGGGCTAACATGTGCAGGTGCTGTGTTAGGGATGTTAATTTTCCTGCCTCTAACTTAGAATCTAATAATTAGAGAGGTTCCACCTATGTGTTGTTGTTTTGGTAGTGGGCTTTTGGGGGGGGGGGGGTTGTTCCTTTAAAATAAAATTTCTTGAAGCATGGTACCCTGAAGGTTGGGGGTGGCCATACCTTCTGTTTGTCCAAGGCTGTTCTGGTTTACACCTCTTGTCCTAGCATACTTACGACTAGTGCCTTATTCATTATCAAGTGTCGTGTTTGGATGATAAATTAATATGGTCACCCCAGTGAAGGGGGAAGGGCGGGGAGAGTGATTGCTTGCTCAGCCGCTAGTGGGTGCTTTTGGTGGAGTCCATCTGTTGTTTGGGCTTCTCCCACGCTGTCAGGGCCACACCTGTTTGTTTTACTTGCCCAAGAGATAACAACCGTGCATTTGTTAGCTATAGCATGGTACTTAACCTACCGTAACAGGGCATCCAGGGTGATGGTGTTCTGGGGGCTTTTATTTTTTATTGAGAATGTGGGTTTTGTTGGTACTTACCAGAGTCTTTCTGACATCATTCTTCATGGGGTCATCATTGCAGTTACTCTGAATTCTGTAGAGGAGATTATAAGATATGGATGCTTAAACCCCAGTCCTGGGATTTTGACCTGGGTGAGTCCCAAGATGTATATTACAAAACAAAAACACCCAAAACAACAACAAAAATGGTGACTGACCATCACCTAGGGTTGAAGAACTCCTGCTCTGGTCTCTGATCAAGGACACTTGGCCCATGCCAGTACATACATATGTGAGTATTCTGGGGAAGGAGGGCTCTGGAAATTGTTGGGGATTTCCTGCTGCCCCCCCCCCCCCGGTTCAGCTCTATACCTTGTTTCCAAGGGTGTAAGGACCCAGTTTTAACAAATCTATTTTTTAAGAGAAACGTAAAATTAAAAAATCTGGGTTTTAGAAATGTGTAGCCTGTTCATTTTTGGAAATTTCAATTTTGAAAAAATGGACAAAAAGCACCCTCTGCCCTATAGGAAATGTGATGTTCAGATTAGCCTGTGAATTACCAGGGAGAAGAACCTTGCTATATTAGCATCTAGAAAGTGGCTTCAGGTCTTAGAACTCAGAAGAATTGCCTTTATAAGATGCCAGGATAATCTGAAATGGCAGAAGCACAACCACAACAGACAACACTCTGAAGCTCTGAATATGGCTCTGGCAATAGACTTCTGTTATTATTCAGCAATCAACTTGTGACCTTAGAGCCCGAGTAGTCTCCTGCAAATGTTAGTATGCAGTGAAGTGTGCACCATAAACTTAGGGATTTATTTTTTAATTAAAAATCTGTTATCTGCACCCCCACTCTCACCCCCTGCATCCTCTGAGTGTTGCCCTTACAGTAAGAAGGGAGACTTTGCTTTCAGTGCCTGGTTAGAAGGTCATAATCAGGTTCTGCCAACAGAGGCCTTAACACCTCAACCTTGGGGATGGGTTTTGCTGAAAATAAGCTGTGCAGTCAGGTGGAAAATGGAGAAATCTTGCAGCTCGTTTTGGTCCAGAGCCTCTGGTTTCGCTTCTCACAGCCCTCTCTCTCTAATCCAGGCCTGAGCGTTGCAGGAGGGTGAAGTAGGCCATGTTGAGAATGGTTTTGCTTGCCCAGAGGAAAGGTTCTGCTCTAGATCTAGATGTATGCTGGGTGGTGCCTGTTTGCACAGAGATATTCTTGGGGCACTGTGTCTGCTGTTGACAGGAAGGAGTGGAACATGTTGCTGTTATTGGAACTTGAATAGAACCACCATGTTGCCTGCAAGCCGCAGAGGATGCTGCTCTGGGTAAGGTAGTAGGCTAGTGTGGCGTACACTACGGTGCCCGTGAGTTTTTCTGTGTAAATGAATTCTGGCTCAGAATCTCCTGCAGAGTAAGTCATTCATCACCTTCTTCGGCTCTCTGCCCAAATGACAGGGTATCAGAGAGGCCTGCCTCCCTGACCACCATAATAAAGTAGCAACTATCCCTATCCTGGCACTCCCTCTCCTCTTCACTCTGCTAGGTTTTCCCCCTAGGTTTGTTTGTTTGTTTGTTTTGGTGCATCAGTACATATTCACAGCAGCGGCAAAGGTATACACTTGTTTATTGCTTGTGTCCCCTCTTAGAGTAAAGAACACAGACTTTATCTACTTTGTTCACAGTTGTATGCCTGGAGTGTGGACCTCAGAGCCATGAACATTTCATAGTGAGATTACCACACTTCTGAGAAGTTAAGTGGCTCATTCAAGGTCATAAATCTGTCTAGTCGCAGAATGAACAGTTGACTCAGATGATTGGAATTTTTGTTTACTTCTAGTATCTTGGATTTATCTTGGGAAAGCAAATTTTGATGTATCTGTGGCTTGAAGAGTTTCAACTCAGTGTTCTCTTTCTAACTACAGTTCTGTAGAGTAATTTTGGATGCCTGTATCTGTAGGTTGAAGAGAATGACTTCCCTGGAGCAGAACACCCATTGCTGTTTTGAGTTGATGAGACTTTGTGTCATCAGGGGGTTCAAAGGGAAGGACTGAACCACAGGGAGGAAAGAGTGGCACTGAGCATTTGTCCCGCCATCTCAAGTTAAGCGTGTTGAAGGACAGAGTTAATTAGACATTACATAGATTTGTGAGTGCTTACGTTCACTTATCCTGGATTTGCTTGGCCAGCACACTGTGTGAGGCCATGGCTTCTGATCCCTTAGACGGTTTGGTTTCAAAGTAAGCTTTTTCTGCTTTGCATCATTTTTCTGAGTCCTGCCCATTTATACTGATAGTTGCAGGCTTTTTGTAGACCCTAGTAATATTAGAATCCTGGGCAGGCACTGGGTAGGAGATGTCTTGTGCAGGTAGTAGAACTTGGGGGTGGCTTCTTAGCTACCATCAGGTTTCTCAGGGTGCCTTGGTCTGTGGCACCTGAGGCTGTGGAATGAGTAAGGGGTTGACCAAAAAGGATTAAGAAGAGTTGAAAGGAGAGGGCTTCCATAAAACAGCCCACTGAAAGTTTCCCTCTGCCTGAGGATGCAGGCAGGGAAGCGATTAAACTCATATGGAGGCACATACCAGCAACCTCTGACTGAATGCAGAATGCTAAGGCAATACTTCTTCCTATTTTCTATGGAAATATCTTATAAGCTATCAATTATCTTTATTCATTTTGACCAAGTTAAGTTTTAGGTGGACATGGTATGAGTTTGAGCATACTTTGACTTTGAGAACTTGAGGGATCATTTATGGTAAGCACCATTTCTGGTAAGAGATGCTATCAAATGGATCTCAAAGGGAAATTCTAATGGTGGGTTTTTTTTAAAGGAAGAATGAGGGAATTATGAGGAATGAATGGAATTCATGAATATGCTTATGGATATGCAGCATGAGCATGTTAAGAGTTGGATACAGACTCTGAAAACCAGGAGAACAAGTATGTCAGAGAACACACGAGGGAAGATTTATGCCCTCTACACTGTGTCAGTGCTGAGGACACAGCAGCAGAAGTAGCTCAGGTTCAGAAACTAGGTTATATTTGTATTTAAAAATTGTTCAGGGAGACAAAAAGCTGCTTATAGGATGACGTGTATCATAAATACATCTAGGTTCAAGGGCGGTGTTAGTGTTTGCTACTTGAAGTGCTGAGAAAAGGTAAGGAGCAGTTTGAAAACCTTCATTGAAAGTTGGGTTGGTGATAAGTAGGAAGGGACCGTGGATGGATCAAGAGCCCAGAATGGAATCTGAATGCCCTGCATGGTTTAATCTTGTCTTTTTCTTTCCTCTTCCTTTTCTTTCATTTTCTTTCTCCCTTCCCTTCCATTTTCTCTTTTCAAGTAATCTCTGCACCCAACATGGGACTCAAACTCACGACCCCAAGATCAAGAGTTGCATCCTTTACCAACGGAACCAGCCAGGCAGCCCAGTCTCTTGTCTTTTGATTTGTGTCTGAAACTTTAAAGTATTTTAACTGTCTAGGCCAATGAGAAGAGTTCGGTTTGAGTGCTTTAGTGATGTGTGAAATGATAAACTTCAGTATTCAATATTTACTTCAAGTAAATACTGAAATTCTAGTGTCCTGTGGATTTTGGGGAGAAACAAAGGAGAGCTTCTTGGTGGGGTAGGGGGTTAGTGATCGGAGAAGAAGGAAGGGAGCCCACAAAATTCTGTTTCCATCTTTTATTGTGGGTAAATGGTTAAACATTGTAATAAGCAAGCTTTTTACTCAAATTCACTGTTCTGTGTATGATACCTCCTGGAGTCCTGTAGGAATCATGGGAATCCTGGAACTCTTTGGGCTTCGGCACTGTGTCTGCTCTGGCTTCACAGTCTTTGGTGTGGTTTAGCCCTTTTGATTGTTATGCTGTGGTGTAACACTGGGCTCCCCAACTGGTCATTCACAAGGCTGCAGCTCCCTACTCTTGGCTCTTTCATATCTCCTCATTTGAGAAACCAAGAAGTTAAAACTATATATCAAAAAAAAAAAATAAAGACAGGATTCCCTGCTTTGGAGTTAGGAACTGGTGGTCACCTTACATAATGCCAAGGGAAGGCCAAAGAAAGAGGAGTTCAGTTTGAGGATTATGTTAAAGATAAATGTAGATCATTAGTATTGTGATAATTTAAAAAGGAAGTGTGGCATATGATGTGGTTTTAAGTAAGAAAATATTTCAGTGTCTAATAGTAAGTAGTTATAGGTACTATTAATTTGTATGGGTTCTCAAGAGAAAAATTCTGGTTGTATATTTTCTTTGAAATTTGAATTAATAGACATTAATTATGTTGTGATAGATCTATATAAGCAGGTTTATGTCTCCCTCTGCCCAAAGATATATCACATTGGAGGGAAACATCTTATCAGGACCATAGTAGTTTTGAAATTTGGAAGGTTTGACCTTTAAGGACCGGCCCCCTGCTTTGTAAGCTCATTTCAGAGATACCATGCTCAAGCGTGTTGATCTCTATGCCTATGACACTGCTGTACTGCCAGTGCTCCCAGTCATGATCCTGCCCCCTGGGAGGGACCAGGACCTATTGCAGAGGGTTTTGTTCATTACCATTTTACAGAGGAAGCAAATGAAGTCCAGAAGAGATGAAGTAACCGCCCTCAGGTCACCCTCCTAGTGTGTGGTGAAGTTGGGCTTCCAGTCTAGAGCTCCTGGCTTCAGTGCCTGCTTTGGGTGCTGTTCTTCTGCAGTATTTAAATATCTTACTATGTGAAAGAAAAGGAACTGATTTTTAAATTTTCTTATTTTTTTCCCTTAAAAATATGAATAGAAAATTTTATCATGATAATATCAGTCATATAGAAAAGTAGAGAAAGATGAACTCACCATTTTTTGTAGCTTGAAAGAGTCAACAAATATTATAATAATGTTTATTATGTGCAGTTCTTGCTGTGAGAGCACTTTAGTAGGGAATATGTGTTCTAAGAGTTATGTTATTGTATCTCTGTTGGTCATTTTCTTTTGTCCAATGCTTAGTTAAATTGCCATCAGGAGTATAGTATTTTAATGTATCTTGACAGAGTCATGCAATCAAATTTCAGTTCTAGCATTAGCACATTTACTACTTAGCTGTTGAATGTAGTATACCATATCTCATAGTGGCTAGTAACTTTATACATATATTTGCCTATAGTAAAGGATTGGTGTTTGTTATGCCATTAGACATTCTTTTGTTATTTTAAACTAAAATTGCTGAATCTAAAGTCATTTGAGTTTTTCAGATAATTAGGGGGCAAGGCAGTTGCATATGTGTATTAAATGTTGGTGATAGCTTGTTTATAGAATCCCAAATCTCTTTGTTTTAGATGCTTGGATTTGAAGAGTTTCCAGTGCATTTTCTTTTACAATTAATGTAAGAATAGGTATGCTGATTTTTTTTGTCCTTTGTATTTTCTGAATGCTTACTATTGGTGCTTTTTAAATTTTCTAGTTTCCCTCTTTAAATAATGATTCCTCACACTTGATACTGTAATCTAGCCGCTGGCTTACATGTGTACCATACTACGGGGCTGTTGCCTCCTTGGAAAGGGGCACTGTCCTTTTAAAGCAGCCTTGCTATGTGTCTTTAAAAAGCAGTGCCCTTTCTTCCCTCCTCACCCACTGCCCAGCCACATCCCTCCCTGTCTTTGAAGGAATTACACATAAACTGTCATGGCAGTATTTCTTTTCTTGCCCCTTTCATGTATGTGTCCATCCAAATGGTCTCCACTTCTCAGCATGAAGGTGCTTTTTGCTACAGTGCTGGCTCACCTAACTGGAACTTGCTTGCTCTCTGGCCAGCAAGCTCCCCCATCCCCAACTCCTGCCAAATCTGTTCTAGAACACAGCTGAAAATGACAGAACAAGCATGCAAAACCCGTATGACTGAGCCCTTTCTTTGTAGGAGTCAGAATATTACCACCTTATGTAATGTTGCCTGAGGCTGTTGCGTAATTGCAAGGACAGGTTAGTAATTGATGTTCGTCATGATTTCCCTGAGCCATTAAGAAACGTAACTTCAATGTACTCAAGATTTCAGGGTTTGGAAAGATTTCCATCCAGACTGGGCTCTTAAAGAAAAAAGATGTATGCATCAAAATGACTCACTTATTGGGGAGTGGGCACTAGATAACAGTTTTTCATGCTGTTTATTTTGATTGTAATTCTTTGTAGAAGTTAAATCTGTACATTCTCTGCTACTGAGGCATACTTGTCCTTAAAGGGAGTATTGTTCCAGGTAAGATAGCTCCAACCTAAGAAAGGCACAATTCTGTATTGAGGTCTTTAATTTTAAACTCTTGAGAGAATAGGAGCACTCTCTTTTTATTAAATTGCAAGTCTGGACTGATCTAACACTCATATATTCCTCTACTTTCTCTGTCTTCCTACTCATCCACAGCCCTGATCATGGAAGGGAGGAAGAGGCAGATAAACAGATGTTGACTGTAATGAGAAATATTAGTGACAAGGATGAAATGTCCAAAAAAATGAACCTGCTTACTTCATACTTGTTTGGGCTGTGGAGTGTGATAGGTGTCGATAGGGTCATGTTGCCATTATTCCTGCTCTGTTCTGAGGAGGTGTTCAGAAGACTGAGGTTATTTCCTGAAGTGCTCTGAGCTCTCTCTCTCAAGTTAATTATGTGGTTCCTTATCTTAAATGGCTTATGGAGTGCTGTCTGGGTAATACGCCTCTTCTCTTTGGTTGAGTTTTGGAATTTTCACATACACTTCCTAGAAAAGAGCACTCAGGAGTTGGGGGACTGTTGTTTTGGGTTTACAGTGCAGAACCTGTGAAGCTGGTCTTTGCCTTTGGGTTGGATGGATGTGGGATCTTAGAGTGGTGAGTGGGTTACCCAGTGCTGAGCTCATGCCATTCACCACATGGTCATGTAGGTTCATATTTGTCCTTTAAAATAAGGAAATATAAGAGGGAGCAGATTGGAATTAAAAAAAAAAGTTTCATCTTTATTAGGGCAGTTTCAGGTTCATAGCAAAATTGAGAGGAAGATAACTGAGATTTCTATATACCCCTTGTTTCCACATGTGCATAACCTTCCCCATTATGACATCCCCCACCAGAGTGGCACATTTTGTACAATTGATGAATCTACATTGACATGTTGTAATCAGTTAGAGTCCATAGTTTACATTAGGGTTGCTCTTGGTGTTGTACATTCTGTGGGTTTGGACAGATGTATAATGACCTGTATCCATCAATATGTATACCATCAATATGGTAGAGTACAAGTTAACTTCCCTAAAAATCCCCTGTGCTCTGCTTGTTCACCCTCCCTTCCCCTGTTGGAATTCTTAAGTTGAACTATGTGTGATGTGATAAGATGTCTTGGGGAGAAACTTGGCACACCAGGGGCATAGTCGAACTGGTGTGTGTCCTTCCTGGGTATACTCTCTTGGCTATAAAATCAGCAGTTTTGTTAACTAGGCTTGCCATCCTTTTAGCTCCTGAGCATTTCAGGACATAACTTCTTTGTTTTTATTATAAACATATTTGACATTTCTTAGAACTCATGTGTTATAAATCTAACCTTCACATAGCAAACCCCCCAGCTAAGACAATGAATGAGTGTATATGTGACAGTAAGTAAATACTGTGTAGTCCAAAAAGGATATGAGAGCTTGAGTTTGGGCTTTTTAATACAAGCTTGGAAAAGTGATTTCCAAACTTGAGAATGCAGAAGAATCACTAGAGACTGGCTTAAAAAGTCTTGGAATCCTATACCCCACTTAATGGAATTCTCTTGTGTGGGCCTGGGATGGAGCCTGGAAATCTATACATCATGGGTGGAAGTGAGTGATTTTTGTAATTGAATTTGACTACTTAATAGGAATATTTAACATCTCTCTATTCCCATAGTAAATCCCTTATTTCTAAAATATTACATGTGCAAACCAAAAAAACACCACTAAAAAATCATTAAGATCAAGTAACAGCTCCCAAGTTGGATGGGAATGAGGAGCAGCTGGTCATTGCCCATTCTGTGGCAGGCACACACATCACCCCATGATGGAATGCCCTCTTCTGACTAAGTGGGAGACTGGCATCTTCTTGGTTGGGTGCAGAGTAGAAAGAGCTCTTTTTGTCCTTAAATGTTTGGAGAGAAGTGATGCAGTTTTGTGACAGATCTTCTAGTCCTGGGTGAGTTGCTGAGTTCTCCCCCTTCCTCCACGCCAGTTGATACCTGCCTAAACTGTTCCTTTCTGGGATTCGGTAAGGAGTATTTACAGTTTAGACATCAAGGGATCCACCTCTTGTCCTTTGATGATCTTCGAGAGCATCTGGGCAACAATTAAAGACCCTGCTGTAGCCTCCATGATGGGTCTACACTATTAGCCTCACCGTGATGGTCTCTTTAACAACACCTTTTTGCACCTTGTGCTAGAGCAGAGCAATTGCTCTCACACTGTCCTGTTTCGTAAGTGTTTCTGCTCCAGAGTACAGTGTTTCTCTGTCACCAGGTTAGTGCCCCTTCTTGTGGATTTTTTTAATGTCCCTCTAAATTATAAACTTCCTGAGGGCTGATGGGGTGTTTTAGCTCCCCTGGCAGCATAGGGGATGTCCTGGGCACTGGTTAAATATAGTCAGTCTTCAGTTTACTGAATTTTGGTGTGGGTGGGTTTTTCTGTTAAGCAAATAAGAAAACCAGTATCAGGAAGTTAATCTCTGGAGTTTTTGTTTCAGGTTAAAGTCAGCAGAAAGGAGAATTCTGATCTCCAATATTTATTGAAAGAAAATTTATGGTGAGGTAATGAAGGAACAGACAAGCCCATTACCAGTTTCAGAAAGCCAAGAATGAGAATGAGGGACTTGAATGTGTTCACATATGCCTTCAGATTTCCTAAAGAATTCCTTCAGGATATTCTTTCATTGACTTTTCTGATTTATCATAAGAGAGGAAAGTCCAGGGATTGAGAGTAAGTTTTTGTTATTGATTACTGCATTTCCATGTTTGATTATAACCACTTAAAATATTTATGTTATAGAATAGTATACTCAGCAGCTCTTATATAAGTTGGTTTAATGGGAAGTTTGTGGTCATTTCTATTTTAAAGTTTACAGCACTTAACTGCATAATCCTCCCAAAGCTTCAGTTTCTCTATCTATGAAATGGGGACATTGGTACCTATGTTGGGTTATTTCAGGAGTAAATGAAAGTGCACAGAAAGTGCTTTGGTCACTACATGCCCCCAAAGTAGGGACCTCCTGGGGCCTTGTGTCCTGTTCTTATGGTGCTATCTCTAGTACTAGATGCTTCCTGGGTATCATAAGGATCATGCTTGCTAGAGTTGAGGCTGTAAGCGTGCACCCCTCTGGGTTGTTGAGAGAAGATATTTGTTGTTCCTGAATTGTTTACTTACCTTGCAAAGTGTCATAAATTTAATAGAGTTTTCTTCTCTAATAGTCTATTCTCTCAGTCCGAATGAGTACAAAACCTTCATGATTCTGTGAAGAAAGGCCAGAGTTTAGTAGGAAACTCTGAGTGCAGAAAAGGAGCTGCTAAGGTCCAGTACACGTCCTTGTTCAGGTACGAGATGCTGATGCCATACAACGACAAGGGATGATTGTTGTCAAACAGGAGCATGACCATCCCTGAGGAGAGGAGTCTTGAGTTAAGGACTTGGTTTTTCATTTCTTCGATTCATTTGCACCTCCTCTAAGTTTCCTCTTATGAGTGAGACCATCAGATTTTGCCTTTAAATAAGCATATTTATTTGTCAGATGTATTTTAATGGAGTTTCCTGGGGGTCTAGGTAAAGATTATGTAGCATGTCGGGGTGCCTGGGTGGCTCAGTGGGTTAAAGCCTCTGCCTTCAGCTCAGGTCATGATCTCAGGGTCTTGGGATCGAGCCCCACATCCGGATCTCTGCTCAGCAGAGAGCCTGCTTCCCCCCTCTCTCTGCCTGCCTCTCTGCCTACTTATGAGCTTTCTCTCTCTGTCAAATAAATAAGTAAAATCTTTAAAAAAAAAAAAAAAAGATTATGTAACTTGAGTTAGTTACCTGGTAGTTGGTGATTTGCCTTCTTTTTCCTCTTGGGATTTAAAAGCTTCCGTTGAATGTTGTTTCTTCCACCACTAGGTTCCTCTTTGTGGATTAGGGACAGGCTTTTAGAGGCAGACAGACAGGCTGCCACAGTGCCCTGCATTTTAAAACCATGTTTTGTGTGTGTATTTTCTCTTATAACATGTACATAAATTAATGCATATTTGCAGATGCAGGGTATCAGTTCTGACTCTTTTAATAAACATGAAGGAGAGTTAGAAATTAGGCTTCTCCTTAGATTGAACATCTGCCAAGAATAGTTTGAGTTTTCCTTTCTAAAAAAGAAACATTCATTTCATTCATTTAAAAACATTTTAAACATTCATTTAAAAACCAAAAATCAAATGTTGCAGAGGTTCTTTTCCTAAAGGGGACAATTCTGGTTAGTGTGGGCCAATCTGACTTTGTGTCAAATAATATTTATTGCAGCAATGATTTTTATTCCAAATCTTGGTAACCCTTTAAGAGCATTGAGGGGAAATAATTTAAGCTATTTCTTTAAAAACAAAGGACCTCAAAGCAGGAATTTGACAAGTTGATAGAAATGGTAGGAGCCCGTCGCTTGCATTTTATAAATTATTGTGGAAAGACAATCCTGCTGCCATTATACATGGGCAGATAACTTAATAGCATTCACCTCAGCATTCTTCATCTGTAGAATAGGATAATGGCCTGTTTTGCTGGCCTTCAAAAAAATTTCTAGGTGTCATAGTTATGAATGGTATTTGGGGGTTTTCCTCATTTGATGACTTGTAAGTGCATTAATGTTCACATGTTACCTCATATAAAAAGCCAGGGGCCTTTAGACTCTCCCTTCTGGCATTTTATAACACTGGATGGGACATCATGTCCAAGAAATGAGGTAACAGGCCAAGAGAATCAAGTTCATAAATGGATGTTAGCTATGTGTATTTAGTGCTGACCAAATAATATACTGGCATGTTCTGAAAGTGGATGATATGGTAGAAAGAAAGGTCCTATTAATATTAATTTGCAAACCTCTCCATGCACAGGGTAAGCATTTCAGTGACAGAACATGCTGGATCCAGACTCTGGTGGTCATATTGGTCATCTGTAGGGAGCAAACTTCATGAAGCAGCCTTTAAGAGATGGTGTAGAGGTCAGAGTGGAATGATAATAGTCTAGATGTGTAGCCTCAGACTTCAGTGAAATCATGCCTTTGCTTATATCCGTGAGTCCCTAGCACAATGCAGTTGGTTATGATTATGTGTATTTTCTCTTCATGTGCTACTGAGTGCCATTCGTTACAGCTCTAAAGTGATGCCATGGGAGCATGGGCAGGGCCTCCCTGATGGCTGGGGACACTTAGCTTTTGTAGACTTAAGCTTATAACCCACCCCTAGATGAAGGAACCTTTACTATGTTCTCTCTGGGGTAGTGTTGAGTAAATTACAGACAGACTTTTAGCCTCTCAACCACTCTTCATATGATCTCCTTTGCACACAATTACACACATATAGATGTTTGGTGCATTTCAATCCCAGCTGTAGTTTTTCTCCTCAGTCTGTTTGCTCACCATTTTGGTTCTTTTTTGCAAAGATGATGCATCTGAGTAGATAGATTATTATTTCTTTTTCTGATTTGGAGGTTTTCTTTTTGTTTCTTTTTTAAAAAATAATTAGGGAAGTACATTACTTTAGTATCCTACTGCCTTTCCCCCTATTGGCCATGCCCTTTAAAAATGAGAAATGGATGGGGCGCCTGGGTGGCTCAGTGGGTTAAGCCGCTGCCTTTGGCTCAGGTCATGATCTCAGGGTCCTGGGATCGAGTCCCGTATCAGGCTCTCTGCTCAGCAGGGAGCCTGCTTCCTCCTCTCTCTCTCTGCCTACTTGTGATCTCTCTCTGTCAAATAAATAAATAAAAACTTAAAAAAAAATGAGAAATGGACTTAAATTGACTGGGGTTATGGTAGTTGCAAGGGGAATTAAAGAGAAAGCATTAGCATAGGCCTCTGGTGGGAGTGGATCTCTTATCTTAGAGCCCATTATATGCCAGATATGATGGCCAGAGCTTCATGTACTTTATGCATTTTTTTTCTAGCCTTCCTATTCTAAAAAGAACATTAGAATCCTACAATAATCCTAGGAAGCTTTCTCAAGGAAATTTACAGTAATGAAGTGGTAGCAGAGAAATGAAAGCCTAACTCTGCCAGAATCCCAAATTCATTTCTTTCATTATGTTGTCTTATTTCTTATAAAAGTGGGAGACAGAATTCTTTGTTTCCTGATTTAAATTTAAGTTTAAATTTAAAATGGACCTAATTTTGGAAGACCTGGCATGCGTTAGTGAAGGCTAGTGCCTTTGCATGGTCCACCCTCTGGACACAAAAATAATTGATTAGTTGTTAGGTCCTGATTCTCCAGTCCCTTAGTAAGGGAAACTCACGTTCTGTGTAAAGCAAGTACTGAATGAATTCACAACTCTAAGCTTTTATGCCACTATCAAACCCTAAGTTCTGAGAATAATCCTGTGGTCTTGAGTTCAGGCACAGAGGGAAATACTTCTACATTACATAAATATCTGGAGTGGTTTTTTTTCCATAGGCCCATGGATTTTCTTCATCTGTAAGGATCCTAAATTATCAGGTACTCAGAAGACCTTCCCCTCCCCCACACCTCACCTAACACATTGCCAGCACAATTTACCCCTTTAAAGAACAAAAGCTGGGGGGCAATTCTTGTGACATTTTCTTTCATCTTTTGATTCTGTCAGCAAGAAGTTTGCTTTAGTAATTTGGAAATAACCCCACTGCAGGAAGAGTAATCAGGTATGTGTTACTAGTTTTGAGGGCTTCGTGGGTGCTACGGAGATAGATGATCTTTGTGTCCCTTATATAGAAAGCACCGGAAGGTTACTTAATACTTTGTTCCATTAAGTTTTCCTCTTTGTTCTTGGATTTAAGGAAATCATAATTTGGCTTCATGATTGTGTTAACCAATTGGTCATGGGAGTTGTTTTGATACTATGCTAATAAATTAATTTTCTGTCTTCAATTTAGGGAAACAAAGTCCAATTGTATTTTATTACCGTATTTATTATTTTATTTACCACTCATGTGTACTACACTGTTCTTTGCATCTTTGTTATTTTTCATGATAAACATGTGAAGTGGGCACCACTGTTCCCCTCTTAGACAGGAGGTTGAGGCACTGTTATGTTACCTTATGCAGGCCAAGGGGACAGGAAGTGTGGACACAGTGTTGATGCTGTAGTCCATGCTCTGTGTCACTGTCCTTTAGCTTTGGGATCCTGCCAATGCCCATGACATGGACAGCTCAGTTTCCAAAAAGGCTGAGGTTACAGATCCAAAACACACATAGGCAAAAATTTTAAATAAGTGATTCAGGAATGCATATTATCAAAAAATACTAAGTCTTGGACAGACAGGTAGTTAAAAAAAAATGGCAGTGGAATCAGAGATATGGGAGACCATATAATGTTCATAAATTACCACTTTCATGACACACCGTTGTGTTCTACTCTGCATCTCTGGGTTGGGGCTTCTATAGAGGTCGAATGGTTTCTTAGATCATTTTGTACGCTGTATGGGAACATAGATACAGGGCAGCATTTTCTTGCAGGACTGTGGATTACTCAGCTGTGAATACAGGAAGGGTGCCAGACTGTTAAGCAGGCTGTGTGACGATGTTGGGGATGGTGTGGTGATGGAGTACTGAAGCCACAGTTGAGAGGACAGTTCAGATCTGCGGAGACTGACTGATGGAAAAGCGTGCGTGCATGTGGAATGGTAGCTGGGAAATAGCTGACAGGGCAGGAGGCAGTACCTTGAGCCGTGGACCAATGTGGAGCCAGCCTGCTTGCCTCAGAATTTGAGACTGTCTAAACTGCAGGTGTGTGTGTTGTGGGAGGTGGTGCCCCCTACTTGCATGGATGCACTTTTGAAGGCCAGGAAGGTAATTCGCTTTGTGTGTGTGGGGGGGGGTGGTGTCTGTGGGTGGGTGAGAGTTGCAATGAGATTCCTGGCCTGTGGATTTTATTTGTCCTGGTTACCTGTATGTTACATTGTTGTATAGTTCCTGCTGGTGAACTCCTGGTCCATTGCAGGACTCCCTATCACTGTGACCTTATACAGTTGAGATGTAATTGTAATTGTAATACAGTGTCATTTTCATGGAGTTGTTTTGTCCAAGATGTAACTTGAGTTCATGGGTAAGCTTTCCATACTAAATGGAGAGCTTTTCTTAGGTTTCAAGTTCTAAAGTTCGTAACTATTCAACATGAGACCACAAGAGAGGCAGGCTCTTGGAAGCTATGGGGATGTTCTTTCTGTTTTACATTTGTTGAGAAAAGACTCTTGTCCACAAAGTCCTGAAGTACATCAAGCTCAGGAGATGGATAGCTCTGTGTTACTCACCTGAGAAATGGCTAGCAGAACACTGCAAAGAGTGGATGGAGGGACACAGAGCTGACAGGAATTAAAACTAGTCCTGTTCATCTGGGTGTGAGATTGACTTGACATTGGTTTGAAATGCCCAGGGATATAAATAATAGTTTTAGGTCCTAGGTCAGGAGTTAGACTATCACTGCACCATCCCTATCTCTTTTACACTTCCTTATTCTGGGTAATTATTCTCCCAACTTCCCTATCTTGGAACTGCAGGAAAGCTTCAAAGAAGACTCTCAGGTAACTTTTTTGTAAAATCGAGTAATGAGTCTTAGGAGTACACTAGGGAAAAATGGCTACTATCCATTTCTGAAAATAAAGATTAAGAGGCTTTTTTGGGTCATTTCATTCATGTAGAATGTTAAGAAAGAAAACGTGATTGAGTTGATGTGTAGAAGAAAATATTATTTAAGTTGCTTAGGTTGAGAGGTAATGATAGGTAAATTGAACCTGAGAAGAAAGGAATTGATACTTTATCAAAACTCATTGGCTCTACCACTTCTTTTGTTTATTAAGTGGAGTTCATTGGCATTACAACCCATATTGTTGTACTGGAGGTCATGGGACTATTTCATCATTACTTTGGGAAAAAAATACAAAAGAAATGATACATGTAATGATTTATTGAAACTTCAACCATTCTTTTCTAATGATCACGGAAAAACAGTGGTGCCAATTTTCTTCCTTTTTCTGTTTTTCAGGGTCGACATGTTAAAACAGGTCAGCTGGCAGCCATCAAAGTTATGGATGTCACTGAGGTAAGGTTGGGTCGCAAATAATTTTAAAGAAATCCTTCTATAAAAGCAAGATCCTCTTGTCCCTCCAATCCCTAGTGTAATGGTATTGTTCTGTTTGTAGCATTGATTTTGAACAAATCCCCCCTCCCCCCCACTCCCACCCTGGTGACATGGTGGGTTCATAAGGTCCAGCAGACTAGTTGGCTTAAATTGTTGCAGATGGTCCCCAAGTAACTAGGAGTCAGTAGCATTTTCTTTAAATAAAAACAAAAAAACCCCCAAAAACAAAAACAAAAAACTGAGTGATGTCATCCTTGGCAGCTTAATGGGCCATAATTGGAAACATCTTCTCTAATGCAAAAGAAAAGATTTGAGAAGGGATTGTGGAGGTCACATGAATAGGGAGATAGAGGGTTGTGGGGTGGGGAAAAGCTTCTCTAGGGTATTAGGCCACATTTGGGCCATTTCTTTTATTTTTAACATGGGGAAAGAAAACAGACCCAGCCAAGTTCCCAGAGGTTTGAAAACAGAAACATCTGTTAGAATGCTGAGCAGATTGTTGGCAAAATTTAGTAGCAAAAAATAGTTCTTGAAATGGTCACATGAGGATTTACTCTGTAGCTTTAGATGGGAAAGAGGAGAGATTAATTTACACAAAAGTAAGTGTATATGTTCCTGTGAGTGTACATACATGCTCAAGTCCATACTTAGACTTTTTAAAAAGGACCATGGACTGTAGTGAATAAAATTTGTCTTACTTTAAATTATTTTTATCTGAAATCTTACTTAATCATTCTCTTGGTTTCTTTTGACTTGCCTAGTTATGAATAAGATTTACCATGATCTATCACAGATTCTAGAGAGAGTTAGGTAGCAGCCATGGGGATCTAGGATATCTTTTTTAAAATTTATTTTTACTTCTTTTTGAGAGAGAGAGCATGCATGCGAGGACACGTGTGCAGGGACCAGGGGAGGGGGCAGAGGGAGAGGGTGAGAATCTCAAATAGGGGCTTGATCTCACGACCCTGAGATCATGACCTAAGCCAAAATCAGTAGTTGGACACTTAGCTGCCTGAGCCACCCGGTCGCCCTGATTTGGGTTATCTTTATATCAAGCTATAGTTTCCCCACTTCTGGGGTTGGTCTGGGGAAATAATGGCTAAACCATCAGGTGTGCAGTCGAGCATTCTAGAGTAGTTTCTTCCTCCGTCCTTTTCTCTCCTTGGTCTTTAAGAACATGCTCATCTCCAGTGTGCATGTTTGTTAGTAAGAATTAGAAAACATTGTTACCTGTGGACTATGGGACAAATTATAGAACTTCCTACAGATATTTGAAGATGGGACATTTTATGAGATGGCAGCTCTCTTTTTTTCTGCCAGAGAGAATACTGGAGACTTTATAATGAAAAGGTATCCATTGCTTTGTTGAGTGGCCTAAAGTTTCTTGTATTCTACTGTGGTAAAGGACTCTTCTGTTGTTTTATAGTGAGCCTATCTTGGTGTACAGCTTGGGGAAATTGGATGCTTTCCAGTTAAATATTATTTTTAAGATTATTTTAAAGAGTGGTGAAGAACCAAAATTTTAATTGTGATTTAAGTACAATAGTTAAGTTACTTATTTCTGAAGTGCCCTCTGTGAATGGAATGATGGATGGCACCTTCCTCTCAAGCCTCCATTCTTGCCACTGGGCATGGTGCTGGTGCCACGGTGGGAAAAGGTGTAGCTGGAGCCCGTGTTCTTTGGCATTTATTGACACACTTCTTGACTTGTTTGTTAGCAGACTGGGCATCATTCTGAATGTAAGCTTTAGGGATTTTATGAAGCATTTGGAAGTTCTGAGAGTTACATATTTTTTTTTCCTCTTTCCTTCTTGACTGATGGATTGAGAGAAAGAGGGAGAGTGTGAGTGCACAGGTGAGTGGGGTGGGGCGGGGGTGGAAAGGGAGTATGGAGGTTGAGAGAACCTCAGGCAAACTCCCTGCTGTGTGTGGAGCCACTGCAGAGCTTGATCCCATGACCCTGGGACCATGACCATGACTGGAGCCCAAATCAAGAGTCAGACGCTTAACCAACTGAGCCATCCAGGTGCCCTGAGAGTTGCATTTCTTTTCTCACTTCAGCCTGTGCTGCCCTGGCTTAAAGAGCTTTTGTCACCAGCCAGGCTGTGCTCCCTTCCACATCTCAAATGGAATCTGAATGAGGTTTGTCTTCTCCAGAGCAACCCTCTTCCCCTAAGCCCGGCTCTGATGGTAGCTTTGAAGTATATAATCGCAGCTTTAAAAAAAGCGTAAAATATAGGAAAATACTTTTAAAAATTAAATCTTTATAGTGCCACGTTGCAATAATCACTGTTGGTGTTTTGGTTTATATACTAGTCATATATGAGCATAGCTATGAAATATATATCTATGTGTGTGATAGATGCTTTTGTATTCCACATTTGTTGAGTTGTATACAAAAGGTATACAAGGGAAGGCAAGGAATTGCCTGCAAAATCAGGCACTGTTGGACAAATGCATTTTCAGGACTCCTTTAAAAATAATTATGCAAAGCCCACGTGTTCAGGTAAAATGATAACCAGATGGTGAGTCTTCAGAACAAACACAAACCCAATCAGCCGTTTACCATTTGGCCTCTCAATAATGTTTCTTGTGTGTTGTTTTCATACAGTGACCTCTCTATAGAGTGACCTCTGTGCAACAGCTTGGGGCATGGTCAGGGCTCAGAGCAATTATCAGTTATGGAAAGAAGGTATCCGGCAGCTGGCACCCTAGAAAACATTACCTTGCCACCCCTCACATCAAGGATCTCCCTGCTCTTGTCAAGTTTTAGGTATTGCCCTAAGGGGGATTTGGGAGCAGTCTGGCATGAGGGGAAAATTGTAGGTGATGTTTCTGGTTTCAGCTCCAGCAGAAGAGGCTGTTGGAATGGTCCTGTTGATGAGAGGAGGATTCTGTATAGTTCCTGAATTTTACTCAGTTTCTTCTCAGGAACAAAAAGTATGAATGCTTATTCCGGGGGGGAAAAATCATGGACGTGTCCTGACTCTTGAGCCTCTTCCTCAAGTGAAATTGAGAGGCAGTTACCAGCCTACTAGTTATTTCTCAGGCTCAGAAGGCCAGAACAGCAGCAGACATGGGGAGGTAAATGGCGTGGCTGCTCTTCTCCTCAGCTGTTGGCATCCCTGAATGAATGTGCTGTAGGCTGGCTGCACTGAGTCCTCATCACTTCTGTACATATACATGATTTTGTGATCCTGGAAAACGGAGCCAGCTGAAAATTCATATTTCACCTGGGGTGAAGTAAAGGTACTACGTAGGGAAGTGGGGAGTCTAGACTGGAGGCATTTATTTGCAAGAGATGTAGAGATCTCTGTATATCTTCTCCGACTTTCACAATTTTAAGAATTGACTATCTTTAGGATTGTGAAGAGCTCTTTTTAAAGAAAGCTTGTCATTTATCAGTTTGGTTGTGGGAAAGAGTAAGGAGCAGGTTAAGGATACGTTCAAACTGGAGAAAACCGGACATGAGATCTATAATGTGGTGCTTTTGTTTTTGAAATAATTATAGATTCAAAGAATTTGTAGAGAATTATATGGGGGGTGGGGTCTCACATACCAACACCCAGTTTTCTTTCTAACATCTTCATAACTGAGGCCTTTGCCCAAGATCAGGCAAGCAAACAGTTGCTCTTACAATGTTCAATTACAGCAAACAAGCCCACACCCTTATGCAACATCTGCCAGCCTGGCTTCAGAACAGGTCAGGCCACCAGCACTTGGCGCTGATACAGTCCATAGGGCTTGTTCAGATTTCCCCAGTTGGATGTGCAGTCGTGTGTATATGTTTTTGATGTGTTTTCAGGGAAACTTGAAGTGATTGTTTGAATTCTTGATAAGCTCCTTCCTTTTAGTCCTTGTGTCTTAATGTGAGGGGCTAATAGTTTGTTTCTTACAGTTTTGGGATATCCCATTACTTTGAGTTAATGCTCTAGAAGGTAGGAAAGTCAATTAGCCAGACCAACTTGAGGACCAAAAGCTCTCAGAGTAAGATTTATCTCTGAGAATTATATTTAATGTTTTCATTTTAATAATTTCCCCCCAATTTTTTACTATGAAAATGTTCATAATTACAGAACTGTTGAAGGAATGAACATGCTCTATCCTTTGCTTAGATTCAATAGTTGCTAACATTTTGTGTATATGTTGTATGTGTATTGTTGTAGCACCATCATGACCCTGCACTTGTATGAGTGTGCTTCTCTTAAAATACGGTCTTCCACATAATCATAATACCATCTTAAAAGAATTAATTAATGCTTACAGACTTTCGTCTGATGTTCAGTCTGTATTCAGATATCCTCAAAAGTGCCAGGGTTTGTGTATTACATTTGGTTATCTTTTGACTCACTTTTTGTCTAGATCAGTTCCTCTGTGTCCTCCTGGCCCCTCCCATGCTTTTCTTTTTCTTCTCTGCTCTTTCATTTTTAAGAAATTGACTTTTGGAAGAATGTACCCAGTTGTTTTGTAAAATATCCCACATACTGGATTTGCCTGTTTCCTTATGTTGTGCTTTAACTGGTCCTTCCTACATTTCCTGAAAACTGGAAATTGGGTTGGGAGCATTGGTTAGACTCTGTGTGTGTGTGTGTGTGTGTGTGTGTGTGTGTGTGTGTGTATTGGCAAGAATGCCTCATTCGTGGTATTAGATCCCTCCCATTGCATCACATCAGGAGGTACAGCCCTTCTAGTTGTCTATTAGTGAAGCCAAGTCCAAGTTCAATCTTCTATTAAAGAGGGAGCTGCCAGAGCTCTCCTCTCTCAGGATGCACTGTTAGCTTTGCATTTTGTAAATAATCTCCAGGCCAGTACTTTGGCACTGTGTGAATATTCTGTTCACCAACAACTTTTTAACTAACTGTTTTGGCATTCATTTGGTGATCCTTCCCTGATTTAGTTATTGCAGTGAAATAATGACTTTTCGTTTCTGTCCTCTATATTAGTAAGCATTGGTCTATAAAGAATAATTTCCTTACCTATTTCCACCATTCTTTGTTTTCTCTCTTCTTCTGGATGTTGGTGTAGACATGGGCAAATGTATTCAATGTTACGATTTATTTAATCAAATTGTGCCTCATCTGGCTATGGGAGCTAATCCATGCTTTTTCACAGGACTCCTTTGGTTTTGAGTACTTAAACGTTTTCTGGTACAAGTAGTTGTACCACAATGCCCTGATTTGTGTTGGTCATTGCTTTGGGCTACGTAGGGCTAAACGTTTTTTGGGGTGTTGCAGAGAGAACAAAGGCAAACTTAGTATGCGGTGTTTCATGTCAAACTGAGATGAAGTGGTGCTCTGTGGAATGATGTTTTACTGCAGTTCATCACCACAGAATAGAGAGTTCCACTCCAGTCTTCTGGCCAGTCCCGTAGTCTTTCCTCCACTTGGCCCTTCTGGCATGGGATGGGGTTAAAGTAGCAGATTCTCAAAGTATAGTTTCTGGATCTGCACCAGTGAGTACCCAGGAACCTGTTAGAAATGCAGTGTCTCAGGTTCCACCCAGACTGCTGCATCAGAAATTCTGGGTTGGGTCTAGGGCCCAGCAGTCTGGTTTATAACAAGCCCTCCTGGGGACTCTGCTGTACATTCAAGTTTAAAAACCCCTATTTTAATGGAACCTTAGGGGAAAAAGCCTCATATCTACGAGTGAAGAATTCTAGCTCAGAGACACTGGCACCTCTTGCGCAGTTAGATTACAGGGATTAGAATCCCGATCTTTGATTCTCCATTGATGAGCCTTTGAAAGTGTTAACAGTTTCAAAGATTAGGTTCTAAGTAGATTTGATCTGGACCTTAAAGATTGGATTAGTCTTGACCAATTTTCTCCTTTCTCAAGTTTGTTTTTAGCAGATCAGCCAGAGCAGACTTTTTTTTAGTCTTAGGATCAAAATGTTTGTGGTTGGTAATCATGGCATATTCCTTGGAGGAAAGGAAGATGCTAGGTCTGATGCTCGTTGGGGTGCAGGAAGCCAGCCAGCACATTTTATTGAGTACCCTTCATATTCCTTGCACTATGTTCCTAGGATTGGAAGAATAAAAGTTATGTAAAAACATGTCATTGCCTGGGACAGTTGGTAAAAACCTAGCCTATGCCCATCATCAGATTGGAGAGGCAGGAGTCCCAGAGAGGCCCAATGCTAAGTAATATAGATCACATCTGGTAGAGCAGTGTTTGAGCACCACCTGAGCTAGGTCCATGGAAGAGGAGGGGGACAAATTTCTTGTTCTTAAGGAGTCTATGCTCTGATGGTAGGGAGCAGAACATTCTTACTCTAGTGACAAAGCAAGGCCCTGTCAGGCTTCACAGTTTCATCTCTTTTCAGTTGAAGGGGAGCAAAATGTAATGAATGTGCTGTTCTTGTCTAGACTAAAAATAAGAACAAAAGGAAAGGGGGGAGAGATCTCTGTCGATTGTGTGACCTATTGTTCTATCCTATTATTCTTCGGAGTCCAGTTAAATGCTGCAGGCCTTATAGCTTGGTACTGGCCTCTTCCATTTCAGGCATCTGCTGACACTTTGTCCAGCAAGTGCCTGTCCATGGCTCTGGCCCACTCACTCAGCATCTTTGAGGGCTGTCAGGAGAAGATGGTTGTGTATCCTTGAGACCATGTGCAGCTGTCAGCTTTGATGGCAGTTGTGTGTCCTCCTCCACCTCCCCCCGACCCCTGCCTCAGATAGTCTTTCTTTTTTTGGTTTCTTTTTTTTAACCTTTCTTTTCTCTCTTTCTTTTTTTTTTTAAGATTTTTATTTATTTGACAGAAAGAGATCACAAGTAGGCAGAGAGAGAGAGGGGAGGAAGCAGGCTCCCCGTTGAGGAGAGAGCCCAATGCGAGGCTTGATCCCAGGACCCTGGGATCATGACCAAAGGCAGAGAGAGGCCTTAACCCACTGAGCCACCCAGGCACCCCTCCCTTTTTAAAAAAAACAAAACAAAACAAAACAAAAACTGCCTTCTCTGTTTTTGCTACCAAGAGAGAAACTGGGATGCCAAATTTCCTCTCTGACATTTTCTTACCTTTGATAACTCCTAACTTAATTTAAGTAATCTTCATCTTAGATTGCAGTTCCTAATTTGGAATGTTTTCCTTGGTCAGTTTTTTTATAGATAAAGATCACAAGTTGTACAAGGTGTACCTCTTCTTCTTCTTGTTGTTATTATTTTAATATTGGTACAAGTCCTTGAAGAAAAACTCTTACATTGATTTAATTTTGATTTATTTTAATTAAAAATTATTACTGATTTTGAGAACTGGTAATTCTACTGTATCCTCAAAAAATATAGCAGTATTTCTGAGCCTTATTTTCATTATCAGCTCCCTAAGAAGCCTTTGAAGATATTTTTTCCTAATAACTCCTTATGAAATTTAAAATGTCTGTGTATCTGTTCATGTCCTGTATGTATATCTTTATGCGCTATACATAAAAAGTGATGTTTTTTTCCCTCCACCTCCCAAACCTACTTTTCTTCCCTGTCAGGGAGGGGGATGATATCACTCCAATTGAGAATACCTGGCATAGCCTAAGATAAATAAACGCCCTTATACAAATGTGTCAGGGTAAGGATTATGCTATTTCTAATATTTTCTTTTTATAAAAAATTTATTAGATACTAGAATTCATCTAAAGTGATGAAGAAGATCTACTGGCTGGGCAAGTGTAGAGTGCATGAAGTGAACTAATAAATATTTTTAAGGACTTGTGCCAGCCATCACATAGGGTATGGTACAGGCACTTGCTTGAATTCACACAGCAGACTTTGAGACAGAGAGCATCATCTCTCTTTTTAGAAAGAAAGAACAAAAGGCTGGGACTCGTTTCCAAGCTTTTCTGATTGTAAATGTTGCTCCTGTTTCTTCTGAATCCATCTATCCTTCTTTCCCCAAGTAATATGAAGGGTGAAGGTTGAACTTCTCAAGAAATAGGTACCTGTTAAAGTGTTTTAAAAATAACTATGCTGCTGGTGATATGATAGTGAATTATTTTAAAGGATTAGGGTTTGTTTGTTTGGCAGAGATAGAATATATCTCTATTTTGGATTAGTAGAAAAATTTTATTTTTGATTAATTCATTTTAATTTAAGAATTTTACTGGATTTTACATAATATAAATGTTCTTCTGTTCTTACCATTTAGTAAGTAAATAAGCAAAGGAAGAGTAGCTATATATACTTCAGACATTTTATGTTTTTCATGTTGAAAAGGCTTCATTTTGCTTATGGATGACAACAGTTGATATGCAGAAAGGCAGTCTGCCCAGAGTTTCATAGCTTGTTGCCAAAGTAGCATCCCAGTCTTCCTTTCATTATACCATGATACCTCCTAGTTCACATTAGGAGCATAGTATAGTGGTGTTCTGTAGTGGTTCTAACATAGTAGCAGATACCAAGTTGCAGTGCCTTGTAAGTTGTAGGAACCAAGATCTTTGATGAATTGTATAGGATGCTTGATTTTTGGTGGGCACTTGGCGAAGCTTACAATAGATATATACTATTGTTTTCATTGTCTGAGAAAATTATAGTAATATATTGTTACCACAGAGGATTTTGAAAATATGATCCTGTTTTATAGCATTCTCAATCTTTGTAATAAAAGATAGTAAAATTAATCACGGATTAGTAGGATCTGCTCTTCACACTGAAATTTCACACTTAAATTTCTTTCAGGAAAGAAAAGAGTCCTTTAAAATTATTAGTGGTTAGAAAGAGACACAGTACATTTTTGGGTTTTGCTTTTAGAATTGTCACTGAACTAATAAAAATGATCTTTTTTCTGCCTTTCCTTTGAATGCAAATTTGAGGCCTATAAATATTTTTCAAGATGAATTTATAGTTTATGAACCCTCTAGAAAGTCAGCCTCTTTACTTAATAGTTCTGTCCTGGCTTTTACCCCCAAACAGTAGTAATACTCTTTGTTAGACTAGTGCCTAGAATTACATTTAATGAAGCTTCAGATTCCTCATCTGTGAGATGGAATAATAATTCCTACTTCATAGGTTTTTGTCAGAATTAAAATTATATAATAGATTTAAAGTGTCTAGCATATTATTTTTTTTACACAGTAAATGAGGTTTTCTTTGTTTCCTTCTCGTTGAAGATACTAAGATAACTCATCACTTTTGCGGAAGACTTGTTACTCCTCGACTTTTGTTACTCTCCTTCTTAGATACTCATGACCTTTCCCAGGTGGCCTCCTTCTTCCTTTCTGTGTCTTATATCCCTGAAGACTTCTGCATCAGGTGGCTTCTTTGTCCCTTCTGGTTATGGGCATTACTTTCTGGTCCTTAGCAACTACTTTTGCTGGCCTGGCCCTACGAGCAATTTTCTAGTGCTCTTCTAATGATCACCTAGAGAACAGTTTCTATACATTCATTTCATGCTCTGTTATTCTGTACTAGATGAAAAACTCTTTAGAGAGCTAACTCTTAGGGTTCTTGTGGCTCTTCCAGTCTTAGGACAGAACCCTTCACATGGGTGATGCTTAGCTTACTTTGCTGTTTCTAAAAACTGTCCTGGCAGCTTAAAGGAGAATATCCAAAAGTGTTTTGGTCATTGACATAAAATATACGTAGATTTCCTTTAATAAATTAGAGGCAGCTCTAATAATGGTATGTTCTAGTAGACTTTTATTGTATTACTGTACTCTGTAATCATATGTTTTTCTCTGTTGCTTTGTGGGATAATTTTAAATATTAAAAAGAAATAGAAAAGAGTACCATTCATTTTTACCAAAGATGTAACAAAGTACTAACGCTTTGGTCAGGTATAGTTTTGGTTCATTTGGGACTGGAAATGCCAAATGTCAACTACAGTTTGCAGGGGGTTTTGTTTTGTTTTGTTCTTTAATGCTGTTCATGAAGTTGTATTAATTCATTCATTGAAGTCATAACTTTTTAATACCTACAATTCTTAGATCTGGGGTGGAATAGAAAGTTAATTATGCTCTAGAAGGAGCTATTCTTGATCTCCTGGTAAAACAAAACTTGCTGTGAATGGATGCTCTTTGTAATCGTTAATGAGCGCTCCCTCTCCAGGCAGCTTCTGCACTTTCTTAGTTTAATTCCATTGCTTCATGAATCCAAGGCATTTTTCTACGTCAATAGTTGAATAAAACAGTCACCCAGCAAATTCTGCATAACCTAAATTGCTAGTTTTTAAGTATGGGCCCTGTTCTTTTAAAAATATCTTCTTCCCTCCCCACCAGCTTTTTTTTTTTTAAATAAATTTTAGAGCTGTAAGTGCAAAATTTTGTTTTCCATCTTGATACTTTCCTTCCTGTTTCCATTCCCAGCAAATTTATTGGAAAACATGTGTATTAGAGGTTCTCAAGACCATTCAGGTTTTATGATTCACTAAGAGTACACAGGATTCAACATACAGTTTCATCCTCAGCTGTGATTTATAGTATAATGGAAGAATACAGAGCAAAATTAGCAAAGGGAAAAGGAACATGGGATGAAGTCCGAAGGAAACCAGGCACAACCTTCCAAG
The DNA here is from genome assembly GCF_030435805.1 of Mustela lutreola. Classification (NCBI taxonomy): domain Eukaryota; kingdom Metazoa; phylum Chordata; class Mammalia; order Carnivora; family Mustelidae; genus Mustela; species Mustela lutreola. Next base: position 63,408,211 of record NC_081298.1, on the reverse strand, counting down.
AATCCTATCCCATTAGAGTCATAAAAGAAGTGCTTAATTCTTCCAGCAATAAGTTGTCAAAATACATGTGAAGTGTTGTCTGCCAGAGCAGCTCATTAGAGACTCAGTACCCAGATTTTTTATTTGGAGCTGGTCACATAAACACATCTACCTGACATGTACCAAAAATTTCAGACCCCCAGCAGGAAAGTGGGTATTCAGCAATAAACCACGTTGTTTGTTCAAACCATCTAGGTAGGAGCAGTGAGCCACTCTTACCAGTTCTAGGAGTGGTGGAAACCCTCCTGAAATCCAAGGGCCACTCTTGCAAGTGAACTTTCTAGGGATAGTGTTCTCAGGTCCTGGGACCAGACTCTTCTGAACTCTGCGTATGCTTATCACTTGCCTTTTTGGCATCTCTAACAGGGTGTCCAATAGCCCAAACTCAGTGTATGTCCTGTGAGTTCCTTGTCTTTGGCCTATAAACCTGTTTCACCTGCAGCCTTTCCCTTTCTCATTTGGTGGCATCCCCAACCTTATATTTTCTTGGGCCAAAAAAGCCTTGGAGTGCTTGGTGACTACTCTTCCTGTCATATAACGCTCATCTCATTTGTTAGGAAATCTTGTAGTGTTCCCTTCCTCCAAACAGTAGCAGGTTTATGTCAAAATAATCTTGGCCATTGATGGACAAATATGGAATGTGGATTATAGGTATAGGAGAGTCTGTTACACTGTTTTCTCTACTTTTGTATATTTGAAACCCATAACAAACTGTAATAGTCTGTCTTTCTTTAAGGAACTGTCACACGTAGATCACACACATATCACTCAGATCTGACCCTTCCCACTATAGCCTCTACTACTACTGCCACCACCCTGTACACCCCTCTTCTCTCAGCATAGCAGCCTAGTGATCCTTTAACAAAGTCTGATCGGAATCTTTCATTGATTTCCTTCCTGAGCTCAGAGTGAAAACTCAGGCTCTTTGAGTGGCCGACAGTACTTTACCAGATTGGACTCCTGCCCTGTTCTGTCTCAGACCTCTCCTGCCCGCCTCCTTGCCCTCCTTCAACTACACAGGTCTGCTCTTTCTTCCTCCACCTGCCAGGGAGCTCCTGCCTGAAGACCTCCCATTTACTGTTGATGACTCCTGCAGAATGACCTTCATGACTGTATGGCCTACTCCCTCACCCTCATGCCCAGTGGCACCTTCTGACCCCTAATGCTCTTACCTTATTGTAGGTTTTCCAGTTTCATAGCACAGTGTATAACTGGTCTATTTATTCTGCTTGGTGTACATCACTTGCCTCTATCATCGCTCCACTCACCCCTTCTCTCCTTGGAATAAAAGCTCCCTCATGGAAAGTATCTTTGTCCCCCCCCCCCCCCCCCCCCGCTTCAGTGATGTATCATCCCAAGCACAAGTTCAGTGCCTGGTATGTATAGAAGGCATTTCATGAATGTTTGTTGAATGAATGAATAATGTCAGTGCTAGGACACATGAGAAATCTACTAGAGTGCCCCTTCTTTTTCTACGTGAAGAGCCCAAAGCCTAAAGAAGTTATATATAGTTGCTTAATGGTTTTGTATGGGTGTGTGTATGTTTTTGTTTATGAAACTATATTAAGATTAAACTTTTAATTATATATCCTGAGATACCCTTTGAGATGTGGCAAAGTGGTAAAACAGTACAATTAGAAAAAACAGATTTCAAATATCCTGTGCCCATTCTGTTTGAAACATTTCACCTTTTAAAATGATACCTTAAAAGGACCTCTTCAATGCCTCCAGCCATGTTTTTCTAAACTTAATCCCAATAGCTGCTTTCCAGTTGAAATTGTTTTTATAGGCCCTGAGTATAAATTCATAGGCTAAACTAAAATGCCTGTATAATAAAACTTATGGAATTGCTTGTTTTCTTACTCTTATTAATGTCCAGTGAAAACCCACATTAAGAACATATAATGTCTTAACATTGCTATGACAATGAAAGAGCTTTTAGAAGAAAAGCTTTAATTGTTTAATTGGTGAAACCTCACTGCCTCTCCTCCCCTCAGCATCATATCCTGAGAGAAGAAAGCTGAGAAATCTCTAGTGACAGAATCTCTGTCTTCTAATTATTCTGACTTTTGTACTTACCCTATAGAGAAGAGTGTTGACTTTAGTGGGAATGATCTAAAGCAAGATTAGAGAAATAGCTAGCTGGTTGCCTAAGTTTTTAGCTTCCACATCTGCAATATTGTGGGTGCAGTACTAACCCATACATGGCCTTGAAGCAGTGCAGGAAGCTAGGCTCTCTCTGCCCCAAGGTAGGAAAGCTGTCCTTTGGCGCAAGAGCAGACCCTGAGAGAGCAGCCTTTTTCCTGTTATTCACTGTGACAGCTCAGCTGTGCCACAGATGAGACTGTCCCCTAGATTTTTAGCTCTACATGCTGATGTGGCATGGCAAAGCCTAGATTATATTATAACTGTAATCCTGCCTCAAAGCTTGTGTTTCTTTTAATTGTTCACTTCTACAGATTCAAATTTGTCCCTTTAAACCTTGGGCATTATATTTATTCAGTATGTATTAGAGGTTTTCAGTGATCTTTCGGATCATTACAATTGTTCAGCTTCTATTCAAAGCCATGGCAGGGTAAAAGAAATTGATCTCCTGGCTCCTCTCCCTCGTACTCACTGCTGCTAATTGGTCTCCTGTTCTGACACAGAGTGCAAGCCCTGGATAGGTGGAAACCTGCCTCTGAACCCGGACTGCTGCTGTGATCTGCGATCTGATGGTTGTCACGGTGTCTGCGGGCTCTGAATCCATGCCAGTTTTTCTTTATCTTGTTTCTTTTATCTGGACCTTCTCAAATACCTTTTTTCTTTCTCCTTAATATACCCCTGGCTGTAGTTGTGTGTTTTCAGGTTTGAAAAGGTTTTGAAGTAGCCACTTCTCAAGGGTAACTGTGTCTAATTGTTTAGTCTGGCGGTGAAGTATAACATGAATATGGAAAAAGACATACATTGAAAGTTCAGTGCATTTCGAAAAAGTGAACACATCCACTCATGAACCAGCTACTAGATCAAGAAACAGAACATTGCCAGCTCGCCTTTGGTGCCTCCTTTCAGTGAGTAATTCCTTCCCCCAAGAATAACCAGTATCCTGACTTCTAACACGAGATATTATTTTTGCTTGTGTTTGTACTTGATATAAATGGAACCATATGGTACCATTATATCTTTAACTTAACATTATGTTTGTGAGATCCATTCATGTTACTGCATATAGAGATGGTTTATTTATTTTCAATTCTATTAGTAATCTATTGTGTCACACTAGCTTCCAAGTGAATACCTCTCTCCAGTTGAGCATAGAGCTGGCAATGCAGCATAGCACCATCTTGCGCATAATACGTGATGAATTGACTTGCTGCAGAAATAGAAGGAAATTTACCCAGTGTAAGAACTTCTCCTTTAATAGATAAGATGCTGAGTCCATGTTATAGGGACACATTCACTTCTTTATTTCTCATGTTTGGGCATGATTAAATATTTAACTTCTGATGTAATGTTATTTGCTTAACTGCAAGAGTCATGAGAAAGAGTGGGTAATGATGCTAACTTTTGATGACTGGAAATAAAATATTTTAGGAACTTCTTTGAGAACCCCTGTCTTCACTGGAGACAGAACTTTTTCCTCTATCACAAGTCTTCAGCAAAGACTTTTTTTTTTAAATACCACGCCTTGGGGATTTTTGTTTGGCTGAGTCTTAGCAGTGATGTTCCACTGTTGTCAAATTTTCATCCTGTTTGTGAGGCTGGTGGGCTTTTCTGCTGACCCTCCTGCATTTGGAGCATGTCCTCCCCACCTCCCTTAAGCTGGTGGAGGTTTGGGGTGAAATAAAGATAGAGAGATGAAACCAAACAAAATTCCAAGCAAGCCTGTGTTCTTCCCCAACCCTGCCCTGCCCAGCTCCTTCCCTATGTTGGTCTCTCAATGGATCTTAGGTGAGAAATCTCTCAGGGTCTACTCCTAATTTCTAAAGGACAAGAATGTTTAAAACAACTAACTGTTTGCTGTGACATTCTCTCATAACCAAGAGTGTAGCAGTAATGGTAGTAACTGTTTAGGATGTGGGAATGTGTCATTATGTGCTATTTCCTGGTGGTGAATCACCTTCCCCTGAGCCCCCTTGGTGATCACTCTTGCAAGTGAGTGAGTGAGAGGAGGTGTTCTTACAAGAAAAGAATGGACACTTTCTTTGCCTCTCCTTCACTTTTAATGGGCCTGGGCTACATCCAGTCTCCTCTCACTTTTGTTCACTTACTGAGGATGCTGGATTCCTCCCCCTCTCAGACTAGAACTAAAGAAGATTCCCTGGTTATTTGTTCTTCCCTAAGTTGTTTAGAAAGAAGAAGAAAATGATTACACTAATGTTTTTGATCAAAAGGGGAAAGGAAGAAAAGGCTGTTATGATAGAAGAGATTAAAATCTGAAACTGCAGGGTGAAGCAGTAGCCTCTCTGGGTCGTTGTGAGAACCGTGGTATGATTGGACCCGGTTACTCTCTGTGACTTGCTACTTAGGAGTGATGCTCCTCACACAGTTCAAGCAACATTTTCTCATCTCTTCCCTTCACCTTCTGTAAACTAACAGGGCACTTCCTTATGATAGTTTGAGTAAGCAGAGTAATACTGCGTCCTGCTCTGTTGGTGTAAGCATTTTATAATGACACTGGTTCGTAGAGGGTGTGTGTGTAAAGGAACTGTCCTTATCCTTTAGTCAATCCAGAGACAAAAGGGATAGCAGGGTGGTGACATTTGTGATCAAAGATGCATCTTCAAAGTGAAGTTTATGTTATATTTATTATAAGTTACAATTTTATAGTAAATTGTATGTAAATTATATATAAATTATATACATTTGTGGTATATAAATTATAGCTCGATAAAACAGTAGAAATAAAAAGTTTAACTGACTTCTGAAGTATTGATTTTGTTTTTTAGTTTATGAAATGTAGATAATCTAGGGAGAAAATATAGAGAAATAAAAAGATAAATAAGTATTTCATAATTCTTGTCACCTTGGCTTAATTACTGTTAACATGTTAGTGTTTATTTTTCTAGTTTTATATACTAAATACATACATATGTGCCTATATATAAAAAATTAATTTTCAAAATGATAAAATAGCCCTATCTCTAACACTAAAAGTAATGTACTATCTAGAAAATTGAAAGATGGAAAACTTTTTTTCCTTACAGTGCCCTTGCCTTCTTCCCTCTGCCACTGCCTCCCCCCACAAGATTATTATAGATGACTTTTTGGTCTGTTTCCAGTCTTCTGTGGATTAAAGCTATTTCTTGTTGTTGATAATCACTCAAGGAACTCCCTGCTGAACATGTGTGTTTATTTATATAGCTGCATTTAGTTTAAAAATAAGTTCATATTTATTCTAAGATGATTTCTCCTAAACAGTTTAGATCAGTGCTTTACTCTTACACAGTCTTAAACGTAAACTTAAAGTCACTGCCTGACAATACATTTCTACCTTTAAGCTTGTTAATAGTGCGTAAATACTCTCCATATTCATGTAGTAGTTACTTCTTCCCTCCGTATACTTTCCTGGGACAGTGTAGCCTTTGGATTGTAAAATACTGCAGAACAGGCTGGTTTAAGTAACTTCATAAAACTGTGCGGCTGGAAGCACTTTAGTTGTTTTTCTCCTTGGCCTAAAGGTGGGGACTGATCGCCACTATACAACATGGTTACTTAATCTCAATACATTTTCATTGATAGTTGCTCCATAAGTGACAGTGTGTTTGTTATTATTCTTATCATTTTAACTTACCTGAATATAACGAAAATGGGAATTAGGGAAAAGAAGCAGTATATGACTTAGGAAAAGTCTGATAACTATTTGTGAAACTAATGTAGTATTTTAAACTTCTTTAATAGATTCTGTGTATTTCTATTGATACTTGATTCAAATCTTCCTTCAGTTGCTTAATTGAAGTAGTTGAGTCTCAGTATTTGTTTACATAATATCTTCAGCATCTGTTGCTCCATTTGTATGGAGGGAAGATAGCCAGCTGCCAGCCCATCTCTAAACTGGACTGTGACCTCATGTCTGTGATCGATGGACACAGCTGTGGGGTTTCCATGTGTGCTTGGCAGTGCCAATGCTGAAAACATCTGGTCTAAGAATGTAATTCTCTTCTCCTGCAACTATATGAAAATTATTTGGTGCATAATGGAATAATCCCAAGTATCCTTATGCAGTATAGAAGTCACAGGTGACTCAAGAGGAGCCCAGGATGGCATTCTCTGTAGACTTGAAGATATCAGTGAATTTAGAGTATCATTGTCTTATTGAGTGTGTATCTATAAACATCTCGTCCAGTGCCACTGGATCCATGCCATTTTTCTTCATTCTAGATTTAAGAAATGGCTATTTAGTATAATAGGTAGCAAAAAACAGCAATGAAGGTTTTGGCCAAACACAGTGAATATAGTTTGATTCACGTCTCACAAGGATTGCATTGAGATGCATTTCTTCGCAACTCCTGTACATCTTTAATGAAGATATTGAGGCACGATTACGTAGTACTGCTGTGGGGTTTTTCCTTTATATAGATAGTAAATGTGTGCATATTAAATTACTTGTATTTATCATATATTATACATTTATACATACTATATATAGTTTATATACAAAATTAATATGTAATTATGTAATGTAACCAGTTAACCTCAATAGCCCTTGCATTGGCACTTGTGGGGAAGTCATTCTCTGGATTGGCACTTGTTTTTATAGTACCTAAAGAGTTCAAAATACCATTTAAAAACCCAAAGCTCTTCAGAATTATATATCTTTAAACTTTTATTTTTTTCCTCCCAAGGAATTAAGGATGTCATTGTCTTCAGTTAAAATTAACCATCTAGGGGATCTGAGCTCTGTATATAGCAAGCCCCAAATTAACCCCTTATTTGCTTTGAACTCTTAAGTCAAGAGACATTTCTTTTTTTCCCTATTGATTTTGAGGTTTCTCTTTTAAAGATTACAAGTCTTAGAGAACATAAAATTTTAAAGTCAGTTTGCCCCCCACAGTGTGTGTGTTTAGTTAAGCAAACAGATCAACCTAACTAATTCTGCAGACAGAGGCTATAGTACTCTTGTGTGTCAGTTTGTAGCTCCAGGCTTAGGTATTCAGTAGAAAGCCTAGCTATTGAATATACATCAGTGTGTAAACATCTTTGCACAGTGAGTGAGCACTTTTGATGAACTCAGATATGAAGTTGCCAATTTATACTAAGCCTGATACGAAGAGGGAGTTTTCTTGGATTTTTTTTTATGGATTTGTTTTGTTTTATTGATAACTTAGTCTGGGCTCAGAGAGTTTAAAAGTAGTTTTGCTGGCCTGTGAGTGGTGTTGCTTCATCCTGCATGCTACATGGATTTCTTTTAAACTGGCTTCCCAGCATTCTTAGTTCTGTAAGATCTGCCCTACCTGCATCAAGGAGATCTTTTCTCCCCCTCCAGGACAGTTAGTTGCCCTTTTCTGACTCTGTCAGTAGCCTTTGGTTTCTGGATCCTGTTTTGCTGTCTCTCTCTTTCCACTGCCTGCACGGTGTCTGTTACAAAGTGGGCCCTCGATGTGCTGATTGGATACATTGGTACCATGGGCATACATAGGGATGTGGTTCTTGCTAAAAGGCTGTCAAGAGGAGTGACTTAGCAACTTCCTAGCTTACATTTTTTGGGTCTTGGTAGATGGTAAAATTTAGCAGTTTATGTTGCTGGGTGGGGGTGAATGAGTTGGTCAGGTTCCAACATGATAACATCCTTCTTTGTTCATAGAGGAGTTTGGGTTGATGAATGTCCTTTTGGGATCTTCACTGGAGAAAGTTATTTGAACATGTAACTGATTTGCATTTTGATCTCTGTAAATCAGAGATCTGTAAATCTCTGTAAATCAGTGTTTCCTTTCAGAGGAGATGCCATTTGAGGTACTTTGTGTGTTCTGATGGTGATGATTTTACTTTTTTTGTGCAGAAATCTACCTCCCCACCCCCCCCACCCCCCAGCTTCAGGGGTAGGCATGGGGTAATTAGTGGTCCTTTTTCTTGCCCTCTGTGAGAGTTCTAGTTTTAAACAGTTGCTCTGAATTAGGAGGCTCCACACAAACACTCACTGTGTGTTTTTGCTTCCATGTCGTTTAGAATACAGGGAGCCAGTGATCCCAAGAAAGGGAGGATTGCCATGTTCTTTAGGGAGTGGCACAGTTTGACCTTTGCCAGACGAAGAGTATCTGTAGTGTCCTCAGGCCTTCCTTTCAGGCCTGTCTTCCAGTGATTCTAGTCTGCAGTTTAATTTTTCCTTATGTATGTGGGTATGTGTATGAAAGGAGGAAAATGGATTAAGGAACATGATCTCAAATTAATGAGCTATTTTTAGACCAGAATGACTTACTGCAGTTTTGTGAGATTCATGTAGTAGACTGCTCTAAAGTTCTACATAAATAAGAAAAAATTTGCCAATCACTCACCTTTCTGGTATATAAAAAAAGAAATCTGTACCTTTCCTTTGCTTTAAGTAATTGCTGTATAGTAGGCTTGCTGCTGGTTCGGGTGGTGGGGGGACTATATGAGGTAAAAGAAACAAGGTTAAGATAGAATATGAACTTATGTCTTCAAAATTTGTGGAAACTTTATTTTGGTTGGCCTGTTTAAATTGGATTACTTTAATACTATATTATGGCCTTCCACTGTAAAAGATTTATTTTATGAAAAACACTTCTTATTCCTATATGCAATAAAATTTACATTTTAAATAATCTATATACCTTTTAAGATCACATTTAAAGAAAGATTTTTTGATAAAATGCAAGTAATACTCAATATCAGCAGTAATATGTATTGTGTTCAGAACATGTCTCAGAATGAAAAAACATGAAGTTGAGGCAGAATGAAATACCCATGGTAGTTGTAACATTCCTCAAGGCTTGGGAGTATATTGATTAATACCAATCTCAGAACAAGTCACCTTATTTCTAGTTAAATCGTATATTGAAGATAATTGGTCTTCTGTTCCCTTCAGTCTTTGGAATCTGGATTTTGGTATCTTTTAATGTTTTTCCAAGAGGAGCACCTGTGGTTTATCACTGTGTCCTTCTGTGAACAGAGGTAACTGCATGTAGAGTTAGTGATACCTGTTGCTAATCATTCTTAGTACTAGGCCTAACGTAACTCTAACAGTCAGAAAGAAAATAGGTTACAGTGTGTTTCCTGTTTTGCTTGCTGGCCCTTGGGTTAGTTGTTGTGTGGCATCCTTGCCTAGGCCTTCTTAGTCCACCACAGCAGTGAGTCAGTAAGCCTGGCGGAGTGCCTGCTGTTGATTATCTGTTCACCTACCTACTGCCAGAGGCAAGCGATGCCACAGATTTATGTGGTTTGAGTTCAGCTGGGCTTCCTCTTTTACAGGCTTTGTGTGAGTACTTACTGTGTACTAGCCACCATGAGGGTCTTTTTTCATTCACCCTCCTGGCTTGTGACTCACTGGCTGGGAATGGATTAGGGTTTCTCATCGGATGTGTAGGGATGCTGAGACTCAAGAATTTACTCTCTCACTCTCTCTCTCTCTCTTTTTTTTTTTTTTTAAGGATTTTATTTATTTATTTGTCAGAGAGAAAGCGAGCAAGAGTGAGCACAGGCAGACAGAGTGGAAGGCAGAGTCAGAGGGAGAAGCAGGCTCCCTGCGGAGCAAGGGGCCCGATGTGGGACTCGATCCCAGGACGCTGGGATCATGACCTGAGCCGAAGGCAGCTGCTTAACCAACTGAGCCACCCAGGCGTCCCGCTCTCTCTCTTTTTTTTAAAGATCACATATCTTACCACATACTCAGGGTTATAGGCACTGTCAGGGTATAGAGAACAAGATAGAGTCCTTGTCTTTGGAGCTTATGTTTTCATAGAGAAGATAGATTTTAAACTAATCATTGTGGGGCAGTGAGTGCTATGAAAAGCAATAATCTGTCTCCAGAGCATGTGATTTTTATGTAATTGAATGTTTTCATTGCCCTTCTGGATGCTTCTGGAGCTTGAGACTTAAAGTTGGCATGGGGCAGAGCTACAGTGAGACTTGTAGAGAGGAGAGGCTTTCTCCAGCTGGGAGGCGTGGGGACACATTTTGATGAATTTCTGTGACTATTATGAAGTACACTGGTGTTTAGTTCAGAATAAAATTTCCCTTTTGGGTTTTATGAAGTGATGTGGGGTCAATTTGCATATCAAGTCCAGTGCAGATGGTGGCCCTAGAATCAGATCCTCTACTGGCTGGTCAAGTATAGTCATTTTTCTATTGGGATTTCGAAGCTTCTGATTTCATATTCTCATGTTCTCTTTTCAAATGATTAGGTATGTTTCTAAGAAGTAGAGAAAGGTGGGAGAGAGACACATTTTGAATGATTTTCCTAGTTGGAATTGGAAAATAAGGAGGTAAATTTTAATTATTAAAGTTATGATTTCCAATGTCATTCTGTAGCTTTCCTTTGCACCACAGTAGTGGAGAAATGATCACACAGATTTAAGTTTTGAGAAGTGTTGGAGTGGTCTCCACATTTGTGCTAAGTTCCATCTTCCCCAGAATGTGAGTGGATGCAGTGTGTTATTGCCAAATGAATGATCTTAACTTGAATTCTGTCACATAAAAGCTCTTAAATGGGGGGATGTCTGTCAACAGTTAGAATAAGTTGATTCTGTTTTCTGTTTTGCCTGGAGATATTTGAAACTTAATCATTGTCTTCTTGAATCACTTCTATGGTAAGCATCTTTGAATACTCAGAGCTAAGGGAATAGTTCTACGAAGATCTTCCAGAGACTTCTCCAAGCATGTGAAATGTGTTTCAGCAGTCATTCAGTTATATTTGAATGTAAATTGCCATTTCAGAACAAATGGGGGAATCCCTTTCCAGATATGCAAATTATGCACAATGAAGAGAATTATTTGAAAATAACAAAATGGCAGTATACACCTTTAAACTGAAGCTTCTTTCCTTCTTGTGGTAATTGACACAGTTGGTCTCTAGAGCTTACTAGTGCTCTCTGTGCACCAGTAGCTCTCTCTCCTCTCTGGTCTTTTTCCTGCCAACTCTAGCTGCCTAGTTTCCCAGCCTCTCAACTCAGAATTGCCTGGGCTCCTATTGGGTTTCCTCCCTCTGTAAGAGTCCCTGAAATCCCTCTTAAGGCAGTAAACTGGAGCAATTATAAAGCTTCTCTGATGTTTCCCATCTCTCAGGGGTCAACTGTCCTCCAATCCCTGACGTCCAGTGTCTTAAAACTTTTTCATATGTTTTATTTATTGTAGTTGTCTAGTGGGAAAGTAAATCTAGTCCTTGATAATGAATCTTGGCCAGGAGCAGAAGTGCCCATTATTCCTTTTATTTTATTTTATTTTTACTTTTTCAAGATTTTATTTATGAGAGAGAAAGGGAAAGAGAGCATGAGAGGGGGGAGGGTCAGAAGGAGAATCAGGCTCCGCACTTGCTCCCTGATACGGGACTCGATCCTCAAACTCTAGTATCATGACTGGAGCTGAAGGCAGTTGCTTAACCAACTGAGCCACCCAGGCACCCCCATCATTCCTTTTAACTGAAGACATTTTTCAGAGCCCAGCCTTTATCTGATTTACCACGTCAGATATGAAGCAGGAGCCTTTGTGCTTGTGCACACAGACGGATCCAGTAGGAAATGCCCAAAGAGGTACTACTTAGCATACCCATACCTTCCTCAGAGCTGTGCCCCTTGTTGCCATTCATTACTTGGGCCTGATTTTTAGGGTATTAAGGAAGACTATATTCAGTGAGCACGGTATTCTTTTCTGGCTTGAACTGTGGGAAGCTTCATGAAGTTTGCCACTGACTTAGGAAAGAGTATGAATGGACTGAGGCAAGATTCTCTTCAACTGATCCTCTGGCAGGTCAGAAAGGCGAAGATAGCATGACGGTTACTTCTGGACTCCATTTAGCTTCTTCTTTGCTCTAGGGAACACGTAAGCTTGGAAGTTTTTGATCTCAAGAAGTTACAGGTCTGGATTGGTATCATCGTCGAAAATGGTAAGAAATGACTGTGAAGGCCCGAGTTCTATGCTGCAGCTGACCGAGTAGAAGGCAAATAAATCAGCAGTGTTCTGGTACTTTTCAGGCTCCTGACAGTTTTTCCTCATAACTGACAACAGGTGGAAAGGAGACTGGCAGTGACTCTAGAACAGCATGGATGGGGTCAGGATCCTATTCCAGTGAGACAGAGGGAGCCAGACGATGTGAATTGCCAGAAACAAACTCATTTTGAATTCCTATGGCGCTGTCTCCTCTAACCTAAACTCTTTTCTTAACTTTTCTTTTTCTAATTAGGAAAATAGTACCTGTCAGTTATAGAAAAATAAGTTAGGGGCACCTGGGTGTCTCAGTCGTTAAGTGTCTACCTTCAGCTTAGGTCATGATCCCAGAGTCCTGGGGTCAAGCCCCACATCGGGCTCCCTGCTTAGCGGGAAGCCTACTTCTCCCTCTACCACTCCCTCTGCTTGTGTTCTCTCTCTCACTATCTCTCTCTGTCAAATAAATAAAAATCTTCAAAAAATAAATCAAAGAAGAAAATATCTATAATCCAGAGATAATCTTTGATAACATTTCTTTTTTCTTTGTGTCTGCTCCTTAAAATATGAATGTAAATATCTAAATGTACTTAATTGTGTTGTAAATGGCAAAATGTTGATGTCAATGATATATTTGTCTTCTGAGCATTTGGGATTACTGATCTTTTTTGGTCTCATAATAAAATTGCAAGTTTAATTATATAGAGAAAGAAGAAGTCTTTCCTTCTGTCCTTCTAGGTTCTTGACCAATGCCCCTGTAACAAAAGATAGATTAACAAGAGAAAAACAGAAGTGTATTGGTATGTATCACATATATATTAGTGGGAGCTGTTGCAGGAAAAGGAAAGACTCAGAGAAATGGCAAAACCCAAATGCCTTCATACTAGGTTGAATAGAGAGGCAGTAGTGGAAAAGTAACTAAAATACATGGGGAAGCTAAAGGAAGATAAGAGATATATTAACAAGGTTTGCTTGTATCAGAATTCTCTTGGTTTCAAATCTCCGTCTCTGGTGATGAGAATTTTTTTTTTTTCAGTTGGTGTAGGAAGGACTTCTTTCACATGGGAGTTTTCTCTCTTGCTTTCAGGAAGAAAAGGGAAGGTTAGCATGTCATCCTTAAACCTGCTCTTTCTCAAGTGCCCTTAGTTCAGAATAACCCTTATGCCAAACCAGCATATTTTAGGGTGACATATTCTGGTTTCCTTCCATTATAGTCAGGTGTTTGGGCGGGGGATTTTAGTTTGGCCCCACTGAGCCTTATCTGGCAGACCGGCTTTCCATTTCAGTCGAAGTCTAGGATTCAGGTCCTGCTTTAGGTTGCTATATTTTAGGGTCCTCAAGAGCAGGTACTCTTGGTGTGTGTGTGTGTGTGTGTGTAGCTACTTCCCTCATGGAGGGAGAAAATGGATGGATTCTGAAATTAAGTACTGACATGAACTGTTTCAAGTTAACATTACCGAAGGCATTTGTACCCATGGTGTTATGTCTCATAGATTGGAGCTTGATGCCGATTGTTAGGGCTTCCTGGTTTTGATGATCGCAAACTTCGGAAAATTGTATTAGTTTCATTTAGATCCTAGAGGAATAGTGATCTGTCTTATTTGACTTTCTTGTTTGAGTAAGAACATCATGTTTATTTGCCATGTTGAGCTTTTAGGTAGGGGGCTATCGCAGAGAGATATTTTGGCCTCCTTGTGGTTCTTGGTGTCAGTCATGGAAGCATCAGTCTCCCAAGACTTCATGAGTGAGTGATGGGGAAGAAAATGGAGTGAAGTGTATTCACCATCCTGCATCATCTCATCACAGCCTCAAGTTGTCCCCCATCACTCACCTACCATGTCCATCCAGGGAAATGGTACTGTTGTATTGTTTCATTCTCTTTTCTTGCCACACACTTTCTAGGTACCAGTTCAGTGATGGTATCTCACTGAAATACAGCTTGTAATGTAATGTAGCCTGGCAGACTTTGTAGAAGACAGAAGAGCTAGAGGGCTCTCTGGATACTTTGCTGTGTCTAGTAAAAGTTCTTTGTGGTGCCTGTAGACACAAAAGACAGAGCAGGTTAAGGGCCTTGGGGCCATTGCACTGAGACTTTGGAGTCCCAGAAGTCATCCACTGATTAACAGAACTAGTGAGAATGTCTTTTATTCTGAAATGGGTCCAAAACAGTGTGTATGTGTCTTCTTCCCTTCCTTCCTTCCTCTCTTTCTTTCTTTCTAGATTTTGTCAGAGAGAGAGAGAGAGAGAGGGAGGGAGCAGGAGCAGGGGGAGTGGCAGGCAGAGCAGGCAGAGGGAGAAGCAGGTTCCCTGCTGAGCAAGGAGCCTGAAACCTTGACTCCATCCCAGGACCCTGGGATTATGACCTGAAGGGAAGGCAGTTGCTTACCAGAATGTCCCAAAACAGTGTTTCTTCTTGAGTAAGATGTCTCAAGTGTCCATTTTGGTTACATTAATTTTGTAATTTTTCTTTTGGATTTTTATTCTGGGACTGACTGATCTTGGGAGAAGTGGGCTGATTAATTTTAAAGAAAGTGCCATTCCTTTCTTTGACCACCAGAACCAGATCCTGTAACCTTATTTTGTTGCAGAATGTTTGCCTACATTGGTCTCTTCACTTTCGTTTGGTTGAATTGTCAGTGAATTTAAGTTGTATAACTTTTTGTGTGTCTGAGTAAAAATAATAATAATTTTGATTAATTCAGCTGGTGTAGTACTGAATAATACTCTCAGGTGTAATTGGGATTTGCCTGTGAAAGGTAATCTCCTCTCATTTTTCTCCTAGTTCATAGTCACAGAGTGGAGGGTTTGGGAAGAGTTTACTAAAACAAAAAGTAGATTAAACTGATCTTTTAAAATCGGTATTTTCATTCTAAGTGTATATTCATTTTTACATTTTGATGGCGAATCTGACAGATATTTGTATATCTCATTTTATCAGCCCTCTCTCTACTGGCAAAGATAGAATGGATAATGAATCACGTTTTCTTTTTTTGTTCCAACTATGAATGGGTAGATCTAATTCTGTAAAGAATTATGCTGGGGAAAAAAAGATGATTATTCAGAATATTTCCCAATCCCCTGGGTTCCTCCCAATTAACTTTTCTGATGTCTGCCTCTCTCTCCTCATATCATTACTGCCATCAGTGGAAGGAAAGAGAATTTGGGTAACAGTTTAAAAAACATTTTAAGGAGTCAATTTAAAAAATACAGCCATAATATGTACTCCTTTATGCTCAAATGGTAGAGTGGGCAGGGTTTGCCCTATGACTTATATACAAATTCATAGCTGCTTTTGAAAATTACCACTATTCAGATGCTTCTCCCTCCTCCATCCTCTAAGCGGCCAAGGAAGGCAACAGAAAACCCTTCCCTAGTCCTCTTCCAGTCAAAAACAAAGACCTTTTCTATGAGAGTTGGCTCCCCTGGTTGGAGTCCAAAATGCTAATTGGCATCAGCTGCATTAAATCGCTGAGTCGAGCCTAGCAGCTGCCTCATCATTGGAGAAAACCAGGAGGGAGCCTTCCCTTTTGTCACCAAAAGGTTCCCTCTCCTTTCTCTAGTTACCTTTAGTTTAGTTTTGTTTTGTTTTAAT
The DNA here is from genome assembly GCF_030435805.1 of Mustela lutreola. Lineage (NCBI taxonomy): Eukaryota > Metazoa > Chordata > Mammalia > Carnivora > Mustelidae > Mustela > Mustela lutreola. The sequence goes on along the minus strand of NC_081298.1, from coordinate 63,392,508 downwards.
CTATATATGATTGTGCCCTTCTAAAGAGGAGAATGAAGGGCAAGGTCATTTGGACTTGGCCTAGAGAAATGGGATATATAAACTTAGGTCATGTCGTTTTGTCCACTTCTTTCATATATGGGATTGTTGTTGTTAAATTTCAGTTCTAGCCTGCCAATTCTGTTTTCTACTGTATTTTCTCAGGCTGAATGGGGTGTATGGTGGTGGTGGGGGTGGGGGGGGTGCATATTTATGTTTGAATAAGACCACCAAACTTGTTTTTAACTAATGACCAAAAGGAAATTGGAATTCAGAGATTGGTTCATTATCACTCCAAAGATAACATGTATCATATACATTAGTCATAATTGGGATTCCAGTTGTAGTTGGCTCAGAGCCAGTGGCAGATTCTGCATCCATTTCTAATGCTTTTCCTCCAAGGCAGGCACTCTTAATTAGAATATGAAAATTAGTGGTGCTGTATATTCTTTATCTTATAAAATGTGTAATAATCATTTTTAAAGCATAGAAGCAAGAGAAGGAATGTTCAAAGTATGTATAAATAGTTCCTAAAACACTAATTCGAGAGGACAGTGTGTTTCTTTTGATATTTTTGGTAGTTCAGTTTCATATGCTTCCAGAATTTGACTACTAAAATCTCAGATGTACTCTGGCAGGTGGTGTTAATCTGATTACTATATTTCCGGATCATACTTGGATGTTTCAGTCGTATTAAGAAAAGAGTTGCCAAACTTGATTGTATTTAAGTTGTTCTTATATAGTATTGTTTCTAATATGTAGCCCAGTTTCAAAAATGTTAAAATGTATGTCTTACAGTTGATGGTGAATCAGAGTTTCATTACATAAAGTACTTTAGTGTCTCTATCTAGTGGCATCTTGGACTTAAGAAAATAGATTGTGCTGTGATAATCTGCCAAAAGTATCTAGCATTGTGCATATTAAGTGTCTTTCACACCAGTGGATAACACTGAATTTAACCCTCTGACAATTTTTAAATGTATGAAATGCTCAAGAATTTCAACTCCGTGGGATCTGAAAATATTAAGTGTCTCTGGAAGCTCTTAATTCTTACAAAGAATGGTGAACAAATCAGATCCTAGAAGACATAGGTTTGTGTTGCTAAAGAAAGAAAATACGAAAACTAAGCAAAATGTGTTGTGATCCTTAGTTATTGCTCAGGAAGCTTCTCATGGGAGAATTGTAGTTAACATTTGTTTTCTGTCAAGAAGTGGAACGTACCGGCAGAGCATAATGGAATTATGACCCTTGGAATAATTTTAGCAATATGAAGAGTGGAGGGAAGTAGTTAGGGATGAATCAGTAAAGCAGAGCCTTGTAACCCACTAAGATGCACATACTTCATGGCATGATTGGCTGCAAATACAAAATTAAAATCAATATTTTTATTTTCCCCCATTTTAGTTCGACATTGTTCTTTTGGCTTGCTTTTCTGTAGTCTTTATATCCCAGATATTTGTACGTTGACTGATTCTGGATAAAAGGAAAAAAAAATCAAACCTTTAGTTCACTTTCTAGTTACCTAGTCGTGATCCAGTGGAAGGAAAGTGAGGTGTTTAATTTTTCAGGGCCCAACATATTTAACTATAGGCCTTATGCCAGGAGTGATATCACATGCCTTTCTACTAGAGCCTGTTTATGGCCATAGTCAGGTGCTAATTTTTGATAGGAATCTGTTGGTCTTCACAAGTCCCGTTAGGGTTGTCCTGGGCTGCTCCCAGATATTGCTGGGAGTGAATGGTTAGTTGTGGTGACTCAGGAGGGAACAGGCTCCACGTGCTGTGTGCCAACAAGTTGTGGTCATTATACACTGTGCCTGATAGGAACGTGTGGGAAGAGCGCAATATAAAGCTTTTGGTGAATTGGGCTTTCTAGTCATGTTTGGGGCGTGCTTCCTTGTGCCTTACATTAAAAAAAAAATGTCACTCTTTTATGATTTAGTATAAAATTCCTTTGAAGAAAGATCCCAAATAGAAGTGTCTTTTCTGTAATATTAGTCAGGCTAAACACTACTTTTGTTTAGAATTGAGATAGTTATCCTAGTTATTCAGTATCTCAGTTTTCATTGCAGCTTTAAACATGGCCATGTTTAAATCAGATTGAAATGATACCCATGTGGTGTCTTTTCATATATACAGAGTTTGAATGATAATTAGTACATACAAACTATTATATAGACTGTATTTGGCTGTGTTACTTTGCTTCATATTTGTAGCCACCATCTGCCGAGGTTACGTGACAACCTATTAATATGCTGTAATATTCTGATACTTATGTCTGAGGACCAAGCTGGAGGTCACCATCTTAAGAATCCCTGTTCTAAGATGATTCCATGTTTTATTACATGTGGTTTCTAAAGTGGTAGTGTACAGCTGAAAGTTCTATTTTAAGAAGACCTTTTCTTTTTTCATTTGGTCTCATCACTAATATCTAATTAATGCTGTTGTAGCTTTTATCTCAGCAGTATTTTCAAACCAAACTTACTTAGGTCTGTGAGTCCTTATGAATGGTTTTTGGAGGTGCCAGCCTGCAAGATTAGCCTGTGTGAGTCCACATCGATGCACTAGCTTTCACATGCATGGCCTTCTCTTTTTCTTTTATACTTCCACGTACAGGACCCTTGACTGCTCAGAAAGCCCAAGTCTTCCTGGAGAAGGAAGCAAGTCAGTTATAAGTAGAATGAGCGTGCCACTGTGGAGAAGTGGGGACATTGTAGGGGACCAGTCATTATTTTCTTTTGAAAAGTTATGTAGTAAAGGGAATTCTGGAGATCTGATTATCACCTTTGTCTTTAAGATTTTTATCTTTCCTCAGATGTGGCTTTTCTAGCCAGAGCTGTTTTCCCTCTTTTCTTCCACCTTCTCTCCTCTTCATGACTTTAACTCTGCTTTCCCCTGGTTCTCATGCTAGCCATAAATCTTACTTATGAACTCTGCAGGTCGTGTGGCAGAGCCCTTGCTGTGTCATGTGTCTGCAACAACCATGCTGTTGCAGGTTCTGCCCTGGGCGTATATGAGAGAGAAAGTCTGAGACTGGCAGCCCTCCCCATTCACAAGGGCAACTTATTTTTATTTTCCAGACTTGTGTCACCATCTGTTCTTTCATCTCCCTCTGATCTTCTCACACAAACTCTGTATTTTTTTCTTCTGCTCATCTTAACTTTAATAAAGCAGGAGGCTGGGGGATGAGCCAAGTCTAAAACAACCTGCTATCACTGAGTGATGTTGTATTACTATGGGTCGCTGGATTCTCCTGAATCTCTTTTTGGGGTAGAGGATCTCATTAAGCATGCCAACTATCATGGGCCTGCGGGGCTGGTCTGTATGCAGTAATCTGACTGTGGCCACACCAGAAGGTAATATTCTTGTGCAAGGTTGTCACAGGTGAACCTTCTGTGCCATAACTGTGCCAGATGATTTTTATTCACAAATATCTTTTAGAAAAGAAACAGCCTTTCCTTTTAATTAGTCAAAATAGTATCAGTCTGTTCTCTTTTTCCTCCCATTTTTCCAGATGAGCAAATTGAAGTTCAGGTATCATAATTTGTGGAAAGCTGCTACATCTGCTTCTTATATATATCTGTAACTTTTGTACTTCCATATTTCTTGCATAACTTCTAAAGGCATTTCAAAGAATGAGTCCTGGGACGTCTGGGTGGCTCAGTTGGTTAAGCAGCTGCCTTTCGCTCAGGTCATGATCCCAGCATCCTGGGATCCAGTCCTACATCGGGCTCCTTGCTCCTCAGGGAGCCTGCTTCTCCCTCTGACTCTGCCTGCCACTCTGTCTGCCTGTGCTCGCTCTCGCTCTCTCTCTCTCTCAGACAAATAAATAAAATCTTTAAAAAAAAAGAATGAGTCCTGTTAAAGTCCCCAGTTCTTGTTATCAGGATAAAGTGAATGTATCTTCCTCCTTTGCTGGAGGGATTGGGAACTTGTATTACTGCCCATGGGTGGGGAAGTTAAAATCATGCTTGACATTCAAAAGCCACACATTTTATTTTTTATTTTTTCTTAAGGATGAAGAGGAAGAAATCAAACTGGAGATAAATATGTTGAAGAAATATTCTCATCATAGAAATATTGCAACCTATTATGGTGCTTTCATTAAAAAGAGCCCTCCAGGACATGATGACCAACTCTGGGTAGGCAAATGTTTCCCAAGCATTTTGAGGAGTTTTCTCTCTGGTGGTACTCAAAAGACATTAAGGACCTTCCAGGGGAGGAGGGGGTTGGAGAGAAGAGCGAAGACAAAGGGCATAGTGCCTGTTATCTTCCTTAGTCTTCTTGGTTAAAGGTATACTGTATGATACTGTATGTTTATTTTTATGTTGATTTCACATTGCATGGATAAGAGTTAACTTTGTTTCAGTAATAAAATGGCATGTTTTAAAAGGAATATAACCAAATAGCAAGGAAATTAGGAGCTTGAAAAATCAATACTTTATTTATGGAAATTAATATGGAAGCACAAATAAATGCATCTTCTTTACTACCTGGAAGTAAGGGACAAACATATCAGTATTAATAATATTAATGATAACAGTTAATTGAAAACAGTAAATTCCAGGGAAATTTCTAGAATTAATATACATTCAATCTTATCTCTTACTCAGCCACATCTATACTGAAGATGATGACACTGAGATGCTGTTAGAGCTATGGTTATCACATTAGTTATACCAAGGGTACTGGACTTATAAAGCAGGAAGATAAATATTTTTTCTAATTTTTAAAAACCATTATAGGAAATTTGCAATATTTTGCCTTAATTTTAACCTTTGTCTTTTGCCCAAATCCAATCAAAGTTAAAATTTTAGAATAGCTCAATTTAGTTCATTTTCTGATATTTAAAAAACCCACTTGTGTTGATTTTATATAAACATTTAGGTATTGTAAATAAAGTATTTTTAAAATTATGCACTGCTTAAAATCGCATTTCTCTTAATATAAAATAGTTTGAGAATCGTGTATGAAAGAGGATATCTGGATGCTAGCAAATGAGAAAAGATGTTAGAGTATCTCTATCAGATTTCTCATAATTGGGTACTAATTAAAGACAAAATGGTCCTCCCATGCCCGTGTCCTTGGGAGTGAGGAGGAATATTTCACAATCTCTGCACTGGGAGATGTGCTGTAAAATGTCAAAAACCCTTAATCTCCTGGACCAAACATAAACAGTGCATAAATTGGAGGGTGAAATGGGCTTTCAGTAATTTGGATGCTTCCAAATTTGATCATGTACCCAGATCTTTAGGAAAGACACAAAGAGTTAGACTTTGTGTTTCTGATGAATGTTCAGTGTGTACAGATTGTGGTGATGTTCTCACTGGTTGCTGAGGCATGCTAGTCACCATGTGTCTTTTCTGCCCTGTAGCTTGTTATGGAGTTCTGTGGGGCTGGGTCCATTACAGACCTTGTGAAGAACACCAAAGGGAACACACTCAAGGAAGACTGGATAGCTTACATCTCCAGAGAAATCCTAAGGGTAAGAAGAAGGGTGTGTCTGTGGTGTCCCGTGCATGGTGTTGTGTTTCCATTTTCATTTTCCTAGCCCGAAATATTTCTTTGCATTAGTTATAACTGTATAGATTGTTCTTTTCATGACAGTCAAGGGCTCTGTATAATTTGCTGGCTTTGATTATTGAAGCTGCATCATGGTTTTGATTGTGACAAGTATCTAAAGAAAGTAACTTAAACAAAAATAGTTTTTCTGCATTTCCCTATTTACCCTCCAGGTGTTAAAAAGAAAATCAAGTGAAGAGAAATAGTCTCTAACTATTGTTTTTATAGGAATCCTTTGTCTAAGCTAATGAATCAATATTGATTATCAAATGCTGGCTTTCAAAATCATCTTGTGGACTTTGGCATTAACTGCTAGATTCTGTTGCAGTATTTACAAGGAAAAGTTCTACTGTTTAATGTTGTTTACAGCCAATTGGAAAGCTGGTTTATGATGTTAAAGTTTCTGAACTACTGTTTTAGCAGATTCTAAATGATTGCTTTCAGTAATAGAGATAACGCAGACATTATAGGCAAAGGGTCTCTATATTTTGCATTTGAAAAGTGCATGTGAGTTACCAGTGGGCCTCTTTTCCTTTGGCCAGCTGTCCCAGTTTTTCTGTCTACTTTACCCCTTAATTACACATTCAAATTACTTGGTTGGATTTCATTTACCCACCACATTTAAAAAAGAAATATTGTGGAATTAAACTGGAATCTAATTCTTAGGCTTCTCTCACTAATAAAAAAAAACTGGTTATCTTTTTTTACTTAGAGGCAAATTTACCCTACTTTTATATTTAAATTTCATAGAGGACTGCCAGTTTAAAAAAAAAAAAGAATTCAGAGAGTTGTGTTTTAATTCTTTTTACTTAGATATTTTATGAAGCCCTTGAAAAACCAGTCAATTCCCTTAAGAAAGTAAGTTGTAGGGGATGCGGTGGGAGAACCCTCTTTTTGTAATCACTCTCTGATTTCATTATTAAAACATGTGGGACCTATCTTTTATGGTTATTATTAGCAGGCAGAGTCTAAAAGTGGAAAACTAAGTATCCTGCCCTGCAGTACTGTGAAGGAGTTCAGCAAGTGGGCAGATGTATTTATTATGTTAACAACTAAAACTCTTGGCATGGTCGGCAGGAGAGAACAGTGGTTAGAGTGAGTCAGATGTGGGTTTGAGTCCTGCCTTTGCTACTTACCTATTGCATACCCCTGGCAAAGGTATTCCCCTTTCGAGATTTACTTCCTTCTGTAAAATTTAGATACCGGTCCTGTGAAGGAAATAACATTGTCAGTGAGTTGGTGTATATGAATCATTTTTTTTTTTTATAAAGATTTTATTTATTTGACAGAGAGAGAGAAATCACAAGTAGGCAGAGAGGCAGGCAGAGAGAGGGGAGAAAGCAGGTTCCCTGCGGAGCAGAGAGCCCGACGTGGGGCTCGATCCCAGGACCCTGGGATCATGACCTGAACTGAAGGCAGAGGCTTTAACCCACTGAGCCACCCAGGTGCCCCTGGTGTATATGAATCATTTAATGTAACATGTGGGTATATAACTGATTGTTAGTAAATATTAGTTGTTGTCATTATTTTCCGTTATAAACATATACTTACACATACCTTTTCTATATATAATTCCAGCGTGGGATTTCTTTTTCTTTCTTTTTCTTTTTATGAAGATTTTATTTATCTGACAGAGAGAGACAGTGGGAGAGAGAGAAGCAGGCTTCCACTGAGCAGAGAACCTGATGCAGGGCTCAATCCCAGGACTCTGGGATCATGACCTGAGCCAAAGGCAGACACTTAACTGACTGAGCCACCCAGGTGCCCTTAATGTGGGATTTCTTAAGCAAAGAACTAGATTTTAGTATAAATGTCCTAGGCATCAAATGTATTTCAGCCATCAAAGATAATTTACATGTTTTTATATATACAGGCAAGCATTGTTTACCTGTCTTGAAATAAACATATTTAGTTATTTTACTTTCATTGATCTCAGGCATCATTTCAAAAGATGCCCAGGTTGTTTGAAGCCCCTGACTGGCCTGAATATAAGAGCTTAATGGACATCATTTTGAGATATAGCAAATGTTTTTCACCTTGGGGGCACCCGAAACAAGTGTTTCCTTCATTTACTTTTCATCTGGAGTGGGATTTTTTCCAACAAAAGTCTAAGTGAACTAAAACCAAACAAGGCTCTGGAAGAGTCAGTGTGTCACATGCTAGTGTGTGTTTTTCACCGGAATTGCTGATAATCTACTTTGATAAAGAGAAAGCAGTATGGTAAGAAGGAGGGAGCTGTTGTGGGAACAGACAGAGCCAGACCAAGTGAATAATCTGGGTTCTCAAAGAGATTGGTGGTTAGCTCTTTTCTGCAGTGGCAAAACTTGTCCTCATTCTTTAGTAGGTGTTAGATTCACATGCTATAATAATAGTTAAGATCCTCAGAAGGTTGAGAGTCATGAGCTTGTAGGCCTCAGGCATAAGTAGGAAAGCTCTCCTGGGCTCGTCCCCGAAACCCTTGAGACCAAAGGTTTACCAACAAGCCAGAGTGTCCATCCCACCCTGCTTCCATGTTTATAGTCTACACAGCCACTGATGTGTGTTAGTGGAAACCGAAATTCCTAGTGGATATGGGTACTTACAGTGTTTCGTAACCAATACTGAAGGACAGCCTTTAACTTTTCCTTTACCCCATGTCCTTGAATGAGAGTTACAGAAAAAATGTTTTCTAGCTTTGAAACGTTGATGCATTCACTCTAGAATGGTATTTAGTGTGTATTTCTATCTGGACTATCTCTGCTAAGGAGGCATAATTGTGGTTTAATTTTGGCACAGAAAGAGTTGTATATACAAGAGTAGTTGAACATACATTTTCTTTGCATACAGGGAAAGATGTACTCATTTAGAATAATCATAACTCAAATTTACAGTGCCTACAGGGTATTAGACATACCTTGAGTGATTTTTCACCTTGAGACACCGCACTCCTTCAGCAGTAGCACCAGGTAGTAAATGTTTCTTAACATTTATCACTTACAAGAAACAAGAGTCTGTGCAGGCCACATTGTTTGAGAAGATGTGGATACTTAAGTTTGTTGCTAAGATAATCCTTGAAAATATAAAAAGGGAGTTTGGGAAAGTTAGAGAATATAAAGTGAACTGAAGTAGCAGAAGTAGGAATTATGAAAGAATCAGGGAAGCTACATTTTTTGTTTGTTTGTTTTTTCTTTGCTGTTCAGAGTTATGCTGTGCTGAAAGAAGAGACTTTCTTCCTAACTATAGCACTAACATACCAAATATTTTTAGTGCTTTTTCCCCTAGTCAGTGCTTTGTGGTATAACACTGCACATCCTGTGTGGTGGAAAAATAAACAGAGCCATCAAGTACACTATTCTGCTTTATAAGCAGACTAGTAAATTATTGTTTAGAAACCCCTGTGTTAGAAAAATTAGTGTTCTAGAGCAGCTGTTATATTTAATGCGTATCCTACACAGTAATGGTAACAATAAAACCTCACACAAAAAATCAAACAGGAAAATTAAATAAACCCTTGCTTCTCTGATCTAGCCTTTTTCAATTGAGACATTTCAGAATAAATAGCTTGTTTGTATCTTAAGGAGGCAAGCTGTAGATTTGGCTTGTCTAGCTAAAGACAGAACAAGAACAGGAGTTGTGAGAATGACCCATTTTTGTCTCAATTCGTAGTTGGATGCAAAATGTGTTTTTGTTCTTCTTCCACCTCTCATAAGAGACATGGCTCTTGGGCTTCATTCCTGATACAAGGTCATCAGAAAGTGCTCTGTGCCCAGTAGGGTTTATTTCCTTGGGAAAGAAAGATATTTTGTGTGAACATAAAGCTTTTGATGGCAGAATTGTTTTACACTTGGGGTGGAGGTGGGCTTGATCAGTAGTTAGTAATTTGTCACTATGCAGTGGGAAAACTAGGCAGTGTTCAAGAGCCAGACTTGAAACCGCACTCTGGCTCTTTGTGTTTTCCCCTGGGATGGGTCTAGTTCAAATATACCCATGGGGTCACCCACTGAAAGATGGACATGTAGCGTGGGAAAGGAACCACCCTGTACACAAATAGCACAAATTACAACAGAGAAACTGCAGATGGTAATCTAGAATGTGTCTTCAAGGAGCAGCTAGAAACTGGTCATGTTGCTCACACAGGGGACCTACCCCATTGGAACTGGGGGGTGGGTACTTCTTTCTGTTTGTGTGGTGCTATTGGTAATGTGTTCCTGGAAATGCACAACAATTGAGTTGTAGTATGTTCTAAATGTGATTCATAAAACTTGTGGCCTGTACATGTGCTTTGTTATAAAAAGTGTGTTCTGGGCTCTTTATTTGCAGCAACAAAGAACTAAAATTCAGATCTCTCTCCTCTTCAGGGCCTGGCACATCTTCACATCCATCATGTGATTCACCGGGACATCAAGGGCCAGAATGTATTGCTGACTGAGAATGCAGAGGTGAAACTTGGTATGTGACACATGTGCCACATGATGTAATACTTGGCCCTGGTGCAAACCAGCAGCAACTCCCTATCTCGTTGGCATTTAGCTAAAAGCTCTGTTACTTAGATTTTCTCTTTCTGTTCTATTTAAGAAATGGGAACTGGGTTTACTGCTTTTTCTGTCTCCAGCCTCCCTCCCTGCCATGCTTCTCCCCTGCTCTGCTCTCCATATAGCAGACAGACTAATATTTAAGTCAGATCATGGCACTTTCTTCCTTAAATACCTTTAGTGGAATATTTCACTTGGAATAAAATCTGAATTTCTTACCATGGCCCATAGAAAGCCATGGCCCCTAATACTTTCCAGCCCCATTTTGTGACCATTCTCACTTTTCTCCCTGTCCAGTTCACTCATTTTCTTACTTCCTTGAAATGTCTCACAGGGTCTTTGCACATACTGTTCCCCGTTGGGAACAGTTTTGAGGTGGCAATTTTTTCCTCATCTTCAGAGGCCTTTCTTCCCTGATGCTCTGATCTCTATGCCCTGACCTTCTGATCTACCGCTTATTTCCTTACTCATCCTGATCACAATTTATAATTATACAGCTGTTTGTTTACGTATATTTCTGACTTATTTCCTAGAATATAAGTTCTGGAAGTGTAGTGATTAGGATGTTTTATTTACGAGAGTATTCTTATCTGGCACCTAGCATAGTGCTTTAAATGTAGTAGGGGCTCAGTAAATTTATGCATGGATGGATGGAGTCCAAAGTATCTTCCTGGAGATGATTTTGTAATGGTTCTTCTGTATTTCCTGTTTCCTTTACCTGGATTTGAACTTTTTTTCAATCCCACTTTTATATAATGGTTCTGTCAAATTTTTAAACAATTAGCATTAAGTTTTCTTCCAGTAAGGCATCACACAAAAAAATTGTTTATGGTTATTAGAAAATCTAGTCTATCTTTCAAAAATCTTAGTCACAGTAGTTTAAAAACAGAATCTTCATTATTGCTTTCTTGCATAGTACCTCCATTTCTTGGTCATCTGTGGAGGATTAGTGTGCCCATTGGGGAAATACCCTCAAAGCTAAGATAGGGGGCACTTAAATTGTTCTCATTCCTAGTGACTTAGGAAGCTGTGTGTGTTCCCTGCGCTGGCCTGTTGGTGCTAGGTCTGTGATAGTCCTTCTGTAATCACTTGGTGATCACTTGTAACTGCAAATGGCACGTACTGCCCAGCACATGTGTCTCTGTGTCAGGACATGTGAGCCCACCTCCTGGCCAGGTGGTTTTCTGAGCATGTTCTGCCTGCTAAATCTGTAACCCAGACCCTGTGAGTGATCTCAACCCTCCATAGGCCCTTCTGCAGGAGCTCGTCCACCATCATACAGTCCTCCCTAGTGCTGTCAGCAAACATTCCATTAGAGACCCTGGTCTTCCTGCCAGCTCTGCCTCCCATCTTTGAACTTTCCTCTAGAGGACCATCATTGTTCAGCTGAGTGGGATGTGGGGGTCACTCTAAAAATCAGATGTCCTGGGTACTTTGAGGAGTGTTTCTTAGTATATTTGTGATTTAGCTTGATTCTCTTTATTGAAGTCATTACCCTGTACTTTCCAGACAACCTTTGTGGGTTTCTTCTCTTTCTGTGGTTAAGTGCTGTTTAAGAAGCTGAGTCACGTGGGTGTTAGTTAATTCTCCTGAACTTAGAGCTTTCTGTGACTTGATCTTGTTTGCGGCAGGTACGTTTCCTGCAAGCACTGAACATCCTCATTCATCCAAAAGTCCCTCTAGTGGTCACTGTCGTGGAAGCCCAGGGAAGTAGCTGGGTCCAGGCCTCCCAGGAGCCTATAGACTGGTAGAAGATTTTGTCATTTTGGCAGATTAGCTCTGGAGACAGTACTCCTTATTGATGCTGGTGACCTTAAGGAATTTACATGTCCATGAAACTCTTTGAGCTTATACTGAAGACATCTCCTCCTCACATTTCTTCGTCTTGTGGTTTACTTGTTTGTTAATTATGTTCTACTCCTTCCTTTCTCTTTCTCCCACAGTTGATTTCGGTGTGAGTGCTCAGCTCGACCGGACGGTTGGGAGGAGAAATACCTTCATAGGCACCCCTTACTGGATGGCTCCTGAGGTCATCGCCTGTGATGAGAACCCAGATGCCACCTACGATTACAGAGTAAGAGGCACCTGCTTTCTTGGCCTTCACTGGGTCCCTAGTGTTCCTGAGGGATAGGGGCTCAGGTTACAGATTGCACACCCCACCCCTTATCCGCTCATGCTGTTTCAGTGAGGAACACTTGGAAACCTTGTTGCAGGTGCACATTTTCTGGGACATTATTGAGATGCTGTCTTGTTGTTCTTCGTTCCCTGTCACCTTTGTTCTCCTTACTAAGTAATATACTGCTTTCACAGCAGTGGAAGTCACTGTCTTGTGCATAGAGCTTTTTGTCATGAGTAAGTTACTCTGCCCTGTTTGCCATCCTTTTAAACTTGAAGAATCAATTATAATCAGATATTTATTATTCTTTAAAAAATGTTGTTAGAATATATAGCAGTTACTTGATCTATGTGAAATTTTAGAGTATTGTTAAAGAGCTTTACAGCTTGATTTGGTACAAATATATTTAAATTATTAGAGTGACCTCTAGAGATTTCTATCAATAATGCATCTTTTTTTTTTTTTTAAATATTTTATTTATTTATTTGACAGAGAGAGATCACAGTAGGAGAGAGGAAGGGAAGAGATCACAGAGAGAGAGGAAGGGAAGCAGGCCCCCTGCTGAGCAGAGAGCCCGATGTGGGACTCGATCCCAGGACCCTGAGATCATGACCTGAGCCGAAGGCAGCGGCTTAACCCACTGAGCCACCCAGGCGCCCCAATAATGCATCTTTTTGATCCCATTGTAAAACCATATTTGATCATCAGATTTGGGTTGAATATGTTTGCAAAAATTATTTTTTTAAAAAATTGTTTTGTTGTGATTAAATGAGTCAGTGTTTATGTTGCTGTTAATGTTATTCAAACTTGAGTTCATATCTTTACACTCTCTTGTGTATTTTAGTATTTATTACAAATACCCAATTAATGAAACTCATTTTAAATATATGGTATGGTGAAATTTTTATTTTATTTTTCATATGCTGAAGTATTAGATTAATAGATTATAATAATATTAATAGATTATATAGACTATATGACTTTTCAGTCTTGAATATATCATTTTTGTTATCTCCAAAATTTGAAAACATCTTCCAGCATACCCAAAATACTATCATGCTTAAGTAAATGAAAATAATTTCTTGGGGCACCTTGGTGGCTCAGTTGGTTAAGCATCTGACTTTGGCTCAAGTCATGATCTCAAGAGTCCTGGGATTGATCCCTGTATCAGGCTCCCTGCTCTGTGGACATTCTGCTTGTCCCTTTCCCTTTGCCCTTTTCACCTGCTTTTGCTCTCTCTGTCTCACAAATAAATAAATAAATAAATCTTTAAAAAATAATTTCTTAATAAGGAGCCTATACTTAGAGCCAACTGGTTTGTATCGGACTTATTCAAACTAGTGTTTAATATAAGGCAAGGCATTCTATTTGGCTGTTTGGCCATAGAATATCTATTAATCAAGGCTAACCAACCCTTCTCCCTTTTTTTTCATGACATGGACTTGTTGAAGAGGCAGTATTCCACCATCCAGATTTGTCTTGCCATTTTTGAATTTTAACTTTACAATCTTTGTAAGACATTTACCTTATTTCTTATAAACTGGAGAAACTCAATTAGTATAAAGAAAAACCTAAAGCAGGATTGCCTCAGGAGGTGGGGTATGGTTTGTGTTGCATCACACCAAGAGGCATGGAACATCTGCCTTTCTTACTACTGATGTTGCTACTGGGTCAAGTTGGGTAAAACCCCTCCTTTGCGCCCTGTAGTAAAGAAAATCTCAAAATTAAGGGAGAAATTTGTGGGCCTGTCCTTCTTATAATCAAACATGTATTTGAATTGTGTAACATAATTATAGGTTATTTAGAAAATGCTTAAACTGAGCAACTTTAATTCTTTCATTAGAATAGCATATAAACAAGAGAATGTGAATGATAATAACTACCCATTGTCTGCTTTTATTTTTTTTCCCCCAAAGATTTTATTTATTTACCAGAGAGACGGAGATCACAAGTAGGCTGAGAAGCAGGCAGAGAGAGAGGAGGAAGCAGGTTCCCTGCTGAGCAGAGAGCCTGATGCAGGGCTTGATCCCAGGACCCTGGGATCATGACCTGAGCTGAAGGCAGAGGCTTTAACCCACTGAGCCACCCAGGTGCCCCCATTGTCTGCTTTTAAAAATCTTGTTTGGATTTTAAGAAATCGGCTGATAAAAGTTTATTCATTCATCAGCCAGTGTTTATTGAGGGCCTACCACATGCAAATCACAATTCTGGGGATACTAAGGTAAGTGAATAAAACAGACAAAAGTGCCTGCCCTCATACATACCTCAGTATCATCAAAGCCATCTATGAAAAACCCACAGCGATTATCATTCTCAATGGGGAAAAACTGAGAGCTTTCCCCCTAAGGTCAGGAGCACTGCAGGGATGTCCACTATCACCACTGCTGTTCAGTATATGTGCTGCCAAAGCAAGCACTCACCCCTGCTATTCAATATAGTAGTACAAGTCTTATCCTCAGTAATCAGACAAAAGAAGAAATTAAAGGCATCCGAATTGGCAAAGAAGAAGTCAGACTCTCACTCTTTGCAGATGATATGATTCTTTATGTGGAAAACCCAAAAGACTCCACCCCAAAACTACTAGAACTCAAAAAGGAATTCAGTAAAGTGTCAGGATATAAAATCAATGCACAGAAATCGGTTGCTTTTCTGTATACCAACAGTGAGACAGAAGAAAGAGAAATTAAGGAGTCGATCCCATTTACAACTGTATGCAAAACCATAAGATGCCTAGGAATAAACCTAACCAAAGAGGCAAAGGATCTGTACTCAGAAAACGATAAAGTACTCATGAAAGAAATTGAGGAAGACAAAAAGAAATGGAAAAACGTCCCATGCTCATGGATTGAAAGAACAAATATTGTGAAAATGTCTATGCTACCTAAAGCAATCTACACATTTAATGCAATCCCTATCAAAGTACCATCCATCTTTTTCAAAGAAATGGAACAAATAATCCTAAAATTTATATGGAACCAGAAAAAGACCCTGAATAGCCAGAGGAATGTTGAAAAAGAAAACCGAGCTGGCAGCATCACAATTCCAGACTTCAAGCTCTATTACAAAGCTGTCATCATCAAGACAGTATGGTACTGGCACAAAAACAGACATAAAAATCAATGAAACAGAATAGAGAGCCCAGAATTAGACCCTCAGCTCTATGGTCAACTAATATTTGACAAAGCACGAAAGAATGTGCAATGGAAAAACACAGTCTCTACAACAAATGGTGTTTGGAAAATTGGGCAGCCACAAGCAAAAGAATGAAGATGGACCATTTCTTTATATCACACACAAAAATAGACTCAAAATGGATGAAAGACCTCATATGAGACAGGAATCCACCAAAATCCTTGAGGAGAACACAGGCAGCCACGTCTTTGACCTCAGCCACAGCAACTTCTTTCTAGAAACATTGCCAAAGTCAAGGGAAGCAAGGCAAAAATGAACTATTGGGACTTCATCAAGATCAAAAGCTTTTGCACAGCAAAGGAAACAGTCAACAGAACCAAAAGACAACCAACAGCATGGGAGAAGATATTTGCAAATAACATAACAGATAAAGGACTAGTATCCAAAGTTTATAATGAACTTCTCAAACTCAAAACCCAAACGACAAATAATCCAATCAAGAAACGGGAAGAAGACATGAACAGACATTTTAGCAAAGAAGACATCCAGATGGCCAACAGATACATGAAAAAGTGAAATACAAATCAAAACCACAGTGAGATACCACCTCACACTAGTCAGAAAATTAACAAGTCAAGAAACAACAGGCATTGGCAAGGATGCCGAAAAAGGGGAATCCCCCTACACTGTTGGTGGGAATGCAAACTAGTGCAGCCACTCTGAAGAATAGTCTGGAGGTCCCTCAAAAAGTTGAAAATAAGGCTACCCTATGACCCAGCAATCGCACTACTGGGTATTTACCCTAAAGATACAAATGTAGTGATCTGAAGGGGTATGTACACCTGGACGTTTATAGCAGCAGTGTCCACAATAGCCAAACTATGGAAAGAACCTAGATGTCCATCAATAGATGAATGGATAAAGAAGATGTGGTACATTTATACAATGGAATATTATGCAGCCATCAAAAATTCAAAATTTGCCATTTGTAACTAGAGAGTATTATGCTAAGAAATAAGTCAATCAGAGAAAGACAATTGTCATATGATTTCTCTGATATGAGGAATTTGAGAGGCGGGGGTGGTTGTGGGGGGTAGGAAAGGATAAAATGAAACAAGATGGAATCAGGAGTGAGACAAACCATAAGGGACTCTTAATCTCAGGAAACAAACTGAGGGTTTGTAGGGGGTGGTGTGTAGGGACAGGGTGGCTGGGTTATGGACATTGGGGAGGGTATGTGCTATGGTGAGTGCTGTGAAATGTGTAAGCCTGATGTTTCATAGATGTGTACCTTTGGGGGAAATAATACATTATACATTAAAAAAAAAAAAGTGTCTGCCCTCATGGAACTTGTATTTGAGTGGGGAGTAAATTAAAATCAAGTTTTAAAATTAATATTTCCAGGGACTCAGAAGAGATTCCATGCACAGAAAGGCAGCTTATTGATTACCCATTATTAAAGTTTGAGTGGAGAGGCTCATCAGCAGTGTGAGTCAAATTAGTGAACTCTGGTAGATTTTATTAATTCAGCTGTTGGACCTTTTATAGAAGAGTGCTTTCTAGCCTTTACAGTTCAAAAAAATTTTTATTTCAAGTATAATTAACACATAGTGTTATATTAGTTTCAGGTTAGCCTTTAAAATTTTAACATCTTAATTAAATTTGAGATAGTGGCATAAAACATAAAATTTAACATAAATCTGGTCCAGGAGTCTAAGTTACTGAATGTAAAGAAATGAAACATACTGGGGCGCCTGGGTGGCTCAATGGGTTAAAGCCTCTGCCTTCGGCTTGGATCATGATCTCAGGGTCCTGGGATCAAGCCCCGCATCAGGCTCTCTGCTCAGTGGGGAGCCTGCTTCCTCCTCTCTCTGCCTGCCTCTCTGCCTGCTTGTGATCTCTGTCTGTCAAATAAATAAATAAAATCTTTAAAAAAAAAAAAAAGAAAGAAAGAAATGAAACATACTGAGCAACAGAGTATGCAGTGACACAGAGCAGCTTTTCTATAGGTCACCTCTACTTCAGTCATAGATGTGAGTGGTTCTAATTAGCAAACCAATTTCATCTTTGTTTTTTCATTCATTCATTCATTTGGAAAATTTTCTTGCATATGTATTTGCTTTTAATTTCATGGCAGACTTCTTTTCAGAAATGCCTTTGTATCATTTGTATGAGTAACCAGCCGTAGTAAGTTAGTGGCTTCATGTCTAATCTGGTACCTGTATATACTGTTTTATTTTTGCAGAGTGACCTTTGGTCTTGTGGTATTACAGCCATTGAGATGGCAGAAGGTGCTCCCCGTAAGTAACGTTCTTTGCTTTTTAGCCCAGTTGTTGTATGTGACTTAAACCTAGTCTCAAGTCTTCAAACAGAATGGTTTCATGGGTAAAGCCATTCCTGGTGGGACATTCAGATGAAGGAAGCATAAAAACAGTGAAGTTTTAGATGTAAAATGATTCTTGGCATCCACCGTTCCTTTTGAAGATCCTTGAAGTCTGTAGGTTACATTTTATCTGTTTAAGTTGTATTCAGGTGTATGACATGAAATTATGATGACATTAGATAATAGGCAGTAGTTTTCATTTTACACTTTAAACTTCAGTGAAACTAAATCCTAGCACGTGTAACTGGTCCTAACACATGAAATTTTAGTAATACTTATGTTTGACTTGACAGAGGCATAACTTTTTATCTGTAGAATAAGGTCTGGGTTTATTGTAGGTTTTTTGTTTTATTTTTATTTATTTATTTATTTATTTTTGGTTGCTTGTGAAATTTCCTTCTCCTTTGAATTAACTGAATGCCAGCTTCATAAAATTGATTTTTGAGCAGAGACGGTGTAGAACTTCAGAGAACAGAAACAAAACAGCGTTATTTGCTGTCCCCTTAAGAAAAGGGGTATACAGAGAATGTATACTTGTCTGCTGGATAGTTGCTGCTGAATAAATATTTGTTGAATGAATGAAAAAAATTTCCAATGCCTAAAAATTAGTTCGCAGTACAAGAAATGGATGTCAGTCTTGACCAACATATGTTTCCTCATGTTTCCGTCTGAGGAATTGAGGCAGGGGCTCATTGCCAGATCCTTTGTTTCAGTTTTCTTTCACAGTGGGAATAGATTGTCTTCTTTGGTCCCCATTTCCCAGCTGCCTTGTAAGATTCTCATGAAGGTAAATAAACACACAAAAATGCGTATTACCTATTGTGACATGTTAATATGTGCATATGCCCCGAACATAGCTCTATTGGACAAGTGATGGAAGTACAAACGGTACTTGCACAGAATCTAATAGTCTCTTTTATTCTGTGGTCTTTGCTCCTTCCTAGAATGACAGTGAACGAACAGTTAACATTGCGGGAGGTCTTTATTGCCACTCACCCTGTCTAGGCACTGTATGAATGCCTTTACAAGCCTTGCCTGATATAATCTGCACCACGACTCCATGATAATAAAATTATTTTCATTTCAGTCTTATAGATGATTTAGAAACTTAAGCTGTTCACTCCCTTAAAACTGTGAATCTGTATTTACCTTTGATTTACGAAAACTTTCAATGTCAATTTAAAATTGTATATTCTTCTTGTTGCTCTTGACCTCTCGATATTTTGCTGTGTTTAAATGGGGAACTCAGGGTATGCCCTAGGGCTCATTGCTGAATGTCTAGACTGCTTGACATAAAGATTGTCAGACAGGTGATGGGACAGCACATTTGATATTTTGAGTGAGCCCTAGAAATTACAAATGAGTAAAATAAGTACCATACTGACGCCACCATCTCCTCTCCCCAGCTCTCTGTGACATGCATCCAATGAGAGCACTGTTTCTCATTCCCAGAAACCCTCCTCCCAGGCTGAAGTCAAAAAAATGGTAAGCTATGTATGCTTTGTTGTTGTTGTTGCTCTTTCCTTTTTACAAAAAATTGTTCCTTTTCAGTTTCATTCCAAGACAAAATTCTAGGCATTCCAGTTCCCAAAGAACGTAACAAGTGCCCTGAAACTCCAGTTAAAAAGTGTCATTTTTAAAATGTTTTTTTCTTGATAAATTCTCTCTTAATTACAAAATAGTGACAAGTGACCATAGGAAACACTGTAACATGGTTAAGGAAAAAAGTTTCATTTTAATATTTAAGCCCTCTTGTAAGTATAATACATTCCTAAGCGTTTTCACGTTCAAAAGCAAAGCTGTACTGACTTTGCTGCTCCTCAGGTGAAATAGATTTGAATGTTAATGGAGACATTTACTGTAATTGTTGTAAAACACTGAAATTAAGTGCATCTTTTTTCATTCCAGAAATGAAAGGAATGGTCCTGTCTTTGGGCTGCCATCTTTCTCCCTGCAGCCCTCACATGTTTGCTCAAAAAAAGTCGCTTATCAGTGAAGGGCAATGATGGTGACCCTCCTCGGCAAAAGCATCAAGAATTTTGGTGGTGGGGGAAGCTGTTGATTGGGTTTAGTTTTAAAAAGTGTTGAGGGAAAGGATAGTGCTCTGTTTTCACCTGAGAATTTTGCTTACTTGTTTCCTCTTGAACTTTTTCCGAGTGCTCTCCTCACACTTCTGTCTCCACTCCAGCTCCTCATGCCCGTGGGCCCTCTCCCCTTTCCTTTCTGGTTTCCTGGGCTCATCTATCTTACTAGTGCCACACCCACTACCATGGTGGTTGCTTTCCCCTTCTGAAACTGTTCTCACTGGTTTTCCAGTTAAGTGATGTCTTCTCTTGGGTTCTTGACTCTAATTGTGAAATATGCACAAGATCTCAATTTCAAGCCTTCTTCTCTTCTGGAATTGGTCTTTTAGCTCTTCCTATCTGCTCTGCTCTTGGTTGCTCATCTTCTGATGTCCTGTAGTTCTCTTTTCCTGTCTGTGGGCATTATATGCGCATGCGTAGTTTTACTCTTTGTTTCTCTCACACTTCTCCCTATTCCTCACTGTCTCTCCCCACCTTTTGTTTGCTGGCAGGATTTTTCTCATTCTTTTTTATTCTGTCTTTAACCACACTCTGCTCCAGATAACTGAGCTTATCTAGTTCCACTTACCAGGTTTTAGAGAGTTCTCTTAAGGCAGTATGGTTGCCAATTTAGCCCTAATTGGCCTCTTGTATTGAAACTTGATAATTCTGGACATCTATGATGGCCAACTCTAGGGAAACCAAATGTGTATAGTGGGCATCACCAAGGAGTAAGCTGTGGGGCTGGGGTAGCACTATCCAACTAAATGAAGCAATGTTTGTTTTTTTTTTTAAATGGAGTTTATGCTCTGTCTTCAGAGTACCGTGTAATTCACAAGTGTTTCAGCTGGCCGCACTCTTGATTATTCTGTCCATTACTTGCAGTTTGAGATTAACCACTGTGCGTATAATACAGTGATGTAGAGAGACAGATATAGATGACAGATTCTTTGTGTGTTCTTACATAAAACTTTCTCTAAACTTAGATGCATTTTCATCCATTTACGTCATTGCTGTCATTTTACCTAAGTATTCTAAAAGGATGAGATGATTGTACACCTAATGTTTTTCCTCCTTTCTGATTGCTGTCTTCCTATCCACCAATGTACATTGCTGCTGGTGGTTTTGGAGAAGTGTCAGCAAACACTCTCCCAGCAGAACTTGACAATTGGTTTTAAAGAATATATTATAGATCATTGATTCCCAAATGTTAATTTGTAGACATAGGTGAGAATCCCTTTGGAATCTTTTAATTTAGGGTTTCAGCCTCAAAGTGTTTCTGGTTTGTAGGTCCAAGGAATGACTCAGGTATTTATATTTCTGATAAACTCCTCAAGTGGTCTTTGTGAGCAATGGAATTGAGGAATCTCTGTGTTAAAACAGGTCCACTACAAGATTCTCAATAACCACAGGATAAAGTCGCAACTTTGAGTGACTTTGAGGGCCCTTCTCGGAGCTGACTCTGACCTATTTTTCTCTTCTTTTCTACTTTTCATACTAGTATCAGAAAACGATTCATTACTTTTTTGTACTTTTCTACCTTTGTTATGTTTTTTCCTTTTGTTTTGGAATGATGGCTTCTCTTTCCCTTCTCTAGAATATCAGCTATCCTATGTTTTCTTGATGTCTAACCTCCTGTAGCAGTAGTTCTTTTCTTTCTTCCTCTGGAAGTTTTATTACACATCTGCTGTTAGGTATACATATATTTCCTCCATTTTATTTCCTATGTGTATTTCTTATAAAGCCTAGCATAAACAAATGTAAATTGTTGATACATAAATATTTGTTGAATTGAAAAAAATGGTAAGTTTGAATGGAAATACAAGACAGTAGAAGTGATTCTTAAAAGCAGCGAAGTAATTGGAAAGAACTGATTTTCTAAGTCACATTTTTAAGACTGAACAACTCATTCATTCAACAAAAATTTATTGCATACCTCTTGTGGTCTGCCCATGCTCAGTGTTGGGCATTGCTGACAAATTGAAAAATCGGAACCAGTTCCTGACCTGTACCTCAGCAGAGGAGACAGAAGGATAAACATGATGTGTGCAGTCATTAAATGCAGACATCCTAGGGGAAAGATTCCTAATTTTGGGGCGCATAGGGGTGGAGTATGCCCGGAAAGCCCCACTTAAAGAGACGATGCCTTACTTGAGTCTTAGAAGATAGGATGGGTGAGTGTTTCAGCCAAGGCTAGGGATGGGGTTATCATGAGGCAGGCATGGAGAAACAGTCAAAAGTAGAAGTAGCTGGTAGGGTGAATGTAGATGACAAAGTCCTTACCCCCTTCAGAACTATTATGTATTTCTACATCTGTACTTTAAGCCTAGAGAATTGATAGATAAATCAGTTGGAAACTGATTGAAATGTCATATTAACAGGTTCAAGGGCCCCAGCCTTTGGTCACTTACCTGACTTCTTATCTCTGTCCGTCCTTGTCTTTTAGGTTCCACGCATCTGCTGTCTCTGTCTGCCTTCATTTTCACAAAAGCCTCCCTTTACCCCCTTGCCTTCTCAGTGATTAATAAGCAACAATAAGTGAATAATTCAGTGACTAATAAGCAACCTTACATTTAAACCCAGTTTGTTTAAATCTGACTTCCTTCAAAGCTCTCTATTGGTGATTTATTGTCGTGATGTGACATAACTCTTCAACCATGCTTAAATGATGCTTCTTATCCACCATGGTCCCGAGTTCCTAATACTATCCTGTGCATTTGGAGAATGTTCACAGTGAATTCTGAATCTCTTATATGTTTTCAGACTAATTATTCACTCATATTAGGGAGTCGTGCTCTTTGCAGTAGAAATTTGATGATCCTTTTTACTTCCTCTTACAGGTCAAAGAAATTTTTTAGTTTTATAGAAGGGTGCCTGGTGAAGAATTACATGCAGCGACCCTCCACAGAGCAGCTTTTGAAACATCCTTTTATAAGGGATCAGCCAAATGAAAGGCAAGTGAGAATCCAGCTTAAGGACCATATAGACCGGACCAGAAAGAAGAGAGGAGAGAAAGGTACTGACCTGTTTTTTATTTTCATTTTGAAAACATAGTATTTTAGGTTTTTTCCTCTAGAATAGGTTTCTCCCTTTCCACCCAGGAGTGTGTGCTTTCTTTGCCAGGACTGGAGTAGCTTGTGTCTGCTCTGCAGGTCAGTCATGAGCCTTGGGTCCAGCCTGGCTCAGGTCGAGCTGACCAGAACTGCATGGTGTGTCACCAGGCAGACACCAGAGAGACAGTGCTGTGGCTGGTCAACATGGGAGGCTGTTTCTCTTGTTCCCCCTCAGGAGCATGTCTTCGTGCTGCTCTTTTTACTTCCTTAAGGGTGTTTGTGTTCTGAGTGCATCACTCAAGGGTTATTGAGCATCAGCTGTGACTGTCCATATCGGTGTGCTCACTCGTTTCTCTCCTGCTCAAGAACCCCCTTGGTTTCTTACTGCTTAACTCTGCAGGTGGCGTGCCAGCCTGACTACTTTTTTCTCATTACGGCATAACACAGACACGCCCTTATGTCAATCATTTAATGTCCCTTTCTGTTCCCAGTATCTTGGTTTTGTATCTTTACATGTTTTGTGCCCACCTGCCTGAAGTGCCCTATGTTCCCCTCTGTCCAGCAAGGTATGGTCAGGCTTCATCCCTGTCTTTCCAGCCCTCCCTATTGCCTCGAGTCATGGTGATCTTTGTGTTTTGTGACTTCTTACCATAACTTTCTAGAACAACATTTAAATACCTGGCATCATGATAATAAATATTTCTTGACATTCAAACTTCAAGATCAAAGAAGAAACTAAATAAAGTGCAAGTTCGAGGTGATAAAAGAGTTGTTCACAGCCCTCTTTGGAGGACGGTACTGAGCTATTTACATGTTCATTTCAGTCTTCAGAGCTAAATCATCAGTGATGCTCACAACTTTCTGGCCCTCTGATATATTCAGTTATAAAAGTAATTAAGCTTTGTACGTTAAGCCTTATAGTTACAAGTGAACTAAAGTTTGAAAGTAAAGCTTTTTCTTAGGGAAAAGTTATTTTTACATTGGATAATTTTCCCAGTATTTATTTTCTTAATGATAGCTCAGAATCCAGGAACATTTGCTATGTGCCAAGTGTTTACCAGATGCTCAGCCTGGAGACTTGTGCACATTTGCAGGTTGGAACAGTGGAGCACTTTATCTTCGTTTTTTAGTTTTCAAGTTACAGTGGCCTTTTTCCCCATTGGCTTTCACTTACCTTTCAAATACCCTCATCCTTGCGTCAAAAAGGAATAGTTTATAATACAAAACTTTAAACGTAACACAGTACTATTTGAAGGAGTCCAAAGATTATTTAGGTTGGAATTTCCTTTAGAAGCTAGCTTATTTTAATCTTCCTGAAAATTACATAGTTTTGATTGTCTAGCAGTGAAAAGAACTAATGTCATAGATGGTAACTGCTGAAGTTGTAGATATATTAATCTACAATTATATATGATATAGACTGAACCCCATTTTAAGTAGTCAGACTTGTTTTTCTTACCAGGACACTGACTTTCAACTTCGTATCTCTGAAAAAAGTTGGAAGTGTGTTTTGTGAATTGATTTATTTTGTAGATCTCTTTGGCCTTTCTAGTTTTGATTACTCTCTGGAGTGCAATGCTCCCTCAAAGTTAGGTACTGACATTAGGTACAGGGTCTAATAAAATGGACTGTTACTTTGGGGAAAATGGCATAAAACCTGTTGAAGTGAAAACAGGTGACTCATGTTGGAACTTGGTCTTAATCTGGTGAAAGGAGAGCAACTTTTCTTTCCTGCTTTTGCTATATTGTTTCTGCATCTGTTTTTCCCTGTCTTCATCTTTGTAACTTGTGGGAACATTTAATTTTGTGTCATGCTTTGAGTGTCTCCTGTGCTTCACCCACGGTCAGTCCTGCAGAACTTTCTCCCGGTTTTGTTAGCTCCCTAAGTGCCAACAATAACCAAATGACATCTCCTAGTTGCCTTAGTTTGGGCCGTTAAGTCTCTTTCTTTCACATTTTGGCATCAAGGGTTCTTTCCAAATTTGCTGATGCTTTGGGGCCGCTTTTCTTATGTGGGCAGAGTTTGAGAGCCCTTCTCACCGCCCTATACCCCCTCCCCAGTGCATCCCATGAGGAGTGGTCTTGAATGCAGTGGAATCTGCTCTTCCATGCAAAGTAAGGGTAGCCCAGGGAATGCCGCTGTTTGCTGATTGTGGGAATTGGATGTCACGCTCCTCCTACCTCCAGGTTCTCTGTACACATTATTTTCATAAAGGACATATTGTTTGTTTTCTGCTGTTACACTCTTGGAGATGCTTGCCTATACATGCTTGTGTCATGATTTGTGAACTGTCCCATTTATCTTGCCCTTTTCTTTGTAGATGAAACCGAGTATGAGTACAGTGGAAGTGAGGAAGAAGAGGAGGAAGTGCCTGAACAGGAAGGAGAGCCAAGGTGATGATAGAGCCTCACTTTATCATTGTAATTGAACTCACTTTATCATTTTAAATGAACTCACTGTTCAACTTCCTGCTTTATGAAGAAATTGTTTCATATCGACGCCAGAATTTCAAGAAATCTTCAAGTGCCTTAGAAGTGCCTTAACATCTTCATTCTTTTTCATCCTTTGAAAGATATCTATTAAACATTCTCCCCCTCTGGATCCTCTTATCCAGTGGTGCTTTCCTGAGATTGCATTCTCTTCCCCTATCACGTGGCAGTGCATAGGGCTGTTTGGTTCTGGGAATGAGGGGCCTGCCGCAGGCACTGCTGCTCTGGGAGGCATGGACAGTATGTGCTGTGCAGCGTATAAAACAGTCCTGCTCCAAAGGCTTGTCCTGCCCGGGCAGTTGGGTGTCTATTGAAAAACATGGCAGGCTTTCCCAAAATGTTGTTTGGTTTGGTTTTGTTCTTCCCACAAGTGTGGTTATCAGCAGTTCATTTCTTCTGCTTATGTATATTCTGTCCTGATTAATCTTAGAGTCTGTGGTTTGGATATCTGTGGCTTCCCCCAAGGTACAGTGAAGCAGAAGGTTGAAGGTTTGGTGGTATGAATCTTGCAGTAACTAATTATCCAGGGAGGTTTTAAAATTTTAGTATGATCTTGCCTGGCAGTCCTTCATGCTTTCAGCTACATGTAACTTGACTCATTGAACAAAAGGAGTCTGGAAGGGTATGTTGAAAGACCTGTGGAGACCTATGTATAGGCAGTGGGAGTTTTAGAGAGAGCATATGAAGAGATAAGAAAATATATTGTTAAAACCCTATATGTTTTTCTGCTTACATAGTAGAATATTTGAATCCATTTGAGACTAAATATTTTGGAGTAATTTGAACTGATTTCTTGAGCAATGTAGTTGTTTTGGGTGGGAGCATGATACAGGGAAAGAGGCTGTTGAAGGAGATTGATTTGCCATGTTATTCTGGGTAGTGAAAGTGGAGCAGTGGCTCTCAGTGATGAGATCAGCTAGCGATGATGCTGTTTATCTGTGCAATGGCTCATTCTTGGAACCCACTTGAGTTCAGCCGCTTATTCGGGAAGCAGGCAGTGGGAGGGCAACGTGGTAAGACTTGGTGGGAAGTAAGGTGGTTAGAGAGGAAGGTGGTTCCGCTTCTACTCATGAAGTTGAAGAAGGGGATTTCCAACTTTTCCTTTTACAGAGTTTGAGAGTTGATATGAGAATCCTAAGTAGAGATGTCTTTCAAGTATCCAGGATGGAGTTTGAAGATATTTGTGAAATGGATAAAATATGTAATACTGTTGAACTGTAGATACAGTTATTCCCATGGATTTATTAGTTGAGCCTCAGAGTGGGAGGAACTCATTAGGAGGATGACTAGAATAGGACACCGAGGCCCCAGTCTCACTTGGAGGGCAGAGTGATGTGTGCGCACCCCTGAAAGCCCTGCCTCCTCCTCTAGCTCCATCGTCAACGTGCCTGGTGAGTCAACGCTTCGGCGGGATTTCTTGAGACTGCAACAGGAGAACAAGGAACGTTCTGAGGCTCTTCGGAGACAGCAGTTACTACAGGAGCAACAGCTCCGGGAGCAAGAAGAATATAAAAGGCAGCTGCTGGCAGAGAGGCAGAAACGGATTGAGCAACAGAAAGAACAGAGGCGTCGACTAGAAGAGGTAGGAAAAGGGAAATGTCCAGTTGGTTTTCTTTTTGTTAGCCAGACACTCAAAGGAATGTTTTCTGTGGCCACCTGATATAATACTTTTCCCCTGGCTTACCTGCTCAGGTGATTTCGGAGGGAAAGCTTATGCTTTCAACTAGCAGGCCTTCACATTCCTTGTGAAGGAATGTTTTCCTTGCTTGTAAAAACTCAAGGACCTGCCCCACAGTTACTCATCATCATATTTTGCTTAGATGCAGAACAGCAGGGGCACAGAGATAGCATCATACCAGTTCTGTAAAGGCTGTTTCTGTTTGTGGTTTAAGTTGGCAAGCTCAGGCTTGACCCGATTTCTTTTCTTTCCTTGGCCTCTGGGTCCAAGTTCACATGTACATATTTTTCTGAAACTTCAGACTTTTCCACAGGAAAAATGTTTTTTCTATGAATGCCTTAGCTTTAGTTTTTTTTTGTTTTTTTGTTTAGTTTTGTTTTAAATAAATGCCTCAACTATAGGTACATTTAAGAGTAAGGGATGAAAAGGGTGCCTGGCTGGCTCAGTCAGTGGAGCTTGCAACTCTTAATCTCAGGTTGTGAGTTCCAGCTCAGTGGGTGTAGAGATGACTTAAAATCTTTAAGAAGAAGAGTATAGATGAGAAAATAATTACGTTGGATATAATCCACCTGATCTTCTGTAATCTAGTTGTTAATGTAGTGGAATTAGTTCTGTTCTGCAGTAAGGAACTATATTTTGTACTACCTGCTCATTTAATTCAGTAGTACTACTAACATTGGTGGTGTGGTTACCCAGAGCTTTTTCATTTGTACTTCATAGAAGCATCATTTCTATTTCACTTGGGGCACAAACACACACAAAAAAACCTTTTAGTTTTTTTCCTATTATTTTATATTTCACAGCTCCAGTTTTCTCATTCATAATAGTACAACTTCACTTTTCTCATTCATAGTAGTTTCAGTTTCTGTTCCTGTTTAATTAATTCACCTTGATTCATATTTCTTACAGCAGAAAAAGAACATAAAACAAGAAGGAAGCCCTGTATTGATACTTAACAGTGGAGTTTAATGTAAATAACAACACATGGGATATTACCCAAGTTTTTTAAGAGTATTTCATGATTAGGGGGAATTTTTGTTTTGTGTGTTTTGTAGTCTGAATCTGAATCTGAAAACTTTATACTTTGTTCCTAGTTTAGAAAACCAGCTCCCTTTAACTAAGGAGACTAGAAATACTTAGCCTGGGCTTATGGAAGAAAACATAGGACATAACCTTCCTCTGTAAGAGGGACCACAGTGCTGTTTACCTCTTTTTGCAGTTTATTTGCAGACTCTTTTGTAGTATTTTTTTTTAAAGATTTTATTTATTTATTTATTTGTTAGAGAGAGAGAGAGAGAGGAAGTGTGAGCTCAGGCAGACAGAGAGAGAGAGAGAAAGAGAAGCAGGCTCCTTGCCGAGCAAGGAGCTGGATGTGGGACTTGATCCCAGAACACTGGGATCATGACCTGAGCCGAAGGCAGCCGCTTAACCAACTGAGCCACCCAGGCGTCCCTCTTTTGTATTATTTTTAAGACTCTTCTCAGTGCTCTTTGAACATAACAAAAACCCAGAGTGGTCTAGGGTTTGTTGAAGTTGCATGCTGACCATTCATATGTGAGAATGCTTGAGTGTTGAGGCTCTGGTTATTTCTAGTTCTTTATGCAATATTTTCTACTGTCCATTTAAACCCTGGACTGTACTTTCCCTAAAGACATGATATAGGATAGTTTGATGGTTTATAACATTAGCTCGAGCTCATTTGTAACACATGCCACGGAAATTGCTTTCAGCCCAAGTGGTAGTGGGACAAGTGTCCATTATCCAGCGTCTGTAGGGAGGAGGATTGCACAGTGAAGGCTGGCACTGGCTAGAGGAGAGAGACTGAAATTTGACAGCCATTTTGTTTTATTAGTTAAAACAAAGACTAGAGGATTAGGGATGTGGGCTAAATGAGAACTTCGCACTTACTTGCTTCAATTAGCCCTTTAATTTCAGCTTCTCGGTAAGAGTTCAAATTCAGAGTCACCTCTTGGCACCTCTTAATCAGGAAAGATGGAGCTGGGTATCAAACAGGGAACATTTGCATGAGTAGAATCCACTAATTTGGATTCTTGATGATCTAGTTCCTTTTTACTAGTTTAGGATAATTAAGCGTTATCTACACTCTAGGTCTCAGAAGGTAATTTGGGAATATTTAAACCATAAATGGTTTTTAGTTCTTTATTGACATTAAAGCTTCAGTCAGAACTGTTTGGGGAATAGGGATTCCTTTTGTTACTAACGAAGTAGATAGAGATGGTCCATCTCAGTCATAAGATAAATGACAAGTAAGACTAAAAGGGGTGCCTGGGTGGCATGGTAACATTAAATTGACACTTAATAGTAAGTGTCCAACTGTTGATCTCAGCCCAGGTCTTGATCTCTCAGGGTCATGAGGTAAATAAAGCCCTGCCTTGGGCTTCACGCCAGCTTAGAGTCTATTTAAAATAATCAAAGGAATGACCCCCCCCCCAATGAAAGATAACAAATATTTGTCAGTGATTGACAAAAAGAAATGGCCCCAAAGTCAAGGTTGTAGGGAAACTGAGTACAGATTTTCCTTTCTTTGCAACTGCCACAAAATCCGACTCATCGGCCCTCTGCAGATGAGTGCTTGGCCCTTCATGTTTAAGAAATCAGTAGGTATGTATACTCCGCTCTTCTTTTGTTCATTGAGATGTGCTGCTGCTAGGATCCTTCACCTTTATCTTCCTCTACTTCCTCCTCCTTGGCTCCTGTGTGAACTGGAGGTCTTAGAAGTCCTTGCAAATATTTTCGATGCTGTCTCTCATCTTGCTGGAAATGGGGTTTCTGTTTGTATTTTCCATTTTCTTTTTTTGTTTTCTGATGATCTTAGGCTGAAAGGGGGAGAATGTGGAGCTCAGGCAGCATTCACACTAGCAGCTTCGGTCTAGTCCTTTCCTGGACCTCACAGCTCCTTATGTGGTGAGTCTGCTCCTCAGTCTTATCAGGACCTGCTCAGGGTGTTCTCCACTTACTGAAGTATTGCATCTAGATTCAGAAACCCATGTGGTAATGACCCCCTGCATCAAAAATGTTAACATGACTCTATTACCTTTCATATTTAGATGCATCATCACACCTCTGCCTCATATAGAATGTTGCCTCTAAGGGACACCTTAGAGTGGCTCAGTGGGTTAAGCCTCTGCCTTCGGCTCAGGTCATGATCTCACGGTCCTGGGATCAAGCCCCACATTGGGCTCTCTGCTCAGCAGGGAACCTGCTTCTCCTTCTCTCTCTGCCTACTTGTGATCACTCTTTCTGTCCAAAAAATTAGAAAAAAAAAAAAACTTAAGAAAAATAATTTGAATGTTGCCACTAGCTCTTTTTTTTTTTTTTCTCTCCCATAAAAATTGTTCTCAGACCAGCTTTTCCTCCCATTCCATTCTTTCCCTTTGAGGGGAAGCACGATAAAGGATATTATAGTGTCATCTTATCCTAATGGTTTGTACTCTTGTTGCATTGAGTCTTGATATCTATTAACTGTTTCTCCCTGCTTCCATGACCTATATCCATATACTTGATTAGCATGTTTTCTCATTCTTTGTCTCTCTCTCTCTTTTTTTTAAAATTAATTAATTTATTTATTTGACAGGGAGAGATCACAAGCAGGCTGAGAGGCAGGGAGAGAGAGAGAAGGAGGAAGCAGGCTCCCTGCCAAGCAGAGAGCCCGATGCGGGGCTCGATCCCAGGACCCTGGGATCATGACCTGAGCCGAAGGCAGAGGCTTTAACCCACTGAACCACCCAGGCGCCCCTTTGTCTCTTTTTAATGCAAATATTAAGAGCGGAAGATCAGTAGTCTAAGTTAAGATTATCACGTTATTAGTTGGTATAGTTTGGATATGTTTTTGAACCTCTTACGTATTTAAATAAGTTTCCTGTATAGTTTATATTTCTTTATTTCGACCTGATGGAAACTTACCAAATTATTAGTAAAAGCAAGATATGTTTGTGCTTTGGTTTGCTACTTTAGTAAACTTTAAAAAAGATAATTTCTAAGGGAAGATTTGTTTTGAGTAAGCCCTTGGAGCCATGATAACACCAGTACCTTACGGTTGGGGTATTGTAACTGTATATAAATGATATTTTTAGTATATATAGGAGTCAAAATCAAACTTTTCATTTAAGGTTAAAATTTATCCTTTCTTTTAAAAAAAAAAAAGAGGAAGAAAGAAAGTAAGAAACCCAATTCCCTATCTCTACCCAGTCTTACCTTTCGGGAAGAGGACCATGGTACCTGTGCTCTGTAGACTGTTTTAGCCTTGGAGTTGCAGTTGTCATTTTGTGATTTTGGTTGCTTCAAGTTGGGGGTCAGTGTTAATGGCAGCCCCAGCAATTTCTTTGCTTTTTATTCTACCAAGAGGACACTTGGTTATAATCACTTCCAGCATTTCTACAAATTCCAAAGTGACTAAAATTTTAGAGAGTGGCTGGAAGTGGAAGAAATTAAAAACAAAGGAAAGCAAGAGAAAAATAAATCTTCTGTGTGAAGTGAGATCTGTACTGAAGTTAACCTGTAACACCAGGAAAACAAAAAATTTTTTCTAATAAAAAAATTAGTAAACTGCCCCATGTATTTATTGACTCTGAGATCTTAGAAGGAAGCCATGGTGGACTCTTTTACCCCAGCTGGGTCTCCATGTATCGTAGAGCAAGAGGAACAATTTCCTCACCCCTCTTTGCCTACACAAGGGCCTTTGTGTGGCAGATATGTCTATCTCAAATCAAGAGTCTGTATTAGTATAGTGCAACTTTTTTTTTTTTAATACAGTTCCACCTGTGATACATGCATCGGGGGGTGCTAGTACCCCTACAGCCCAGACCTTGCTTTCTATCAAGTTGGCAGCTCCAGATTTTTTTTTTTTTGCAGAGGGTAGTTGTCTTGTCTTTCAGAACTCCATGTAAGTTCTCCTGTGTTCTTTTGACATCCTAATCTAGTGTTCCGTTATATTTACAGTAAAATTTTATAAGAGTTAGCTTAATTCAGCAAATGTTACTTTGTTGCCTGAAGGTGGGAAAGAATTGTCTTTGGGTAGAAGCAAATAGTTTTTCTACTAAGGCTTCATCAGAACTTGTACAAATAAACCTCAACGATTGATGGTATATCTGTGCAGTAAGTAACACGACCTCAGAAGTGCTTGGAGGTAGCCGAATGTGAAGAACAGTCTGGTTTATTAAAGTCAGTTAGTTTCTACTAAGGCCAGTAATTCCAGTGGAGTGTATTTAAATGGACCTCACTATTATCAGTGTGAAAAGTTTAGAAAAAGTTTTTAGAATGTGAGATGAAAATATTACTTTTAAATACCAGACTAGAAAGGGAATCTAATTAAAGCATAGCTGGAAAAGTACATACTTAGGCATGCTTGGGAAAATTTTGAGGAATAGGAGAGCTCTATAATTTTAGAGATTTGGAAATCACTTTATAGTGTTGTGCAGTTTTTCAGTTTGTTTGATTTTGTTTTCAAAGAGTGATTTAAGGAAATAATGATTACATCAGTTTGCAAATGCTTCACAGGATTAAATCATGTTAATCATTCCTAGTGGGGAAAGCCTGAAAAAGGCATGTCTGTTAGAGTCTCCTAGGTTTTGTTATTTGAAATCACAGGCAAAAGTTTAGTCCAGTATGAATTCATGGTACTTGGTTGATGGTTGATGGCATATGTATTTTGTTTTTGGCTACCTTCTTTCAAGGTTCTATTGTAAGAGGCCAGCTTTTCACTTGAACCGTCTAGTAAGATACATTTACTAAGGGCTTTCTTCTAGTTTTAGTTATCCCTCCTCCCTTAAATTGAGAGCCTGTTCTGAGTGAGGTGGTTTTACGGTTGGTAGTTTAGAACCTTGCTCTTGGTCCAGTTTACAGTTTCAAATGTTAAAGAGGAGTCAGTAATTCCCTTTTTTTTTAAACATTAGCCTCAGTCTTTTTAACCAGTTGATTTACAAACCAAAACTTGCTTAGTAGGATATTTGTAGGAAACTTAGCACTTTCCACATTGTCTTGTGGATTTTTTTAAAAAGCATATGGCTTATGTTACTATGAGACTTGAAGGAGAGGGACTGTATCTAGTTTATCTTTGTATTCTGATCATGGTGCTTAATATTTCTCAAATGGATGAATGGATATTTGTAGTCCTAGATGCATCTCTGGAAAGAAGGGACTTATTCTTAAAATTTATACCCATTCTTAAATGGAATTCTGGGCTTGAGATCTCTAATTTGAGTTCCAGAGACACCTTAAAGTTCTTTAAAGGACATTATAGAATGTCCTGAGGCATAAAGGATATGTTGTATAAAGTATGAGGCACTATCCAAATGTAGTCATTATTGTTTAAGTCTTTATGTACTCAACAAGTGATCTCAAAAAGATGGCTTTATCATTTGCGACCACGTGGATGGAACTAGAGGGTATTATGCTTAGTGAAATAAGTTAGTTGGAGAGAGAAAACTATCATATGATCTCCCTGATATGAGGAAGTGGAGATGCAACGTCGGGGTTGAGGGGTAGGAAAAGAGTAAATGCAACAAGATGGAATCGGGAGGGAGGCAAATCATAAGAGACTCTAAATCTTGAAGAACAAACTGAGGGTTGCTGGGGGGAGGGGGGTAGGTAGAGGGGGGTGGGGTTATGGACATTGGGAGGGGTGTGGCTCTGATGAGTGCTGTGAAGTGTGTAAACCTGACAATTCACAGACCTGTACCCCTGGGGCTAAAAATACATTATATGTTTATTTAAAAAAATTTAAAAAAAAATTTTTAAAGATGGCTTTATGATTTGATTGGATCTTATTAGGACATAGAGATATGAATGGATTCTTTAGTCTTTTATTACTCTAAATGCTAAATGGCTTCCAAGACAGTGGTTTTTGTCTTGGTTGCCATATGTTCCTTGTGAGGGTTAGATTCAGCTCAAAAAAGTATTTATTATGATATCTACGACAGAGTGAAAAAGATGAGCAAAACATGATTCCTGCTCTCAAGGAGTTTATGGGGGTTTTTTGTGTGTTGACCTAGTAACCAAGAGTATGGTACTTTCATAGGAAACAGAAGAAAAAGCCGTTCGGAGGTTTTCATTTGACAATTGAAAGCATCAGTTGTACCCTGTTCTTGTTTGTAAGATGTTTGCTTACTGTTATTTTATGGTGTGCATTTTGAATTAAACTTCTAATAATTTTTAATTGTGATAATTGAATAATTACATAATAACAGTTATATTGACTTTGGAAAACATTTGAACAAAAACAATATGATGCTTATCTCACTTCCATTGAGAAATCCTGGTAAAGTGACTGAACAAACAAAAATGGTATAAACAACAAGGACAAGGAGAGCAAGAAAGGAAACCAAATTGTGGAAATTAGATAGTGCATGGAAGAGTGGAAACTTTAAGAAGGCTAGTACTGCAAATTCTGGAAGAGAGTAAAAAATGAGAGGCAACAGGTGAGGCTGAAAACATGTATATATGGACAGTTAGATTCTCCCACCCCAGGCACCCAGGCTGCTGCGTTCCTCCTTCTCAGCTGGAGCAGATACAGACTTCCTAGAAAAAGTGAACTCAGAGCCTCAGAGCATTAGAGAACTCCGGTACAACTGAGTATGTGGAGAGAGAGGTACTGTAACCACTCTCACCTTAGCTCCCATAGTGCTGGCAACCACCTTATCACAGATGCCACCTTCTCTTTTGCACCTCCTACTCAACTCAGGCAGGAGATTGGGAGGATGCTTAGAAGATTGCAGAGATTCCTAGCTCAAGGGACATAAGGCCCCAATGAAATGACTGTACTGCCTCACATCACCTTGCATTAAAGCTTAATTACCAAGTGTTCTTCCCAGCCCTTATAGGTGGCTTTTTACTGTCTTACATGTGAGTGGGCAACCAAGATTGTGGGCACTGAGAAAAATCTTTAATGTGAAAGATTCCAGGACAAATGGAAGAAGGACCTTGAAGGACGTAGACAGTGTAGGGAACAGACTAAATATTTCACATGTACGCACATGTACAGAATCTTAATATCCTTAGAATGAGAAGAACATGTAATATTCATAAGAATGTCCAGAAAATAAGAATTTTTGAGAAGTTTTTTTTATAAATAAAAACTCCCGAAAGTATGGGGTATATGTATTTGAGTGTGTTGGGGGAGGGGGTTAAGTTTATGGGGAACAGAAGAGAAACAGAATCAAGCCAAGGGCTTTAACTTCATTTAATTAGGTGGTCCAGGAAATAATTACTATAGGGAGAACCACAAAAGTAATTCAAGGAAAGTTTCTAGAACTAAGAAATAGAAATTCTGCACTAAAAGATATACCGAGTACCCAGCACAATGAACAAAAAAAGACCCATAGAAACACACATACATTGTCTTGACATTAAAAATGTCTGGGATGAAAAGAGGATCCTGAAAGCCACGATGGTGGGGAGCAGGTATAGACGGGTGTGCATGGGTCTTATACTAAGTATCTATCAGTCATCTGAATGGTCTGAGAGTCTCCAGGAACACCGTTAGAAACTAGAAAATGACATAGCTGTACTTGTGGAAATCTGAGGGAAAATTACTTGTCTCGGCCAAAATTACGTGTACATTGTGAGGGTTAAAATTCTGTGGCCTGGCCTGCAAAGTCCCTAAAAGCCTTTTGCCTTGTCTTTATTACTCCTCAAGAAGCTGCTAGAGGATATGTTCCCACATATGAGGAATAAATTGACAAGGGCTCTAGGAAATGGAATCCTGCACAAGAGAGAGGTGAGAAGGAGTCAGTTAGTGGACAAATACAGGATTCCTGAAGAGCAAGCAGTGTTGGTTGGCAGAGGGGAAGAGAGGCTGTGAGAATCAGTCTCTAAGACAAGAAATTTTGACTGTATTGGAAGGAGATCTGTGGTGGTATAAGAGACTTTACAGGGATGCCTGGGTGGCTCATTTGGTTAAGCTGCTGCCTTCAGCTCAGGTCATGATCCCAGGGTTCTGGGATGGAGTCCCGCATCAGGCTCCTTGCTCAGCAGGTAGCCGCCTTCTCCAACTCTGCCTGCTTGTGTGCGCTTGCACGCTCACTCGTGCTCTCTCTCTCTCTCTGACAAATAAATAAATAAAATCTTTTTAAAAAATTAAAAAAGAGACATTACAGATAATTTTGTGATGGACCAGTGAAACAGACAACAGCAGCAAAATTAAGGCAACTAATAGCTCCCCAGTAAACTCAAGTTTGCCTGAATATGATTTTCATTTAACAGAAATTGTTACAGGACTGGATTAGGAGCATATGATAGTGCTGTATGAGGGATATTCTTTGGGAGAAATCAACAGATGATGTCTAAAGTGGAAAAAAATTAAATAGCTCTTATAAACTTAATTTAAAAATCAGGTTGTAAATACTATGGGTAAAGCTAAAAGCATTGAAAGTGGTTCTACCTTGGGAATAAGAACTGGGGGTGAGGAGAAATGGAAAACCTAATTTTTTATATAAGCCTTATATTCTTTATGACTTTTTTAAGTACTTAGTAGTTTAAAATTTAAAATGTAAGGCACGCCTAGGTGGCTCAGTCAGTTAAGCATCTGACTCTTGATTTTGGCTCAGGTTGTGATCTCAGGCTCATGAAACTGAGCCCTGAGTGAGCGTGGAGCCCACTTGAAATTCTCTCCCTCTGCCCTCCCCTCATGTACTCTCTTGCCCTGCCCCCAAGTAAATAAAATATTTTTAAAATTTAAAAATGTAAATAAATTGGAAAAAGCTATTTGTAAGATTGCTTAAAATGTGGTAACATTTAGTTAGATTTCTTACTGGGCTGGGAGCCCTGCCATTTTCTGATACTTGAGGTGACAACAGCCGAAGAGAGGGGAGATGACAAGTGCGTCCTGGCGGAGTGGGTGGCCCAAGATCACACTTTCACTTAGTGGATTGGGCAGGCAGCGGCTCCAGGTGAGAGGGCTGGCACGTGGAAAGCCAGGCTCTGATCCAGGTTCACTCCCGCTCTGCTTCTCTGCCGCGGCTTCCCCTATTTTCTTCTGGAGACATGGGAAATTTGAATCTCGAGGCTGGTTTAAGTTGGATGCTAGACTGTGTCTGGCTGCCAGCTGTGTGGTCGTTGAGTGGCAGGCAGCTGGTTGTTTCTCCCAGATCAGGACTCCCATTGAAGTTGTTTCCCCTTCCAGCTCTCTGGAGGAGTCCATGTACATAACAGCCCAAGTGTCAGCAGAGATGGGGATGGCTTTGCTTTGAAATTAAAGAAAAAAAATTTAATAATAAGAGGAAAAAGCAAGTACAGCCTGTGGCTTTTCTTTCTGTTACATGATACCATGGGTTTAAATGGGGACCTTCACTTCAACATTATATTGAACATTATATTGAAAATTGAATGTTTACTTGTCTGCATGGTATATAAGGAAATGGCAGTAAGCACATTGTGGGTCCTTGTCTCTGTGGTCATGCGGCATTGCTTAGAACATTGGGGTGTCTTAGAAGGGTCTTTAATCATGTATCAATCCCATCAGTAAAAGAAACCAAAGACGTAAATCTGGTAGAGATACGTCTATTTATATACTCTTGCACTGAGTATATATATTATAGAACATGCAAAAAGAGCTATTTTAAAAGGGTGAGCTACAAATATGAGTAAATAAAAGTTCAGTGTTTTCTTTTCCTAGACCTCCATTTATTGTTTTGCTCACTTTTAGAGACTGCTGATATAGAGACCCATCATCTTAGTTCTTTACTTCTTTTCTCCTCTCTCTGGTAATCTTGCTATGTCAGGGCACTCTCCCCAGGGTGGTGTGGTGGGCAAGGAAGGGTAAAGTTCAGGTCTTCTGAAGAGGAATGATTCTCTTAAAGTTCATTGCTTATGAGACCTCTGTAAAATTTTTTCTCACCACAAACACCAACTTTTAACTAAAAAAAAAAGCAAACTTCACAGCATCATGATTGCTGATATAGACTCTCTCCCTCCCACCCCTACCTCACACACCTCTGTCCTGACAAGTCAGAAAATAGGCTCAGGGAGAGAACATGGCTTGTACCAGGGAAGCAGAATCAGGACCACAACACCTGTTCCTTGAGTCATTTCACTTCTCTTCTAGGATTCCATGGTGGACTACAACTTCTCAAAGACCCCTCTAACCCATTTTGGCTTCTTTGTTGTCTAGAAGTTGTAAAATTCAGTGTCCGTGTATCAAGTTCTTTGCTTTTTCTAACCTGTTCATATTAATTTGATTTACTTGGAACCTGAGTTCTCAGAAGCTAAGGGGGAGGTTTTAAGGGTATAGGCACTACTTCCCTTTCTTCTTTTTTCCCTTTACTTCATTCTCCTGTTTTCCTTTTGTCTGACCAACTTGGAAGAAAATTGTGTACATACCCTATTAGTTAGTTTTCTGTCCAGCTTTGTTGTGATTGTAGGTTCTTTCTTTCATCCAGAGGTGGGGCCCTTCTTGCCTGGCCTGCCAGGTGTTTGCTAAACCAGTGTATTCTAGAAAGTCATT
The DNA here is from genome assembly GCF_030435805.1 of Mustela lutreola. Classification (NCBI taxonomy): domain Eukaryota; kingdom Metazoa; phylum Chordata; class Mammalia; order Carnivora; family Mustelidae; genus Mustela; species Mustela lutreola. Next base: position 63,354,045 of record NC_081298.1, on the reverse strand, counting down.
TCTCTTTTGTAAACCTGATGGTTGCCAGTCTTGCCCTTGATTGTTCTCAGAACTAAGCAGTGCTGAGTTTCTCCATAAAAATCATAGAGTACACAAACCCTGGTCACTCCTCAGGATGGAGGCTTCCACAGAACTTCCACGTAAACCTCTTCAAGGAAAACATACCATATTAAGCGTTCAAAGTGATTGAATGAGATTCTTAACATTTTAGGTTTATCAGGAGGCTTTTTGTTTCGAATGTCTTTGTATTCAACAGAAAAGTTCAGAAGCCAGGAATACCTGAAGGAATTAAAAATTTCTATTCAAAGCAAAGAAACCTATTTCCCAATTGGCAAAACATAATTGTTTTTATTACCAATATTAGAAAAATGGTTGTGTTCTTAGCAACTGTATATTTGTTGTAAGAGATTTACTGGCAAAAAGCCACTCACTTCTTTTTGCTCCTATATAGAAAGGCAAAAGATATAAAATAGAAGAGCTAACTTAATTTGCTTTGAACACTGCTTGGTTGAGATTCTCCTATTTCTTACCTTAAGTTTCTGTGTTTTGTTGCTCATGAATTCCTGGGGCTGGGGGAAGTGGTTTTCTTTGTTTTATTTTCTGGTAGCTAGTTTTAAAAAAGAAAGACCTCTCTCCCAGGGGTGCAGGGCAGTGCTTGGGGCCTGGTGCTCTGATTGCAAGCTGCACCACTGCAGTAGAGAAAGGCCTCTGTACAAAAAGCCTTGCTCCCGAGTCCTTTGGCACGTAGGCCATTGCTCTCTGTTGTCCTTCTTAGATTTGATTTTGAAGAGAGTCCTCTTTTTCTCTTAAGATTTAAAAAAAGTATAAAGGCATTAAGCCAGCAAATGACAGACAAGTGCACTGTATGGGGCATTGTAGGTGTTTGAATTTAATAAAGATGCCTTGGCCATTTAAGTTGTAATTTCTAAACAGACAGGAACTCAGTTCTTTTTATGACCCCACCCCCCACCCATGGGAAATAGGTCCATTTTTGTGCATTGAATTCTAAGAGCAGACAGTGGGGGAAAAAATAAAACAATGAAATGTGTGAAATAAGAGGAAGGTGAGCCAAAAGCTGATTCGGGACTGTATGGAGAGTAACGATGATGTAGTACTCAGCTGAGAAAGGCCAGGTACCAAATAATCCTCTCTATCCAGTGGTTCCCCACATAAGACATTTCTGTACATTTCTCAGGAAATCATTTTAAGCGTCTGCCTTCAGAATGAATGTTTGTGGCAGGAATGGGAGGGAACCCAGGAGGAATACTGAAACTGTAGTAAATACCTACTTTTATACCCAAACTTTCTTTCTTAATAATCTCAGTATCACATTAAAGTTTGTGGTAATATCAGCTTCCTGTGTCTTAAGAAATTTGGTGGCAGTATATTCTTCAGAGCTTTGTGGCCCAACACAGTAGCCACTAGACACATATGGCTATTTAAACTTAAATTAAACTTCATTGAGATAAAATTGAAAACTAAGTTCCCCAGTTGTACTAGTCACATTTCAAGTACTCAGTAGCAACATGTGGCCGCTGGGTACTCTATTGAATAGTACTGAGGCAGAGCATTTTCATCATCCCAGAGAATCTATTGGTTGGCCAGCTAGAGGCTAACGTTTTTCATATTTGTGAGAAGAATTGGTTAATTTTATGCTTTATACTGTGGAAGTGCTTTATTGGCAGTTGTCTGGGGCTAGATGAGACAAGCAGCCAGACAAGAGCCCAGTGTGTCCCAATGTTCTCTTCTGTGGGGTTATATAGGATAGCCTGAATTAGGAAAGGCTGTCAGAATGAGTCTGGTGATTAGGTAGCACCATCCTCCTTGTTGGTAGGATGCATGATTGTGTTTGGTTAGTACTATAGGTGTTAGAGGCAGAGTGGCTCTTCCATCCGGGCCCTTGCTTGCTGGATGACACTGGGCAAGTCACTTAACTCTTCTGAACCTTTTTTCTCATTTGTAAAGTAGGAGTGAAATACCTACTTCCCAGGTTTGTTATGAGAGTTACATTAGAGAGTGGAAATGGAGTAAAGAATATTAGACACCCGGCACATTAGACACCCGGCACAGTACAAGACACATAGTAAGCATGCATGACGCCATAGCAGTCCTTAGTAATAATTTCTTATCCTTGTTGATGTCCCTTTCTCTTTTTCCTGATATATGCTTCTTTTCTTTTTCTTCTTTTTAATTATTTCTCCTCTTTCTTCGCTCTACTGCTGTTTTCCTTTATTCCTTTGTCTTCTTAGGCCCTGTGTAATTCTGTTACATAGATTTGTAAGAATAAAGAATTTCCTGTCCCTTGGTTGCTCTAATACAGTGAAGAATGGGCAATAGTTGATATCAAAATGGAACCAAACTGTGTAAAGATTCACAGAAATAAACCACCTTTGACCAGTATTTATGAGGATACTAGTACATAGGGGCCAAGGGGCAGTGTGGAAATAACTAGCAAGTTAACACTGTCATGTGAGCTGTAGGGGGAAGATCCCTGCTGATTACATATCTTTCTCCCCTAGCAACAAAGGAGAGAGCGGGAAGCTAGAAGGCAGCAAGAACGTGAGCAGCGAAGGAGGGAACAAGAAGAGAAGAGGCGTCTGGAGGAACTGGAGAGAAGACGGAAAGAAGAAGAAGAGAGGAGGCGGGCAGAAGAAGAAAAGAGGAGAGTTGAAAGAGAACAGGTTAGTCCATTAACGAATGTTTCATGCATGAATCTGAGATTTGTTGCATAATAGAATTGGGGGATTTGGGACAAAAAGTACACAGACGTCTGCACATACACAATAAACACATTTAGGACTTCAGAGGTTTCAGAATGCTGACGCACAGGTGGAAGCACAGCAATAAATTCTCATCTTTAAAAAATGATGGATAAATCTTTCCATTTAGAAACCTGGAAAGCAGTTGAGTGGTCTCCAAACAGTGTGATACCCAAAAGATTTTTGAGTATGTCTTCTTGGGTTTGGCTTAAATGTTTGAACCCTAAATATCTGGATGATAATTAGCCTTTTCTTCAGTGAAATTAAAAACCAACCACCAGAGATGTTTGAAGTATCCAATAGCTGAGTATTGTAATAAACATTTTTGTATATAATGCAGTGTGTTTCTCTGTAGCATTAGAAAAACTATTAACATTGTGGTTTTGTTTAGCCAAGAAAGATCATTTGTGTTTTGGTAATACTTAGATCATTTTATTGATGCCAACTATAGTTGTCTTTTTGAATTTGTTCCTGAACACCTGTGCAAATAAAACTGAACTGTGCTTTTGTGTCTCTGCTATCTGTGTGAGCCCCTCAGAGCCTCTTCATATCTCACATCTTTGAATTGATAATTAGTTGTTACGAGGTTTGGGTAACGGAGAAAAGATATGATTGGGGACTGATTTAAATAATACTTGAAATTCATAGTTAAAATACTTACCAACAACGGTATTAACTTCCAAAGTTGATTATTCAACCACTGTCTTTGATACTAATCATATGCTTCAAGTTCTCTGCATGTTTACCAGTTCTTCGTAAGAATTTAAGTGATATGTTCTATTTGTTACCTAATTGATATTCTTTTCCAGTTGACCATGGTATGTTTTGGGGTTTGTTGTTGTTTTGGTTTTTTTCCACATTGTAATTTTTACCTGGGGACTGCAAAGGTGAATAAAAGTGAGCTTTTAAAAATTAAATGTCCTAATAAAAAATTTAAATGTCCTAGGGATAATTCTTGCAATTTCATGGTAAGATGAGGGTATGAGAGTTAAACTTAATCTTTAATGTTCTAATGGCAGTCATTAGCTTTTGTGTACAGCAATACTCTTCACCTCTTCTTAAAAAAAATAGCATCAAAGGAGTTTCATTCTACTTTCCTTATTCTTTTGCAAAATATCCCCCATGTTAACAGTGCTGTGAGAAATGTGTCAATTCTGCATTACATGTGCATGTCTGTGTACATGTGTAGTTGTATTCTGTATGCTTGTTTTATGTTAGGACTTTTGTGATTTGGATAGATGTGAATTTCCTGGTTGTCCTTGTGTTTTAGAGGCAAAAAATCCCAACTGTGCTAATTTGATCTTCCAAGTTATGGTTCTGTTCTGTCTAGTTCAAAGGTAGGATGAGTTGAAATTTAGATTCCTTTCTCGGCCATTGCAGGGTAAGGCCACATGTCAAGTTAGAACAGTGTTTTTGGCATAGCATGTGCCATGGAGGTTTAGACTAATAGGCATGGGCCTTGGAACCCAGGTTAGAATCAGATTGGCTTTTTTGGGCAAAATTTATTTTGTAAGATAAAGGTTTCTAAGGAAATATATATGTCATGATTTGTGTTATACACTATTCCCTCAATCGGAATTGTTGGTGAACTAAAACGTCTCTCCAGCCCAGATATATGGCTATTTTTATTTTAAAGTATGTGCCATAGTGTAAGGGGATGGTGAGCATTAGACACTGTAAAGACATAATCTGAATTTCAGAATAAAATTTCTCATAGATCCTTTAGTCTACTCCCCTTTAGGAAGTAGTTGGCTTTTTTCCCTGTTGATAAGGAACGAAACTTCTCGTTTGTATTTCAAAGTTGTTTCATGACTGTGTCTTATTTAAGCCTCACTAAAATCTTGAAAGTTGCAAGAAATATTCTTGATATTCATCTCTCAAATGAGGAGACTAGATAAGGGTCTCTTGATGTCCTAGCCCCTTAAATATGCATGCAACTTCAAGGTTGGATTTCTCCTCTTTACATATTTTGGGTTTGTTTATCTGTTTTCATTGTTGCAGAGACTTGTTCTCTTTTCCTTGAAAATAGGCTTCCCCAATCCCCCACCTGTACCCCCTTACCCCTAGGACATACACACACTCTGCCATAGTCCCATCGTGAAGAGCCTGGGCCTGTTCATTTGTGAGAGATCACCTGCATCTGTTGTCTATGGACCATGCATGGGCTTTTCAAATTAGTCATTCTCTGTACCTTCTGTGTCATCAGAGAAAACAGAAATCATGTTTGTTCTTTTTTAATATTAAACAGGTTTTGGTTTGGGGTTTTAAAAATTGGCAGTCCATGCTACTTATAAATAATGACTATAAGAACCATCTGGGGCAATGTGGATCTACTGGTTTATCTAATTAAACTCTTGATATCTCTGGAGTCTTCTGTCCTTAAGAGGAATATCATGGTCCTTTGAAATCTCACATTTGTGTTTAACAGTGGTGTTCTAACAGAAAAATTTTCAGATACCTTTGTATATATCAATGGAGTGTATATCATTTTTTAGACTCTTTAGATCTTGGCCAATTTGAAGATCTTGGGGAAAATCCTTCGCCATACACTTTGTAATAAACTCATCACTAAGTGAATCACCACTGAAGACCATTGGGGCAAATGGTTCTTGGTGCTCCATTCAGGTGGTTCTGATGCTTTCCTTTTGGATAAATTGATTGCTGGGTAATTTCTGTGTGACAGGAGTATATCAGGCGACAGCTAGAAGAGGAGCAGCGGCACTTGGAAATCCTTCAGCAGCAGCTGCTCCAGGAGCAGGCCATGTTACTGGTAACACCCTGTATCTGTCTTGTTCTGTAGCATTAGGGCTCATTTTTCTATCCCTCCCCTGAGCTTTGGGCAGAGCTGTGGTGATCACCAGACCATTTTGGTTAGTGCTGTGGACTGACAGGCTCAAATGGAGACGTCCTCTGTGGTCATGCTACTTTGGGCAACTTTTCAAGGTGGCTTCTGTATATTTATTTATTTCCTGTTAAAGAGTTAACTGTTCTCTTTGGTAGATAGCAAGGTTTTGAACAGAACTTGGCATTCAGTGAACAAACTAGAATGCTAAGGGCTGAAAGTTAAAATCACATGCCATAGGACTTTTGTCTAGTATATTCTTACTTTTGAAACCACCAAAACCAGCTTTTAATTGAATTCTCTCTCTGTCCAGTGATATTATGGTTAGCAACAAGCTGTCAGATTTTTCCACAGGTAATATGCTATTTAAAATCCCAGTCATTTTGCTCTATTATCAAACAAGGGGGACAAAGGGCATTATGTTTGTAAAAAGTTGAGACTGAATCCAGAGAAGAGGCGAGCTCTGCAGTGTCCCATAGATTTAGTGTTCTCCTCTCCCTCTCCAAGGAGTGCCGATGGCGGGAGATGGAGGAGCACCGGCAGGCAGAGAGGCTCCAGAGGCAGTTGCAACAAGAACAAGCATATCTCCTGTCTCTACAGCATGACCACAGGAGGCCGCACCCGCAGCAGCAGCAGCCACCGCAGCAGGAAAGGAGCAAGCCAAGCTATCACGCTCCAGAGCCTAAGCCCCACTATGAGCCTGCTGACAGAGCTCGAGAGGTATTTTCTTTCCTTTGTTGCTTAAACATTGATCCGGTGTTGATTATTCCGTAGAAAATAATAGGATAATGCTTAGGAACTGTGTAATACTAAGACTTGAATGGGACAGAGACTAATTATGAGCCACTCTCTTGGTTTTCTAGCTGAGAAATTGTGGTTCAGAAAAGTGAAAGGACACTTGCCCAAGGTCTCTTATCTGCTTAGTGTTTTTTTCTATAGACGACTAGAATGCCTCTGTTAACAAATCACAATGAATTTGACACTAAAAGGAGAAAAGATTGTATGGCAGAATCATACTAAGAATGTGAACAAAGGGAATGGTGGCCGGGTTAGCTATATTCCCCAAACCACAATGAAAATAAAGTGTAGCCCAGTAGCCTTGTAGTCCAGTTTAGTGACTTTTCAAAGACTGTGATTTGTTACTGAATTGACACATTTGGGCACACAGAGCCTCACCATAAGGATGTGGTGAAGCAGTAACTGTTCTGGGATACTAAGAATACAGGGAACTGGGGAGCTTCTGGAGTGTGTTTAAACCTGGCCTATAGGTGGCATCCTGCTACCATGTCTCACCCTCACAGAGAGTAGCATCTACAAACAAGTGTTCTGCCTATTCTGGAATGCCTTTATTTTTGGTAGGATGAAATGTGCTTTGACTTCCTGATGATAATCTTTTAATCTGTTGGTTAAGTTGGTTGTGACATTAGTTTTGTTTTGTTTTGTTTTGTTTCCTAGTTTGTCATCATGTACAATCTAAGAATTCTTGGCCAGGAGGTTTTAAAAGCTTAGTTTTTATTTTCATAAGTATTTCTTTATCTCAAATTGAATTTTAGCCCCATTTTATTTGTCCCCTCTCTTTTTAAGCCACCCCTGTCTTGGAGAAAACAGAAAAATTATTTCTAGGACCCTTCCACTTTCAGGCTTTTTTTGGGATCTCTGCTTTTCCCTACTAACGTAACACTAAGTTATGTCTTCTAATTCTCTGATGCAGGTGGAAGATAGATTTAGGAAAACTAACCACAGCTCCCCTGAAGCCCAGTGTAAGCAGACAGGCAGAGTATTGGAGCCACCAGTGCCTTCCAGATCAGAGTCTTTTTCCAATGGCAACTCCGAGTCTGTGCATCCTGCCCTGCAGAGACCAGCTGAGCCACAGGTAGCAACAGCCAGGTGGCTGTGGGCCAAGGAGACTCACACCATAGCTCACTAAGCCATGGGCCTGCTTGTAATGTTTACAGTTTGGTTTGTTACCACATTTAGAAAGAAAAGAGATGAGCAGAAGTGATTTTTGATTAATACACAGGCAAAATACCCTCAGTTGATAGAGAAAAGAAGGATTTTTATTTGTTTGTTTTTAAGATTTTTGTTGTTCTTACTAAGAGTATCTAGATTCAGTCATTTATTCTTTTAGTCTTTTTGTCTTCCCTAACTCAGATGTTTGTAAACAAGTGCCTCCTTTCTCTAATAGAAAAAATTTTAAGTTTAGGTTTTAGAATATTAGTACCAGAAGTACATAGAGGAAGAATCATAAGCTTTGGTCCTTGGCTCCTGGCCAGTTCCATGAGTGAACTTTAGAAAACCAGTGTCTGCCCTGAAATTACATGTAGAATTTCTTGGTTTTGTCCAACTGTGCATATTTTTCTGGGAAAAGGGCCTTTTATTAGATTCTCAAAAGGTTCAAGATCCAAAAGAAGATATGCTCTAATAGGTTAAGTGTACATTGCCCTGACGTAGGTCAGGGTAAAGGTCATGACCTCTCATTGGACTGGCCACAGCATTCTGCCTAGTCTAGGTGAGGGAGAACCCCCTGGGCTGAGTACTGTGTGGTTAAAAGAGAGCACCCTGTACTATCCAGAGAAGGAAGGCAATAGTGGGGCTGTTGGATCTAAAAGATCCTTAAAACACAGATTGCCATTTTCTTACTGAAAATAAGTGACTTTCAGATATTTTGCTCCTTGAAGTTGTGTGATCCAGAATATTGGGAACAAGTTTTTAAGCCTGAATTTACCAGGTACTGGTGTTTGCAAATGTTAGGGGATAAAATCTCATATTCTTGTGATAGAAGTAGCTGTGGTGTTCTAAAAAACTAATCCAAGTGAGGATTTGAACATGCTTTAAAATAAATAATTCCAGTGTGGAGGAGTTGTTAAAAAAAGGGGGGGAAGAAGAACCAGACCTAAGCAAAGGGCATGTTTGTGAGAGTGGTGGACTTAGAGGGAAAGGGAGATATTTATATGGGGTCAGCAGTTTCTTGATTCGCAAAAGAGCTGGCCAACAAGCCAGAGAGCGAGGAAAGTGACACAGAGGCGAGGGAAGAGAGACTGGCAGACTAGGTTTGACAGCACTTGTATGAAGGGTCCAGGACTGAAATCTTTATTCTGCAAGTTAAAGTTACCGCAGATAGAAATTTTTATCTGTTTGGCCATGAACAGGTTAAAAAATAGGAATTCCCAAATTATGTAGGCTACTTTTATATTAATTAACTAATGTAGTGCCTAGAGATAATCTGTCTCCCTTTTCCTCCTGCTACCGAAAGCTGGTTTGGGCTGAAACCTCTACTTAGAAAAACATTCTTTGAGGAGACTAAGATTCTTATTTTGAAGCCCATTTTTTATTATAGTTACAGGTAATACTTCCAGTTTCACATTTTTCCCCCTGAAAATTTTAAACATTTTAGCAATCTGAGATTATTCCACTCTTGAGATTATTCCACCAAGAAGTAGAATTTGTGACTCTCCCAGAAGTAATAGAAATCATGACCTGGGACTTAACTCTGAAACTTGCATTTGGAAAGGTAGAACCAGTTGTGATTTGGTATTTTTAGTTTTCATTACATATGTTGATATAATGGATAGCATAGCTAGAATTTTGTAAATTGCAATCTTTAACACTTATTTTAAAATAATAAGATACAATAAAGAAGATACAGACTATTTCAGAAATTGTTTTAACAACTGAAAAAGCAACCACATTAACTCAGGTGACAAGTAGTTGTCCTGTTTTTTCAGTTGTCAAGTAGAAGGCATATAGTCCAGTAGCAGTAAGGAGAGGGAATGATAGTATTGAATATTCCTAGAGAAACCAAAATTCCTTTTTTCATAACTACTCTGAACATGTATAGAGATTTCTAAGGTTTGAGTGTTTTAGGACTTGGGAGAAGAAAGCAGCAAAATTGAGGGTGTATTTGAAAAGTTGGCTGTTTTTAAGTTGTATTACCATAGTCTGCTAACATACAAGGGGTTTGTCTTTGCTCGTGGAATGTGTTGTTCTGTGGTTATTTGGTGTGAAACCTTATGCTGCCAGGTGTCATAAGAATGGATAGCTAGGTCTGCATGAACGGCAGTGTCTGTCTTGTGATTTTACTTTCCTCCTTCCCTCTCTCTCTCTCTCTCTCTGCCTGTCAACTCTGCTTTGACATGGATGTGCATGGAGCACGTTGTCCTCCCTTTTAGGATCAGAGATCTACGAGGGGTTTTTTTTGCTTTGTTTTGTTTTGTTTCATTAATCTTCATGTAATGTTAGTCTGGATATTAAAAGAGTTTTCCTTATAAATGTACATTTGCTTTTTTCTATATAGTGTGTTCCTCAGCTGCTTCTTCACTTAGAAGTATAACTGTTCCACTGCTTGGCTTACCTAGGACTGTATTGCCCCTGTTTGCCTTTCCCCCACTTCTTGGTTTGGATTTGGTATTGACCGGAAAAGCGTTTTATGCAGAACGCATTGAATGTTTTGTGTTTTGTTTTCTTGTAAGGTACAGTGGTCCCACCTGGCATCTCTCAAGAACAATGTTTCCCCTGTCTCGCGATCCCATTCCTTCAGTGACCCTTCTCCTCCCAAATTTGCACACCACCATCTTCGCTCTCAGGACCCATGTCCACCTTCCCGCAGTGAGGTGCTAAGTCAGAGTTCTGACTCTAAGTCGGAGGTACCTGACCCCACCCAAAAGGCTTGGTCTAGATCAGACAGTGACGAGGTGCCTCCAAGGGTAAGAAGCAGAAAGACAGATGTGTGCTGCTTTTTTCCTTTTTGTTATTTTTTTAAAAAATTATTTATTTTAACTAAGGGTATGGTGACTTCACCAGAATGAAGGGGCAATGAAACTTCAAAGGAACTTTTTACAGTGGGGCAAGTTCCATAGTTATGCAGTTGTATTCAGTCAGCCGCCAGTTAGTTTTTTTATGGTTGTTGTTAACTCTATACTTAAACACAAAGTAACAGAATAATATATGAGTAAGTCTATAAAGAATATACTCCTAGAATAAAAAGAATCAAAATATATTTTGGCAGTTGTCTTAAGCATTTATACAAAAGCTACAAATTATTTTTCAATATTAATGAAGATCAAAATTTTCAGAAAAGGTTCTTTTAAGGAAAATTTTGCATTGAAAATTCCCAAAAAAATGATTTTTTTCTTTTTTAAATTGAGGGATTTTTGGTTTCCTTTAAAATTTTTTGTCTTTTGGTAATTACTTAATGGTAAAATTAAATGAAAGGCACATTTTCATTTCGTTTATTTTCCCTCCACTTGGAATTTGCTTCCTCTGAATATTTTCTTGCTTCCTACCAGTCTTTGTTTCCTACTGATCCATTTGTAGACCATTGTTTGATTTCTTTGAGCTTATTTTCCTGATTCTCACATTATCTCAGCAAAATGCTTTTGTATGTCCCCTGCCACAAAGCTTCAGTCCAAACATCATTTGAATGTTACAGAAGCATAGAAGGGCTGTTTGTCCTGGCTCCTTTGATGCCTTTGACTAAAATTTCTCTATTGTATTATATCAGTGGAGGGCAGAGAAGAGTCAGGGGTGGTGGGGGTAGTGATAGTAAGGCTCACATAAGTATGAGTGTTCTAAAAATGTTTTGGTAGGAAAATCTTTTTTCTTCTCATATTTTCAATAATTTAATTCTTGTGTTTTTCTTCCCAAAGGTTCCTGTGAGGACAACATCTCGTTCCCCTGTTCTGTCCCGTCGGGATTCCCCACTGCAAGGCAGTGGACAGCAAAACAGCCAAGCCGGTCAAAGAAACTCCACCAGGTAAGAGAAGAGGGAAGCTTAAGAACATATTTACTGCACAGCATATTACATCATGTTCATTTTCATAAAAATGTTCGTAAACATGGAACGTCTGAGGTAAAGAGATGGTCACTTTATAAAAGAAAAACTGCCAGAAAATCCATTATTGTGAATAACAGCAAACTGGTCTCTAGTGAAAAGGGAGTTTGAATCCATTTGTGTATTTTAGCACTTTTAAAATGTAAACTCCCTGGCTCTGTAAGAGCAAGTGGATGAAACGGCAGGAAAGGCAAGGGAGAGATTAAGAGAATTGGAACCTGAGGAAGCTTGTCATCTAAAGGATGTCCCAAGTGCTTGGGACTGGTGCAGAAAACACAAACAGGCTACTAAAGGAAAGTCAATGGTTGACTTACAGTCTCTAATAAACTAGTGAATTAACCAAATAATATTTTTAGGTTGTAGCCACATGAAGCTACTTAAATTTGAATTTAACTTAATTAAAATTCAATAAAATTTAAATTTCCTTAGCTATACTAGTTAAATTTGAATTTAGCTTAATTAAAATTCAATAAAATTAAAAGTTAATTTCCTTAGCTACACTAGTCACATTTCATGTGCTCAGTAGCCATGTGCAGGCATAGCTACCATGTTATTACCAGTCAGCGATCGAACATTTTCATCCTATCAAGTGATGTCCATTGGCCAGTACAATCCTAGGGGAAGGGTACACTATGTTGACTGTTTTGTACTTAATCGTCACCAAACCTCTGAAATTAGCCTTTTGTACATGGAGCCTTAATATAATTGGAATACAAAGATGGATGACAGACCAGAAGCTGCAGAGAGCCTTCTTAGTCCTTAAATGATCAGGGTACACTGTGGGATTCTCCTGAGACTGACTGAGTCTGTGTATTAATTGTGATCTAATAAACTTGTGCTCTGGGTGCGTCCACGGTTGGGGAGCATCATAGCCCCTTAATAACTGGGTTCATACAAAGTAGTATGCTGTGTAAGTGTTGGCTCTTAAAAGTATTGATTAACAGTGAGAGCAACAGCCTAGGAACAGCATAATTTATGTGTGATTATATAAGTGGAATTTTTTTATATTAAGAAACTGAGTTTATAGCTGTGACAGGAATGGTAACATTTTTAGACTGAACAGTAGCATTTCTTGTCAATTGTTAAAAAGATTTGGGGTCTGGCTAATGGTAGTCTGTTATTTAACATTTTTGACTTAAGCTTATCTGAGATGTTTCATAGACCCAAAACTAATGTAAAACTGTGTGTCAACTACAATTTAAAAAAGGATATCTGAGTAAAATCCATGAATGATGTCATTGTAACTTTTGATGAATTTAATGTTGAATGCTGTTTGTAGGCCATTTTTTTCTCATTATACCTACATTGCAGAGACTTTGGTGGACACATCATACATCTGTTTATAATTTGATACTACATCTTGGGATAATGCATTAGCTGTTCTTTGTTCTTTTCTAACAGCAGTATTGAGCCCAGGCTGCTGTGGGAGAGAGTGGAGAAACTGGTGCCCAGGCCTGGCAGTGGCAGCTCCTCGGGGTCCAGCAACTCAGGATCCCAGCCAGGGTCCCATCCGGGGTCTCAGAGCGGCTCTGGGGAGCGCTTCAGAGTGAGATGTAGGATACCTTTGCTTTTCCCTTACCGCATTAACGATATTGGGCTATATGATCAGTATATTGGAGATCCTTTTTAATCCTGTATAAAGGCCTGTGGTTTTTTTTTTTCACAGCTGCATATCACAAAACAGTGTTTCAGTGCAGGTTGCTAATGATAACCATAATTTTAATAATATAGAGTTCACTTGTTCACTTTTGAGAGTTCACACATGCCTAGCACTGTGGGCACATTATATGCATGATCTCATTTAATCTTTAAAAGAACTCCATGAGAGAGAGAGAGAGGGATAGATGTATTGTGTCTCCATTTTACAAATTAAAGCAACTGTGATTTAGTGAAGTTAAGTAACTTGTCCAATAAGATTAGCTAAATGTCTGAGCTAGGATTTGAGCCCACTTCTTTCAGTATAGATTCCCATCAGTGCTGTCGTCCTTATTGGTTATTTTCATCCACAAAATAATAAGCTAATGAAAATTCCCTCTTTTATATTATTCACATAGTGTAACAAGGTATTGTGAAAACGTTAAGCAGAGTCAGGTCTGTTTGGAGACTTGCCTTGAGTGGGGCTACCAGAAGTGGGCAGAAGAGAATAGGAGAGAAACAAAGGCTAGGTGGGCTAGGTCAGATTTGTGACATACTTCTCTGTGCTTATCTGTTTCTGCTCTTTTTGTCTTTCTTGAATTTCATAGCATCGTCCAAATCTGAAGGCTCTCCATCTCAGCGTCTAGAAAATGCAGTGAAAAAACCTGAAGAAAAGAAAGAAGTTTTCAGACCTCTCAAACCTACTGTAAGAATTATACAGAATCAATTTACTTATTCTAAGCTTAAGTCAGGTCTTTCTATTAAAAATATGTAGTCGAGAGTCCCGCTGTCCTTTCTGTAGGGTTTCCCCCGTCCCCTGCCCCGCTCAGAATTAAGGAATTGGAAGGGATGCCATGTTCTTGGGCACATTTGTGCATACCCTGCCTCACTGCTTTGTCATTTTTTTTTTAAGTACAAAAGAAAGAAAACCTTTTTTTATCTCTTTGCTCAACATTAGCCTTGTCGTATTCTTGATGAGTTGGACATTTACAAAACTGGTTTTTAGAGTAAATTTTTTACATCATCTTCTTTTTCAACTCCCCTATTATTTAAATTCTGCCTTTTGGTACTGGAGTGACAGTTTTGACTTCCTCATACTTGGCCTTTAATCCTTGATGCATTAACTGACCATGTAACTGTGCCCAATGTGGGATTGAAAGCCTTTTGAAATTTTGATTTCCTGCTTGAATTGATTCCTGTCCTTCCCCTCACTCCCCTTCTTTCTCCCATGCTTCCTTATGCTGTGCATTCTTCATCACTGATGGCTTCTCCGGCTCAATGAAACTGCGCCTGCACTCAAGGGCGAAGTGGTAAGCCCCATCTCTGGAAAATGCCACAGTAGAGCACCATTCCAACTGCCTCTTAAGCTTAGCTTGTAGTCCATCTGTATTTCTTTTCCTTCCTCAACTTGTCTTTTTGTTCTTTTCTAGAACTCAGAAGTTCTAAGCTTCTGCTTTATCTTTTTTAACATAGAATTTGCTGCATATATTTATTATTACTAGGTAGAACTTCTAAAAATAACTTCCTAAAAAGCCACAGTCATAATCATGAAATAGTAACACTGAAAGTCTGATACACTGTTATTTCAGAGGCTCAGGCTCAAAGAAGAGCAACAGATTCTTAACTGTGGAGAAGGAAACTCCTTTGGAACTGCTAAAAAGAGAAAGGAAAAATGACTATATAGCCTACTTAAAAAAAAAAAAATAAAAGTCATTACTTTTAAATATGTGATTCCCAGGTAGAAACCTTGGACTTCTGTGTGAAAGCATAGAGTATACATAATAATGACAATTGAAAATTATATGTACATAAATTGAGTGTTAAAATATCTCATATGGAAGAATCATGGGAAATGAAGCTACTTTTGAATAATGTTTTTTAAAATAGATTTCCTTTCTGTCTCCTGTTTGTACTTGTTGGCAGTGTTGCAGGAAAACATGGGTCAGGTGGTGCCAGGGAGAAGTGCCTATTACCTCCTGCCCACAGCTGCACGTGCTGCATCCACTTTTTCACTTCCTGTGTCATGGACCTTCTTAGGAACGTGGCAAGTTGTTAACACTCAATGAAGTCAGATATGAATAGTATACTCACTTTTTTACTTTTCGTAGGTTGGAAATTATTAAAAGGTGGAGTTAAAAATAACAAGTTCACCAAAGAAAACCTTTCAGTCAGCCCAATTTCACTAGAATCTTGCTTCGTGGGTAATCTCTTTGAAAGAAGACTTTGTTAAATAGGCAGACCTCCAAGGATTTTCCTTCACAACAATTCTTGATCTAGAATTTTATGTTAGGGTTTTTAAAAAGCACTATTAGCCTATCATAAGCAGATTATGTTTTTTATTGTTGTGAAATATGAACTGTGCACAACATTTTTTGCTTTTTATTTTTCCCCTTTTTACATTTTTTAGTCTTTTCTATCAAAAGTTTTAAGAGCTCACCTTCCTGTAAGCTCTGGTAAATACAGAATACTGGTAAATACAGAATAGTTTTACAAAATGGATGCTGTGGCTATTTTATCAATAATTAAAATGAAGATTGTCTTATAATTTGTGTCTTATAATTTGTGCCTCTGGCACACACCTCTTTGCCTTACTGTCTTTTCTGTCCTATGCATTAGGATTTGACTGCACTGGCCAAAGAGCTTCGAGCAGTGGAAGATGTGCGACCACCACACAAAGTGACAGACTATTCCTCATCCAGTGAGGAGTCAGGGACGACAGATGAGGAAGACGATGATGTAGAACAAGAAGGGGTGGAGGAAGCCACCTCTGGACCAGAGGACACCAGAGCAGCGTCAGTCTTTGGTGTATTTTAGAGAGGCTGAGAGCGTCTCCACTGAACTTTCTTTCCATTTAGAAGCAGTTCTTTCTAAACCTATCCTGACTGTTTGAATACTTAACCATTGAGTTCTCCTGGGTTCAACAGCAGGCAGCCTTTGTGTTCTTCCCTCTTCTGTTTGTCTGTGTGCATGTGTGTGTCAGTGCTTCTCCCCAGTACCCTAATGTGTGTTTTATTTTTTTTCCTTTTAATTTGAGGGTATGACAAAAGGGAAGATTCAGTTTGGTTGAACCACGTTAACCATGAGAATTCACTCTAGATATTTTTGCTCAAAAGCAGACTATACTGACAGAAAGCTCTTTGTTGAAGGGGAAGAACTAAGCATTTGTTTTCTTGGAGGAAACTCTCTCTGTAGCCTGATCTCATCTTAGGCCTTTAGGAAGGTGAAAAATCTAAACAGGATGTTCTCAGCTCATGGGATGATACCCCTTCACTTCTGAATTTTGTCTCAATAGGTCGTCTCTGAATTTGAGCAATGGTGAAACAGAGTCGGTGAAAACCATGATTGTCCATGATGATGTAGAAAGTGAGCCAGCCATGACCCCATCCAAGGAGGGCACTCTCATCGTCCGCCAGGTACCTGTGTCTTCCCTCTGTTGTTAGAGGCAGAGCTTCTCCTGTAGTCATTAACCCACTTGCTCATTCACTCACTCATGCTGTTTCTACATCATCATCTGTTTTCATGTTAACAAGACCCAGAGGGTAGAGTGTCGGGGGCTAGGGAGGCAGATATGTGCTGCATGCCCAGAAGGTAGCTAGCAGTCTTCCACCCCACATCGCTGCTCCTTTGCATGTTTTGCGGCAGCCCTCATTTGAGCACCACACTGAATCTCACAGTCTGTGTCTGAGTAGTAGAAAAGCCACAGGGACTCCCTTCAGCAGGCTCACAGAGCGAGGAGGCAGAGCACTGTCTGGAGCAGAGCAGCCACAGACGTTCTGCAAAGAGCTCCCAGCTGAGGGTCCACAGTGCTGTCATAGGAGCAGCCCTTAGGCAGGCGCAGTGGAAGAGCGGATGAGCCTCATCAGTCACAGGAAGGCCTCTGAAGCAGAAGGGCTGGGAGGTCTCTCTTGCGTGTTCTAAAACGTTCGTTTCCTCACTTGTTGAATATTAAATGTGTACCACCCCGATGTGCTCGGTTCAGATTGCTCAGCTTCACAACTGTCTGTTAATTTCTTAGCTTAGAAGAGAGAGAAGTAGTGCGCTTCCCAGGACATAGAACAGGCGCCTTTCTAGTGTTGGACTTTTCCTGAGTGTGTTTCATGCAATGGCATTGCATTTGGATGGAAAGTGAGAAGAACGTGGAAAAGACCAGGATTCAAAGAAGTGACAGGGTACTCTTTAGAGCTTTAGACAGGAACATTTTTAAAGGAAAAGAAAGGCGAGTGGTTTTGTTAACAACAGCTAGAGTGGCAGCTAACCCAGGTTAGGCAGTCATGCTCCAGTCCTGTGGCCACCAGATTAGGCACTTTGAATTGCATTCGGCGACTTAAGTGTGAACAATTCCGACCAGTTTCCTGTGGTCCTTCCTTGATTATTTAATGGAGTTTGAAAAGTCACACAGCACCTTTAAGGCAGTTATCAGTAGGGTCATAGGGAATTTCAGCAGCGCTTGAGCGAGACGAGTGTGCCTGTTTTTTCTACAGAGTACAGTTGACCAAAAGCGCGCCAGCCATCATGAGAGCAATGGCTTTGCCGGTCGCATTCACCTCTTGCCAGATCTCTTACAGCAAAGCCATTCCTCCTCCACTTCCTCCACCTCCTCCTCCCCATCCTCCAGCCAGCCGACACCCACCATGTCCCCACAGACACCCCAGGACAAGCTCACTACTAATGAGGTATGTCTCGCACCACAGCTGGCTGCTTTCCTAGGGTTCGACCAGCACTGCCTAGTAGCTAGTTTGCAGAAGAGACCTTTCCCACGCCCCTCACCCACCCTCCCCACCCGCTTTCTTCTGTCACCTACCCTTCTCCCCAACCCTAAGTAACATCTTTCAGATCTGCATACAAATCCCGTAACCCTAGATCAATGTCCCTTCAACTTGGCAGTTCACTGTTTCCTTTTCTCTAGATAAGTGTAGTTGCATGGCTTTCTTTATTCAGTGTATTTTTTTTAAGTCTAAATAAAATGATTGCCGTGTTCTTGGATCCATTATGTATTTGGCATGAAATTCTTGTAGTCATTTGTGGAATCTGCCTTTATCATTCTTTTTAACTGACAAGTAAAATATAGAAAAAATTTGATTAAGCAGACTTGGCCATACCTGGACACACTTGTTATCCTCTACAGGAATCTCCTTCAAACAGGGCTGGATGGCTTTTTGTTTTTGATAGGGGGAGATTGTTGGTTGGTTAATCATTTGTTTTCACCAACCCTGTTAAAAGGACTTCTTTCCTTGAAATTCACAGAAAAGGCCAAATGATTTTTAGGGAATTCTAGAAAATTAGGATGCAAAGAAGGGCAAAGGTCTGAGCATGCTTTTAATTTAAAATTTTGAATGGGAAATCCTGTGTGCTCGTTTGAAGGCTTGGCTGTGGTGCTCAGTCTGGGTGATAGTGGGTGATGCTTTGCTCTTTGGAAAAAGATTATTCTCCCCATGCAGTGACAGAGTCCACCTTGAGCACCCTGTATTAAATTAAACAAGTGGTTTGATTTCTTGGGAGGTTTGGTTTAAATGCCTTTGGCTAACAGTTGAAGGAGGTTGAAAGTGGCACGTAGCTTCAGCCAATCTTGTTAATGTAAACATTTAACTGCCAGGCTGTCTCTACCTACTCTGATTTTGGTTCCCTTTTGAGAAAGAATCAGAATAATCCTCTCCCCCTGAGGAGCAGGGGCAAGTCAACTGCTTCTAAGGGTGGGCTTGCATAAGATTGGCTGTCGGATGGATTGGCTGTAGGACAGGGTGGGAAGCTTGCCAGCAGACAGCTATATCAAGTGGAAGGAGAGAGCCTGGGAGCCTGGGCAGGCTCGGGCTCTAGGACATGGCAACTTTTAGCTGCCTGTGGAGGGCAAGAAAGTTTTCAGGACTAAAAAGCACTTGATCAGAAGTGTTCTTTTTTCTCCATTGATTTATTCCACCTACACTCACTTTTCTCCTTATATTTATATTTAAACTTGGCTCCATTTTGCTCTAATGTACAGTATTTACTATAACCCTTAACTCACTAAACTGGCAAGTTTATTTTTCTGTTTGTTTTGTTTTTAATTGTCATTACATTTCCACTTAACAATTTGTTTCACTTTCTTTGTGTTTTCTTTTTATTTTTGTCTTAAATTACACTATTAACCAAAACACTAGTGCTCCTAAAAGAGCAAAAGTATGTGCCATATCTTGTCATTTGCACCTTTCACTGATGAGCCCCTGTTCGATACGGGTTTACTGATGATGCACCTAAATGGTGGTAGCCAAAGCTTCTGTAGCTTTCTGGCAAGAGGCTCATGTTAAAATGAGTAATACAAAGTCAGGATTTGCCAGTATTCCAACAGAGGTTAATTGGCCTTTTTTGGGCTGAAGAGTAAATTCAGAAATTGATGAACTGAGATAGATATTTCAAACCTCCTTTAGGAGTTTTTATTATAATTATTAAAAAAAAAAAAAAAAGAAAAACCTAGGAGCACAAAGTATAGATTTTGTTGGTAGCTCTCAGCCTCCTGTCTTAGATGAGCAGCATATCTGAAGGGAGATGTAGCTCTTTTGGTGGTTCCAGGTTGAACAGCCTGTTGGTGGGGTGTGTTGTGCACATGCAGAGGCACCCCTGAGAGCACTTGGGGGAAATGATGCAGGAGGGATAGGTCTTTCTAGTGGGAAACCATGCAGTACAGAAGTGGATTGAAATGTTTTATGTTCAACTTTTTAATGTCATTTGTATTAATAAAATTGAAATTTACATTGCAGACTCAGTCCGCTAGTAGCACACTCCAGAAACACAAATCTTCCTCCTCCTTTACACCTTTTATAGACCCCAGATTACTACAGATTTCTCCATCTAGTGGGACAACAGTGACTTCTGTGGGTAAGTAAACTAGCAGCAAGAAAGCAGCTGACAAACAGGACTCAGTCACTTTGTGTCACTCTTTCTGGTGGCTTAGGCATGGCTTGGTGGTTCTTTGCAGGCACAGACCTCGGATACAGAAACACCCATCCCGCTTGCATTGTCTTACTTGCAATGAGCTGCATAGTCGGTTTCCTTTTTCCATATACATTTCTTACAGATTTCTTTTCTTTGACAAAGAGTTGGTTTATAGCATATGAATACTCACTTGAGGTGTACCGGGGGAGGGAGACAGGTGCAGTGTTCGTGTGTGAAGAAAATAATTTTTAATGTACTGTGTTCTAGTGGGATTTTCCTGTGATGGGATGAGACCAGAAGCCATAAGGCAAGATCCTACCCGGAAGGGCTCAGTGGTCAATGTGAATCCCACCAACACTAGGCCACAGAGTGACACCCCGGAGATTCGTAAATATAAGAAAAGATTTAACTCCGAGATTCTGTGCGCTGCCTTATGGGGTAGGTATCTTACTGCTGCTACTGTGATGTCATCTTTTTATTTTCCTGAAGGGTGGACTGGTCTTTTAGAGAAGGTACTATTTTGGACAATTTGGGGATTTTGTAAAGAGTTGTTGACAGAGAAGTTGGAAGACTTCCATGATGCTCACTCTTGTTACCTCCTGCAGAATCATGTAGGTGCGTGTATGGGCTTGCACTTGTTTCAGCCACTGGGTATTGGCATGAAGGACTGAGTTCCCATTCTTTGAGGGAAAGCAAAAAGTAAAAAGATGAGAAGGACATTTGATTTGGTCTTTATTTATAGGGAGAATGAAGAAGCATGTTGGATTGCTTTTTAAATGTTTCCATTGAACATTTTTTCCTTGCTCTTTTAGGACTTGGGTCTAACACGAAAATGAAGCTTTTTTTTTTTTTAAGATTTTATTTATTTGACAGAGATCACAAGTAGGCAGAGAGGCAGACAGAGAGAGGAGGAAGCAGGCTCCCCGCTTAGCAGAAAGCCCGATGTGGGGCTCGATTCCAGGACCCTGAGACCATGACCCGAGCCGAAGGCAGAGGCCTTAACCCACTGAGCCACCCAGGCGACCCAGAAATGAAGCTTTTAAAAGCAGATTTCCGGGGCGCCTGAGTGGCTCAGAGGTTAAAGCCTCTGCTTTCGGCTCAGGTCATGATCCCAGGGTCCTGGGACTGAGCCCCGCATTGGGCTCTCTGCTCGGCAGGGAGCCTGCTTCCCTTCCTCTCTCTCTGCCTGCCTCTGCCTACTTGTGATCTCTCTTTGTCAAATAAGTAAAATCTTTAAAAAAAAAAAAAAAGTGAATAAAAATTAAAGCAGTTTGCCATGGGCCAGAATGTGCAGAAGGAGACCATAGCGTGGCCTTTCCCTGTTCCATCTCCATGTTGGTGGTGCCGCCTCTTCACAGCTTACAACGGCACAAGAGACTATGCCTGAGGAGGGTGCCACTTGAGGACTCTGCCCTCTCATTCTGAGGCTAGACTCTCTGTCTCCCCTGGGCCATCACTTTCCTCACTCCCACAGATAGACCGTCCTCTTGGCCTTACCTTGTCTTCCAGTCCCACACTTAACAAAGTGTTCTCCTCCTGCCTAAACTCTGAAATTTTTAGCAGAGACCCTATTTCTAGTTAGTTTCTTCCTCCCTTGAATGCAAGTACAAGTGGACAGAAAACATGTGATCCATTTTGGTTTGAGTGCATAGCAAATTGACCTCAGCGTGTTGTTTGTTGGAGTGTTCTGATGGCCTCTGCATCCCCAGTGACCAGATCAGCTCTGTCCATGTCCACCTTACCCCTCACCTTCAACCCCTAACCTACCTCTCTCAAGACTTGAGGCTGACATGAGCACCTCAGCGCTCACCTCCTGAACCTTGAGATGTTCCTCAGTCCTGCTGTTGAAGAGGGGGTCTGTTACTTCTTAAAAGTTCCTCCTTGTCCACCTTTTAGACTTCTATCCGTCCATTGACGTCTCTCCTCTCCCTTCCCCAGCTCTTACGCAGCCTCCTCCCGAGGGGTCCAGGAGAGGCGTCTTCCCTTTGCAGACACACCTACTTCTTTTTTCACTCTTTGGGTTCTGAATTTCTGTCCTTATCATCACGGAGTATCTTAAGTCCCCCATATTAACCTCATAGGCAGAGGTAACAGTAGCCACTTGGAGGGGATTACTGGGATCACAAAAGGCAGCTGTCACCGTGTTGTCACTGCCCAGCACTGTGAAGTATTGCTCTGGGAATGCAAGTTGTGATCACATCCCAGGGTTGAATTCCACCATTCTTATTCTTTGCCCTCCATGGGAGAGTATATATCATCAAAATTCAGTACATTATATTTCATGTAGAAATTATGTTAATTCTTTTGAAATTGCTGAAGTAATTTTTATCTAGAATGTTTGCACCTGGTAGCAGTCTTACACTGATTTATATTCCTCTACTGTCCTATAGAGTGCTAAACCCCGTTTTGTGCCATTAATTGATTTTTTTTTAAAGTAAAATCCTTCTTTTTCCTAATTAACTTCTCTAATACCTGAGAGAAGAGAGTATCTCAAGCTTGTGTTTTTGGAAATGTAATGGAACTTCCATTTTAACAGTATGTGGAAAGGAAAGTGGGCAGATGACATAAAGTTGAAATCTCTTTCTGTAAATTGGTATATTTGAATTGTTCCTTGGCTTGGGGCACATTGATGGTGGGTTTCCTTAAACTGCTAAGCTAAGCTAAAAAGTAAGAAAAATAAGCCTTTTAAGTTAAGTTTAAAAATAAGCTTCTCAGAGACTTAGACCTAGAAAAGTTAAAACTTGAACTGTAAGAGTGATAGACCAACAAGGGGAGAAAATTCAGGGGACACTTTGAAATGGTGACACATTTGAAGTCTGCTGATCGGTGTTAGATAGGTTAGATGGATTTTTTGTGTGTGCCTTCTGGAGAACATGCTAGCTTCAAGCATTCTTTTTTAATCATATTATATAACTGACTTTTGTTAGTTGCTATATATTTTTTGCATTTTTGTAATAAGACCGTTTTCCCATTTGTAGTCAGAATTATTTTAACACATATTTCGAACATCATTTTTCCCATCTCTCTCTTTTTTTTTTTTTTTAAATTAAATCTCTGCACTCAACATCCAGCTCAAGCCTACAACCCCGAGATCGAGAGTCACATGCTCTACCAGCTGAGCCAGCCAGGCACCCCAGTTCCCACTCTTAATAGTAAACTGTCTGCAGTTTACTACAGAGCTTTGCCTGAAATATCATCATAAAATTTAAAGGATATTTTAAATCACATGTTACAGAGCTCTTATAGAGCCGTTTTCCCCATCAACCTACACCAGATTCCTATGAATAGAATCGCAGTGTTTAGTACAGCTTATCTTTGAGCTATTAGCATTTAAAGTTTAATTATATCTAACAGTTGAAAGGTTTAAAAAGCATATTTATAAAAGGTTATTGCAGTATGCAACTTAATTTTTTTCATAGGCCCGTTATTTCCAAGGTGGTTATTCCAGTGACTTAATATTCCTTTGACTGCTAACACTTAGTACTTTACAAAATTACAGTTTTTGGAAGTATATAATGAAGAATTACGAGGAGTGTAAGTGCCAAAATATATGCATTTTTGTGTGTTTATGAATAGACTTTTTCAGCTTTGTCTTTTATTCCCTTGTTAATTCATTACTGTAAAATCTTGATTGATGTTTGGATGCTGTTTATTTTTGGAAACCACAAATAGTAGAATTCAAAGGCTCATACTTTTGGTGGTTATTGCCAGATTCTTGACACAGACCTTTTCAGCTACTTGATACTGAAGATTGAGAAAATACTGAAATACTGCACAAAATGGAACCTTTAGAATGGACTCTTATGTGTAAGCACCTCTGTCAGTTACTGTTTTTCTGCTTCAAATAACTGTGAAGCTAGTTAGAATTATCTCACATTGGTATATGGAGAAAAAACACAAAAAATAATGTCCTGTTGTAGTTCTACATCTGATAGGGAGGTAGTCACAAAATGACCAACCTCAAAAGTAAAATGATAGGAAAATGAGTGGAGCATTACATAAACATTAATTTCTCCTACAGTGATGATAAGTGAGTTTTTAAATTGGGCTGTAGTTTTTTTCTTAGCATTCAGTCATTATCTGATGTGTGTGATACTTCTATTAAAAAAGAACTTTTTCATGGAAAACATGATGACTTGTAAGCCTTGAAGTGTAAGACTGTGAGCCCCAGTTCAAAGCCACAGTATCAGCCATAGCTGCACTGGCTGTTAGGATAATCACTAGTCTCCTGTGACTATTTACACGTAAATGGATTAAAGTAGAAGACTGAGTTTTTCAGTTGCACTAGCCATGTTGCAAATGCTTAGGAGCCACATGTGGCCATTGGCTAACATGTCAGACATCAAGGTTCAATGTTCTGTTAACAAGGCTGGTCTGAATGGCATGTTCTAAAAATCTTAATTATAGGTGATAGAGGGAGCTATATGTGTTCATAAGTCTTTCTTCTTATCTGTCCAAATGATCATATTTTGAGGGTTTTGTTTACTTTTAAGGATCACTCTAGATGGGTAGTGAATACTCAGAATTTTTCTCTTTTCCTGAAAATTCGAGAAGCTTCCCTCAAATTTTCAGAAGTCATTTCATAATATGCCAGGCACTAACAAGTTCTCACTACCGTCATCCTAGCTGGAAAGCAGCTGTGATTTGGTGGAAGTGTGTATGGGGAGCCCAGACAGGAATATTCTCATAAAACTTAGACTGTTTCCGCAAGGGCAGGATGGAAACCTGCATCATATGCCTAATAGATTTTTTTTAACAGGGCTTTTTCAGGTCACATTATTACTGGAAACTGTAGGTGTCTAGAATTTATGAGGACCTACCTCATTACACATTTTAGGTTTTTTGAGTACTCCAGGGATAGTGTTTTGTTCGCTTAGAGCTTACAGTGCTTTGGCATAATGGTAACTGTTGCCCTAGTGAGCCTGGCACTCTGTTAGTTGGTAAAGTTTATATTTGAGTTTGAATGGTGATGATAGTAACTGCATATGTAAATTCCAGGTTCCAAAGCTTCCCCAAGATCACAAAAGTTGCTTCCAGTTTCTTCAGAAAAATTGGCTTGGGTAGATACTGTCCTCCAGGTGGTAGGGTTTCACTTGCTTAATAACAGAACCATCACAGAGCTAGCTGAGTGGGGGGCTGTGAGGGTGTTTCTTTCTTACCTTCATAGTTGTTCATTGGAAGTGTTCTGGAAGTAGGGTGTGTGCGTGTGTGTGTGTGTGTCTGTGCGTCTGTGTCTGTGTAATAAAACTTGGATCTTGTGATTTAGGAAATACATGCTACTCTTTCCTATCTTTCCATCTACCTGAAACTATTGATTGAGCAGTTCATAAAAGCACAGATACTTTATTCCTGTCTCAGTGAGTTTATTAGCCAGTTTAGGGAATCCGTGCAAACATGTATGTGCCTGATTGTGTGGAAGTATAAGGCGATCTGTCTTATATGTTACAAATTTGGTTTAGACAGTAAAGGTTATAGATCAAGGAAACAAGGTATTTAGAGAAATAAGGGAGTGTTAAAGAGAAAAGTAAGTTGGTTCAAGGTACAGAGAGATCTGAGTGCCAAATTGAGACTTTATACCCTCCTATAGAGAGTGTATAGTTAGGAAAATATGGTAGGACCTAATGAGTATAAGAAGATTAGGATCATTTTGATTGCTGCTATGAGAAAGTAGAGGGACTGTGTTAAAGTCTCTGTCCATCGGTTACAAGGTGGCCAGTACCTCAAGTAGGTGGGAGCAGAGGAAAGGGAAAGGAAGGAGGTCTCTGGTTCTGGTGGTCAGTTTGGTTGGTTGTGTGGAGCAGGTGATGGTGCTCTTAGAGAAAGGGCAAACGTTGAGAAGTTGGTCTCAGTAGAAATTTACAGCAAGTAGAAAAGCAGCTGGGTATGGAATTAGGAGTTGATGGTTCTGAGGTGCTCCTCCAGCAGACAGACAGTGAAAGAGATACCTGTGTTTAAGAAGCAGAGAAGGTGTGTGCAAACCAGAAAGGAGACTCAGAGCAGCTGGAGAGTGGGAAGACCCTGGCAGCTCAGAGAGAAGCCAGAAGTGCTTCCCATGGGGCGGTCATGGTATTTTAATAGTCCCAAGAAGTTAGGGGGCAGAGGACTGAGTGCCATTGTTTCTTCTCTGATGATGACCGAGAATGGTCTTTAAGAAAACCTTAAGGTGAGTGATGGATCAGTCATAAACTGGTAAGGATTTGAGGTGGCTGTTTATAGCTCGTGCCAGAAGTTTGCCAGTGAAAATAAAGACAGACAGATACAGGAAGCACGAAGAGGTCATTTTATCCGACAAAGATTTGTTCACCCGTCTCATGTGGCTAATGAGATGTATAATCTGTAACACCAAGGAGATGGTGAGTTCAAAACATTCAGGAGAAACTGGTGAATTATGCAGGAGGTTGAGGGAATGTGGTGTGTGTGTTTTCTCTCGCATTTTTTTTTAGACTGCCACTCTTCTGTGGTAATTTGTTGTCATTTGGTCACTTTAACTGCTGACTATTCCAAGCATTTTTTTGTGTGTGTGATTAAGGAAACTACTCTTTCCCAGATAGGTGGTGTTATCCTTTCTATACAACCAGACTGTTTGCTAAGCACAGTATAAAATCCAGATATTTCTGTGTCCTTGAAATAGGAGTGAATTTGTTAGTGGGTACAGAGAGTGGCCTGATGCTGCTGGACAGAAGTGGCCAAGGAAAGGTATATCCTCTGATTAACCGAAGACGATTTCAACAGATGGATGTCCTTGAAGGCTTGAATGTCTTGGTGACAATATCTGGTAAGTGTTCATTTAGTAAAGCACTAAACTTCCATTAGCTTTTTTTTTTTTAAGATGTTATTTATTTATTTGAGAGAGAGTGTGAGCTAGAGAGGGCATAAGCAGGGGTGGGGGCAGAGGGAGAAGGAGAAGCAGAAGCATACTCCCCATTGAGCAGGGAGCCGGATGCAGAGCTTGATCCCAGCACCCTGGGGTCCTGACCTGAGCCAAAGGCAGATGCTTAACCAACTGAGCCACCCCGATGCTCCTAGCTTATTTTTTGAAGTAATGGCTAAATGAGGTATAACCATATAGCATGGTTTTACAATAAGGTGATAGAAAAATGTATTCAGATGTGACTGACAAGTACGCAGTGGATCTGTTGCCCCTCTAAAGAGCAGTGTGGAGAAGCACAGGGATGTGCACTGTCTAGTAGAACCCTCCCCTGGGAGCGCTCTTGGCCCCGATACTTGTCCGCCTCAACGCGGCTTCTCCAGCATGTAGGTCTGTACCCACTTTCACCCACAGGACTTTCCTTCATGCAGAAGGCATTGTGCTCTGCCACGATGGTAAAAAGTACTATATTGTGTTTTCTTAAATCAGTTAACACTTTTCTTTTTCTTTCTAAAAGAAAGAGTTTTGGGCGCCTGGGTGGCTCAGTGGGTTAAGCCGCTGCCTTCGGCTCAGGTCATGATCTCAGGGTCCTGGGATCGAGTCCCGCATCGGGCTCTCTGCTCAGCAGGGAGCCTGCTTCCTCCTCTCTCTCTCTCTGCCTGCCTCTCTGCCTACTTGTAATCTCTGTCAAATAAATAAATAAATCTTTTAAAAAAAAAAAAAAATAAAAGAAAGAGTTTTTTTTTTTTTTTTCATTTGTGTAATACATGTTCATTCGAGAAAATAAGAAACTAGTGCAGAAAAGCAAGTAGGAGAAATGAAAAGTCAACCAGAGATACTCTATCTATTGATTCTTCAGTTTCAACTTCTCATTTTTAAGCATATACACACTCAATATAGACTTAAGGGGGGGAAATCTGGATAAAAATGGTTATGCAACATTTCAAACATACAGAAAATAATAATAATGAGAGAATAACTACATAATAATGACACCCACATACTGATGTGTTACTTCTAACAGGTGTTAAATACTTACTCTTGTACCTGCGTTTAGCATCCCCTGCCCCATCTAGATGCCATGGTACCCACTGTCCTGAAGTGAGGGTGTATCTTTCTCATTCAGGTTTGTCCAGATCATGTGACTTGCTCTTTCCATGTCATTAATCATTTCCCCAGGATACCTTTTTTTACCTGGCTATAGAGTATTTCTTTGCATATATACTCTAAAATTTATTTACTTCTCTTAGAAGCCTTTTAGATTATCACTTTTTTCCCCTCTCATGTTAACATTTTCACATACATCTTGTAGCTTACTTAACCATTGTGTATATATATCCATGTTGCATAAATAATAATTTGTATTATTGCTGGAGTCAAGAGTATGCAAAATTGAAACACTTGAAATAGGTCTTATAATAACCAGCAGCAACTGTGATTTAATACTTGCTAACTCAGCTTCTTCTATTTATTTATATGTAACATTTCTCAGAGTTATTTTAGTTTTCAAATGGGCTTTTGGTTCTAAGTGAAGGGCCTTTGTTAAAATGCAGTTATTTCTCCATCCATCTCACACTTTAGTGAGGAAACAACCATTTATAACTTGACTGCTGATGGGGGGAGTGGGTTTAAAATTAGAGGAAAAATAAATCTGCTAAAAATGATTTAAACTTCATTTTGTGATCCAGTGAACAAGAAGATTTATGGGGATCATGGATCAGCTGATATCAGTAATAATTTTTTGGTCTACTTTTCTGTATTCTTTTCTCTTTTGTAATGGTTTCTACAATCAGGAAAGTAATACATGTTAATTGTAGGAAGCTTCAAAAATAGAAAAAACTTGGAAGAATAAAACAAAATACTACCCCATCTCAAAGGCAGCTCTTGTTGACTTTTTAAAAATATTTCTTCCTCATTTTTTTAAAGATTTTATTTACATATTAGAGAGAAAGAGGGACAGCGTGAGAGAAAGAAAGAGAGCACGAGCGCAAGCAGGAGGAAGGGCAGAGGAAGAGGGGAAAGCAGGCTCCCTGTTGAGTGGACCCTGGGATCATCACCTGAGCCCAAAGAGATACTTAACTGAGCCATTCAGGTGCCCCTCCTCCTTCTCATTTCTATAAATATTTATCACAATATGGGAATGAAATGCTATATATATAAAGCTACATGGTTTTTGTTTCATTTAACATTTTATTGAATATTTTTCCATATTCAAAAAGTCTTCAAAACTTAAAAATATTAAACTATAGGATGTAATAAAGTATAATTATAAGTATATACAGCTCAGTGAATTGTCACAAGCATCCTAGGATGGTTAAAATCCATTCACCTGCCCTGGTGAAGAAATGCAGCAATCCTAAGTAGGCCAAAATCTCTCCTGCAATACCCACTCTGCTGCCTCCCAGTCCTTGCCCATCCTGGTCCACACAGGGAAGCACTATCCTTTAAGATTATACCTTAGATTGGTTTTACCTTGTTTGAAGTGAATTGATATAAAATGGTAAAAGAGTAAGCATTTTTTTGTGTCTGGCTGTGTTTTTTTATAAGATCATCTTTAGGTTTACAGAAAAGCTGAATGGGAAATACAGACAATTCCCATATTACCCCCCCACTTCCAGTTTTCCCTATTATCTGCATTAGTGTAGTATATTTATTGTTAGTCGATGAACCAGCATTGACAGTATTATTAACCAAAGTTTGTAGTTTATACTGAGGTTCATTCATTGTGTTGTACAGTTTAGTAGATTCTGACAAACACCTAATTATCTACCATTACAGACTAATTTCACTGCCCTAAAAATCCCCCGTGCTCCACCTATTCATCTCTCCCCCAAAGTCCCTGGCAACAACTGATTTTTTTTTTTAAACCTAACTATATAACCTCCAGAATGTCATATTTGGGATCATATAGTATATAGCCTTTTCAGACTGGCCTCTTTCTTTAGCAATATTTATATTTAAAGTTCTTCCGTGTCTTTTCATGACTTTGATGGTATATTTCTTTTTATTGCTGAATAATCTGTTGTGTGGATGTGCCACTTTGTTTATCTGGTCACTTATTTAAAGACCTCTTGGTTGCTTCCACATTTTAGCAATTAGGAATAAAGCTGCTATAAATATCATGTGTTTAGTTAAATACCTAGGAGCATGATTGCTGGAACGTAAGATAAGATAACATTTAGCTTTGTAAGAAATAGCCAGCCTGTCTTCTGAAGCAGCTGTATCATTTTGAGTTCCTACAGGCCACAGATGAAGAGTCCCTTTTGGTCCACAACCACATTAGTGTTTGATGTTAATGGTGCTTTGGATTAGTGTATTAGTGAGTCATTATTGTTTTAATTTTTAATCCCTGATGACGTGATGTTGAGTATTTTTTCACCTGTTGGTCATCTTTAGTGAGATATCTGTTAAGGTCATTTCTCTATTTTATAATTGGGTTATTTGTTTTTTCTTACTGTTGAGTTGTAAGAGTTCTTTTTATATTTTGGATGCAAGTCCTTTAGTTTTGCAAATATTTTTTCCCTCAGTTTGTGGCTTCTCTGTCTATTCTCTTAACAGTGTCTTCTGCAGAACAGAAGTTTTTAATTTTAATGAGGTCTAACTTACCAGTTTTTTTCTTTCATGGATTAGGCTTTGGTGTTGTATCTAAAAAGTCATTGCCAAATCCAAGGAGACTGTCCCTAGATTTTCTTCTATATTATCCTCTAGAAGATTTATGGTTTTGCATTTCATATTTAGGTCTATGATCCATTTTGAGTTGATCTTTGTGAAAGGTTCAAAGTCTACAAATTCATTATTTTCGTATGTGGATGTTCAGTTGGTCTAGCAATGATTATTGAAAAGACCAACCTTTTTCCATTGAATTGACTTGTTCCTTTGTCAAAGATTAGCCCATTATATTTGTGTGGGTCTATCTCTGGGCCCTCTGTTTTGTTCCATTGATCTGTTTTTTCTTTTTGCTAATACCTATTGTCTTGATTATTGTAACTTTATAGTAAATCTTGAAGTCACATAGTATCAGTCTTCCAAAGTTGCTCTTTTTCAATATTGTATTGACTGCTCTGGCTCTAGCCTTTCCATATAAACTTTGAAGTCAGTTTATCAATATGTATTAAATAACTTGATAGGGTTTTGATTGGGATTACACTGATTCCTTAGATGAGTAGAACTGATACTTTAGCAATGTTGTGTTTTATGCTTGACCACTGAATGTATCGCCAGCTGTTGAGATTCCTTTTAATTTCTTTCTTCAGAATTTTGTTAGTTTTACTCATAGAGATCTTATGTAGGGCTATTTTATTAGACATAATTAAGTATATCCTTTTTTGTCTTTAGTGCTTTTTTTTTTTAAGGATTTATTTATTTTTTTAGAGAGAGAGAGTGGGGAGGAGTAGGGGAAGAGGGAGGGAATTTCAAGCAAACTCTGTCCAGCGTGTAGCCTGACACAGGTTGACACAGCCTGACAACCCTGAAATCATGACCTGAGCCAAAATCAAGAGTAAGCCACTCAGGTAACTGAGCCACTCAGGCCACCCCTGTTTTTAGTGCTTCTGCATAGATGGTGCTGTGTTTTCAATTTCAAGTTTCCAATTGCTTATTGCAAGTATATAGGAAAGCACTTGACTTAATATATGAATCTTGTAACTTGCAACCGTACTATAATCATTTTATTAGTTACAGGATTTTTTTTAAAACCAGTTCTTTGGTATTTTCTACTTACATAAGCCTATATTTCTTCCTTCCTGTTTTGTAGACCTTTTATTTCCTTTGTCCTATTGCATTAGCAAAGACATCTGATGTTTAGGAGTGGTAAGTGGAGGCACCCTTCCTTCATTCCTAAAGAGGAAAGTATCTAGTCTCTCACCTTTAAATATGGTATCCTCATAAGGTTTTTTTGTACTTGTTCTTTAGCAAATTGAAGCAGTTACCCCTCTCTTTCTGTTTGCTGTGAGTTTTTGATCATGAAGTGGATATTGGGATTTGTCAGCTGTTTTTTCTACATCTATTGATAGGATCATACGATTTTTCTTCTTAAGCTTGTTAATATGTTTAGTTTCTTCTATTCAGCATCGTTTTGTTGTTGCTTATAGAGCCTATTTTGTTCCATTTCATTTCTGTGTATGATTGTACCACAATTTATTCATTCTACTCTTGATACATGTTGTGTTTACTGTTCACAGCTCTTAGGAGCAATGCTGCTATGAACATTCTCATTTGGGGGCTCATACACACACATTTTTTTGGAGAAATTACTGGATCATAAGTAGGGTATGCATATATCCTACTTTACTAGATAATGTCAGACTTTTCAGAATGGTTCTAACAGTTTATAACACTAGTTTCTGAATTTCTAGTTACTCCACACCCTCCCTACTTTCAGTACTTTTGTTGTTGGTTTTTTAGTACAGCTGTTCTTTTTAATTCTAGAAACCCCGATAGACGTGTGAAATTTATATATCATTATGGTTTTAATATGCATTCATTAATTGACTATTGAGAGCAAGTACCTTTTTCACGTACTATGAGATAACCTCTTTTACCTGTTGTGGTCAATTGCCTACTTTTTCTATTGGGTTTTCTCTCTTCTAAATGATTTATAGGTTGTGAGTCCTCTGTCAGTTATGTAAGTTGCACACATCTCCACATTATGGTTTGCCTTTTGCTGGATCTGAGTCCCTGCCTAGGATGATTTATTTAATATTCCTATGCTGTCTAGTGGGACATAATAGCTACTCCAAAGAGTTTTGAGAATCAAAGGACATTATGCATGTGAAAACACCTTATAAGTTCTATTGGTTATATTGCTGTGCATGTGTTAACTTTATGGTTTATAGATACTGACTGTTTACATAAGTGTGAGTTCTGTATTCTTTTAAATTCTTTTCTTTTGGTGTGCCAGGGTGGCTTAGTTGGTTAAGCATCTGACTGTTGATTTCAGCTAAAGTCATGATCTCAGGGTGGTGAGCTTGAGCCCTGCATTAGGCTCTGCAGCAGGCGTGGAGCATGCTTAGGGTTCTCTCTCCCTCTCTGCCCTCCATATTGTCCTCTCAGTGTGTCTCTGTCTCTTTCAAATAAATAAATAAAATCTTTCCTTCTAATTCAGGCCTATGCTTGATAATAATTCTATAGGTTAGTCCATCTGAATAGCTTAAATTGAGGTGCTAGTAAAACACATAGAGGTGGTTTCCTTAGAAGGACATTTCTTTGCCTACTGTTGTTATTAATGATGATATCTACTTTGAATATGCATGTAAAATATTTATATTTGTTTTACTAGGCAAAAAGGATAAGTTACGTGTCTACTATTTGTCCTGGTTAAGAAACAAAATACTTCACAATGATCCAGAAGTTGAAAAGAAACAGGGTTGGACAACTGTGGGAGATTTGGAAGGATGTGTACACTATAAAGTTGGTAAGTTCCTGGAGAGTCAGGGGGGTTTTGTTTTGCAGGGTTTAGTTAGTGTTGTTTCTGATCCCCCAGCTCATTTCTGCAATTAAGTTTTCTAAGGCATCTTCTCAACCTGAAGTGCCATCTAGACTTATAGTGTACCTTTTAGCATAACACCGTTCATTTCTGCTGCTCACTCTTTCCTCACAGTTCATCTTGTAAGTGAGGCTTTTCACCCTTCTCTTTGACAGTCCATATTCTTCTCCACAAGCTGTGGCCACAAGAACCTTTCTCAGGAAACCTTGCCAAAGGAAAGCCAGCCAATTTGGATTCTTGCTTTGTGCTCTAGGCCTATTCTCCCATTTAGAGGACTTTGAGTCCTTGGCAGTCACTGATAGAAAGTTTGAGAGTTTGAACAAAAAGCTATGGCTTGTCGTTTTGAATGAAGTGCACTGTGCAGAGCTACTGTGTTCTTAACTACTAAATGAGTCAGGCTGGCCAGCCAGTGTTTCATAGCAACTGTCTGTTTTGTTTTTTGTTTTTTGTTTTTTTCTTGTTGGCTTGCTTGCTGTGATTCTTACAAAATAAGAGTTCACAGGAATAAAACTAAAACAAATTTTTTATGTGTGAAAAAAATAAAAATACTGGTACTAATGTTGGAAATAAAGGGGAAATAATGGAGCTTAGCCAAATTAAACTTGTATGGGAGAGATGGTACATTATAATAGAATTTGAAATCGGAATTTGAGAAAAACAAGATATGGTCTCTATAAACCTATGACTGACTAACCTAAGGGTCTGTTATATACTGATTTCTGCTGATATGTTTTATTTTTTTCTGTTTATAAAGTATATGCTATAGTCATTTCCTCTGCTTCCAAGAATTTTACAGTCCTTGACATTTTCTTCTTATTTGTGTACTCTGTCTACAACTCTCATATCATTGATTAATAATGATTATAGGAGCCACCCCAATATTGGAATGATTCTATGTTACTAGAAAAGTAGTACTATCTCCTTGATTAAATCTTGGGATTAGGATTTTTGTGTTGTGTTTATGTGAAAGAATTTTTGAGGTGTAATGAGTATCATCTAAGTCTAAATTTAATGAAACAGGTCAAAACAGGTGAAATGTATATGAATAGATTATCCTGCAAGGGGAGCTAGAGGCAAATGTTTTAGACAGTGCTGGGCTTTTCATTGAAACAAAACAGCAGTCCTCCGGCCTGTCATTCTTACAAAATGAATCAGAACATTTTCTGAGAAAAGAGTGTGTAATACCATTCATTCATTATCTTTGTACTTTCAGGAAATTATATTCCACTTATCAAGACCTGTACTGTACAGTATAGTTTACCATCAAGAAGAGGGGCTATTTAAATTAAATTAATTAACTTAAAATAAACTTTAAAATGTAGTTCCTTAGTGGCATTGGTACATTCCAGGTGGCTATCATATTAACAATACACACATATAAAACCTTTTGATCAAAAAAAGAAAACAAAACCTTTTGATCATTGTGGAAAATTTTATTGAACAGCACTGGTTTGGACAACCTCTTGTAATCATTTGTGTCTTGATACTAATGTCAATGATTTATTTGAATAGTGACAATATATGGAATTTAAGAAAGAGTGTTACGAAGTTAACAAGTCATCACTCATGTACAAAGGAATCTGTAGTAGTGTGACTTTGGGTAGCTTATAAAGAAACAGAGCTACATGTGTAATCAAAGGCCCTAAGAGCATCTGGGTTTTCTTTGTTTACAGTTCTGTGACCACACTTATTTTTTATTTATTTTTTTAATTTAAAAGTTGTTGGTTGATGTATAGTGCACTGTTGGTTTCTGGAGTAGCAGGCAGTGGTCCATCACTGATATACAATACCCAGAGAGTGTCTGTTTTCAAGCAGAGTTACTGGGCTGCAAGAGAACCACAACAGCTTTGTGAAGAAGGCATTTTCAACTAATTTCCTTTACTACTGCTCCTTTTTTATAGAACTTTTTAGGTAGAATTCAAGTAGTCACTACCTCTGTCAATCAGAAAGTGGTTCAAAGTGATACTTCACTGATAAACCACGCTCTTACCCTTTTGAAGTAATACTGAGTCCTTAAGACTTCAGAGTGGTATGGCTGACATTGTTCTTGATTGTTAAATATGTGCAATTTAAGAAATTAGGAACATTAATGAAACTACTCACTGATAGTAATCAGAGTATTGGAGTTGAGTCCCATACATCCCATACATTCAGGAACAGTCTGATTCAAACATAAAGTATTGGAAAAGGAAACTCTGAGATTTCATCTCTCCAGTATTTTTCTCCTGTTGGCCTTAATGACTCAATAGAAGGCATATTTATAAAGTTTGCAGAAGACAACAGGCTTTGGATTTTCGTGTTGATTCTGACTTGTGCTTCTCTTGTTTTATTTTTGTTGTTTTCAGTAAAATATGAAAGAATCAAATTTCTGGTAATTGCTTTGAAGAGTTCTGTGGAGGTCTATGCGTGGGCACCCAAGCCATATCACAAATTTATGGCCTTTAAGGTAATAGCATCATGTGTACTTACAAGTAGCATCAGCCATGCATGTGTAACCAAGAACCAGGGCATAAAACTCAAGTTTAAAAACTCTAAACAGTTAAAACTGATCATTAAAAAAAATTATGTAATGACATAGTGTATAACTATATCATAAGAGAGGTCATTTCCAATGTAATAAGCTTCACTGTCAGCTTTCTGAGTCCTCAGAATATGAGAAGGAGAAAGCTAAATATGTGGTAGGCACTTTGATTGAAATGTCAATATTGTCACAGAGGAAAGGACAAAATAACACCTTCTCTATGTAAAAAGTAGACTTTGACTTGCTACCTGAGGTCATGCATGTGTGTAAAGATTTAGATATAGTTTTTTTCTTTAAAGATTTTGTTTATTTGGCAGAGATCACAAGTAGGCAGAGAGAGAGGAGGAAGCCGACTCCCCCGCTGAGCAGAGAGCCCCACTTGGGATCCTGGGATTATGACCTGAGCAGAAGGCAGAGGCTTTAACCCACTGAGCCACCCACACACCCCTAGATACGTTTTTGATAACAAAAATGTACCCAACAGTAGGCAGCTTGAAGGTATATCTCAATAGAGTACTAAAAATTAGAGAAATTCTTCATAACATAAGGAATATGTACTAAGCATTAAATAGGAAAAGTAAATTTTAGGGGCGCCAGAGTGGCTCATTGGGTTTAAGCCTGTGCCTTCAGCTCAGGTCATGATCTCAGGGTCCTAGGATTGAGCCCCACATCGGGCTTTCTGCTCAGCGGGGAGCCTGCTTCCCCCTCTCTCTCTGCCTGCCTCTCTGCCTACTTGTGATCTCTCTCTCTCTCTCTCTCTCTCTCTGTCTAATAAAAAATTTTTAAAAATTCTTTAAATAGAAAAAGTAAGTTTTAAAATGTGAATACTCATTTTTGTTTAAGGGAAAAATCTTAGCAGTTTTCTCTGTGGATATTTTTAGTATTTTTTTTATAATTCTGGAGTTTACATTAGATACAAACTTATGAAATTCTTAGTTAAAATTAGTTAAAATGATACTACTAGGACATTAGATATTACAAATAACTTGTATAGTAATATATATTAAATATTATAAATAACTCAATAACCTCATTTCTCTTATTAGGCAGAAAACCTTAAGCATCGTGAGGCTGTTTTAGTTCATATCAAGAAGTTAAGACTTTTTCATCCAAAATGATTCTATTCACTTATGTTTTTAATAGTTTTTGGTACATTTTATTAAGGAAGGGTACACTTCAAGTATTTGGAAAATTGACATATTTAGATTGTTTATTGCTTGATTCCCCAAAAAAGCAGGATAAATGGAGTTACCATATTTGCTTTAAAAATAAATCCACATATTACTGACTAAAAGTAATTGGTAGGAAAATTGTAGTTCGCTTCTGCGATCTGGTCTTAATATCCTTTATGTACCAAGTGTACTCTCTGAGTTGCTTTTATAAGTATATTGCTTAAGTCTGTCTTGTAAGCTGTAGGTATTGATTCTAATGACGAACTGGGGTCACCCAGTCCGTTATAGGTCATGCAGGCTCTTCTGGTACATCGTTTCATTACTGTATCACCCTAGTCAAGAAATGAAAGTAGAAGTCTGTATGGTGACTATGATGACCTTACTAAAAGTTCTAAATATTTGACTCCTACAGCTCTTCCTCTTTCTCCATTACCTGCATTTGAATAGTTGAATAGTATACTACAGAAGGTCCTGATTATTTCCCGTTAGATGTATTTGTCAGCAAGGCAAACAACAGAGTGGAATTCTTGGGCCAACTAGGGAGAATTTGCAGCATCACTTGTGGAAGAATTGTCTTCCAGATGCTGATTGACAGACAAAAAAATAATAATAAATTTAAAAAGACTTATTTTCCAGAATATTTTTGTTTATGA
Source organism: Mustela lutreola (assembly GCF_030435805.1). NCBI lineage: Eukaryota > Metazoa > Chordata > Mammalia > Carnivora > Mustelidae > Mustela > Mustela lutreola. Next base: position 63,316,375 of record NC_081298.1, on the reverse strand, counting down.
TTTTTGCCAGAGTGGCTCAGTAATTGAGTAACTGAGTGCCTAGGGTTTGGCTTCTCTAATTTGATCCATCAGAAATAAGTTCTACTCTGTCTTACTACTTCTCTCTTGGTAACTACTTTCTAGTCATTTGGAGAATTGGTACATAAGCCATTGCTGGTGGATCTCACTGTGGAGGAAGGCCAGAGGCTGAAAGTGATCTATGGATCCTGTGCTGGATTCCATGCTGTAGATGTGGATTCAGGATCCGTCTATGACATTTATCTACCAACACACGTAAGAAAGAACCCACACTCTATGGTTGGTTGACTGGCTTCATTTTGTTTTGACTTTTTCTTTACTCTGCTTAATGAACTAACACAAGCAGGGATTCCTTGCTTCCCCTTGGTATGGGGGTGAGTATTTAAACAATATGCCATTTTCAATAGCTAGCTGCATGCTCTGAGACAAGTGGAAATCCATTCTCCTGGCTCTGTGAGGCCCTCCTGAAAAACTGTTAGCTCTGGCTTTGACTAACATGGGATGGATGTGGGGCAGTTGCGGCAGGCCAGAACATCCCTGGGTTGGGAATGGTTTAGGGAACAAAATTTCTTAATGGAGTCCACAGTCCAGATATGTTTCAGGAGCTTCAGAAATGTGAACTCATAGAGTATAGGACCTGTAAAAGGTAGTCTTTGGTATATATGCTACATGGGTTTTCCAAAATTTTATTCAATTGCTATATATATTCACCAAGAATATAAACCAGTGCATTCACCAGGACAGTCTTTTGAGCACTTTTTTGGGGACAGAAATAACCACAAACCTGCTTCTCTATACTTTGTTCCTCTTCTGTAGATCCAGTGTAGCATCAAACCCCATGCAATCATCATCCTCCCCAACACAGATGGCATGGAGCTTCTGGTGTGCTATGAAGATGAAGGGGTTTATGTGAATACCTATGGAAGAATCACCAAGGATGTGGTCTTGCAGTGGGGGGAGATGCCAACATCTGTAGGTAAGTATCACTCGGGAAAAGGTAGCATTCGTGAGAGTGGAAGCCTTCTCTAAAACTGCATATATTTATCACAAGTTTTACCTATTGTTTAGAGTTTCTGGTCATTTGGCAGAATGGTTAGCAATAGATGGAGAGTAAAATTGTAGATTGTGGGACTGGTTATCATCTATTTTAAAACAAAATCCAAGTGATTATTGAGCACTTTTTAAAACTCTGGTCATTTAATCCTTAAGACATCCAGGGAATAGAACAGATGTTATTGACTGATTTGTGGAAAGTAAGGTGAGACAGAAAAAGGATAAGGGACTTTTTCTTTCAATTGGCAGAGCCACAGCTTGAAACACAGTCTCTTGATCTTCCAGTGTGCATTTAAGAAAAAAAAGGGGCAGAAAGGATGGTATCTGACATTTTCAATTTATATGCCCTGCCTCTTATGGTTCCATTGCAGTTAGTCACTGTCTCTCTTCCTCACTTCTTTCCTGCCTTCCTTATGACTGGTTTCATAAAAATATGAGCACAGAACTCTGTGCCCAGTGAATCCCTGCTCACGATAAGCATGAACCATCTCAGGAATTCAAATTACCACTTTGTAGGATAAGTTTTAAAAGGTTACAAAGGCAGAGTTCCTTAAAAACAAAAAAGTCATTAAATGGTAGACATTTAGGTGTGTGTATGTATTATGTGAGCTGCATCTTTTCATGGCTGTTTCCTTATCTTTAACAATTAAAATATGTTTGTCCCTCCCCCCCCCAAAAAAAAGCATATATTCGATCCAATCAAACGATGGGCTGGGGAGAAAAGGCCATAGAGATCCGATCTGTGGAAACTGGTCACTTGGATGGTGTGTTTATGCACAAAAGGGCTCAAAGACTAAAATTCCTATGTGAACGCAACGACAAGGTAATGGTTTCCTTACAACTTCTTATTAGCTGCTACTAGCTTTAATAATTGTTTATTTTCCATGGAGCTTGTTGAAGCCTTTTCCTGGGGTTTTTGATAGATTTTGAAATAAATTCATCAAGCAACATTTTAGTAGTGACTTTTTAGACCTGTTTATGGGGGATGGGATATATTTTATTTTGTGTTTGCTTATAAGGGGACAAGAGATACTTAACTCCATGGGAGTCATTAGTGTTGGTTTGGTTTTGGTGGTTGTTTTTAACCCCATTAGGTGATCTGTGTGAGCTGTGTTTGGGTTTAGGGACAGGGAAGGTTAAAGCTGCTAATTTAAATGAATGGGATTCTTCTGTGACTGGAAGGAACCCCCTTGGAAATTTGGGTTAGGTAAAAGTTTCCTCTCCCCTGATACGCATCAGAAAGATACCACTTGTCACAAGTCAGAAATACCTGAGCAAATCTTTTGTTATTATTATTAACATATAATGTATTATTTGCCCCCAGGGGTACAGGTCTATGAATCCTCAGGCTTAGGCATTTCACAGCACTCACTATAGCACATATCCTCCCCAGTGTCCATAACGCAGCCACCATATCCCTCCCCTCCCCAGCTCCCTGCAACCTTCAGTTTGTTTCCTGAGATTAAGAGTGTCCTATGGTTTGTCTCCCTCCTGATCCCATCTTGTTTCATTTTATCCCTCCCTACACCCAACAGCCCCCTGCCCTGCCTCTCAAATTCCTCATATCAGAGAGATCATATGACAATTGCCTTTCTTTGATTGACTTATTTTGCTTAGCATAATACCCTCTAGTTCCATTCATGTCTTTGCAAATGGTAAGATTATATTTCTTTTGATGGCTGCATAGTATTCCTGTGTGTGTGTGTGTGTGTGTGTGTGTGTGTGTGTGTGTGTGTGTGTGTACACACCACATCTTCTTTATCCATTCATCTGTTGATGGACATTTAGATTCTTTTCATAGTTTGGCTGTTGTGGACATTGTTGCTATAAACATTTGACAGTAAATCTTTATGCAGAAGCATGAGCACCTCCTACAGCTGAGATCCCAAGACTTTAAAGCCCCACATAAAACCTTTGTTTTTCAAAACTGGCCACATCCTTATCTTTCCAGGGGCTGCTTTGTCCCTGGAAGACCCTCCCTAAGTCAGCCTTGGAGTGAAGCGGCTGGATGGCTTAGGGTATTGTCCCATCCCACCTCCTTTGAGAAGGACATCCTGGTGGGCCTTGCCTTTACCAAGCCCAACTTTCTTTCTCATCTGTCCACCTGGATGGAAATCCTCTGGCCACCTGAGGCAACCTATTGCAACCTTAGGAATTTGCCTCTTAAGAAGTTTCCACCTCTTACTTCACATTAAAATATATTATATGGCCTAGCCACTGGCCCACTGATTGACTGCTCAGATTAAATTTTAAAAACCCAGCTTGACAAAAGAGCTGTAGCTCTGTCGTTGGCAGCTGGTCCTCCTGCCTAAGTATGTGCTCACTAATAAGCCGCATCACCCCAGCCCACTTTCCTGCAATGCTATAGCTCATTTACTAATGCAGTTCACATTTTATTCTAATAGCATCTCCCAAATTGTTTACCTTAAAACCCCATACAATCTCTGACTCATTCCAGGATTTTGCCAGCTTTTTGGTTTATATTTTTATGAGCATATGTAATATAGCCATATCTATAATATTCTTCGAACTTCGGGCATTTAGATATTTTTATTATTTATAATGTTACATCCCTTAAAGTTCATTAATAAAAGACCCCAAAGCGGGCGCCTGGATGGCTTAGTTGGCTAAGCAACTGCCTTCTGCTCAGGTTATGATCCTGGAGTCCTGGGATCAAGTCCCGCATCAGGCTCCCAGCTCAGCAGGAAGTCTGCTTCTCCCTGGGACCCTCTCCCCTCTCATGCTCTCTCTTTCACTCTCTCTCAAGTAAATAAATAAAGTCTTAAAAAACAAAAATAAATAAAAGGCCCAAAAGTAAATTGTCATAATTTGACTATAGAGTCCTCTGAAATAACTTAATACATTTTAGGTTAGTTTTTTAAAAGAGAAAAAGCAAGTTGCTGAGGAGTCCTCTCCATTGCTCATTGTGTTTTCCAGACACATTTATCTCTTAGATGTTATTAGCAGTGGAGATAAAGAGAAATTGCTCAATTTCAGAAAAAAACAATTTTTTTTCTTTTGAACTCTCACAATATGGGTGTGTGAGCCTTCTTAGTTGTAATCAGAATTGCCTCCAGAGATGATGACTACTTATATATGATAAATTGATATCATCTCAGATTTTCTTTTGGAAAGGGCCTTTGGGCTTTTAAGCTTCCTGCATTTAGAAGTGCTGAGGTGTCAGTGGCTCTAGGTTATCTGCCTGGGAACCGTCGGAAGCATTGCTGGGTTGTGTTTTCATGGTAAATCTCTCACTCTTTTTCTCTTGCTTTTGCAGGTCTTCTTTGCCTCTGTTCGGTCTGGGGGCAGCAGTCAGGTTTATTTCATGACATTAGGCAGGACTTCTCTTCTGAGCTGGTAGATGCAGTGTGATGAGGCTTGCTGGCCCCCCAGAGTCTTCAAGATCCTGAGAACTTGGAATTCCTTGCAACTGGAGCTCAGAGCTGCACCGGTTTGGTCCAGGACAGCTGTGTTTGCAGACACCACGTGTGGGGTTTTTGTTTTGTTTTGTTTCGTTTTTGTTTCCTTTCTGCACCTCTTACCAGTTTATCCCCCTTCTCTTCTTTTCCCTACTCAAAAATAAATCAAGGCTGCAATGCAGCTGGTGCTGTTCACATTCTACCATCAGGTGCTATAAGTGTTTGGGATCGAGCATCAGACCAGAAAGCAAACGCCTTTCCTTCAGCTCCAGAATTCCTTGTTTCTGAGTGACTCTTACGGGTGTCAAAGGTGAAGACTATGAACATGCCATTGGTTTTGTTGGAAATGGGCACATGGAGGTGTAATTTGGTGGTCTAAGGAGCAATTTGCTAAAGCAGAGAGCAGATTTAATATAGTAACATTAACAGTGTATTTAATTGACATTTCTTTTTTGTAATGTGACAATATGTGGTCAAAGAAGAAGGTGCAGGTTTAAGAAGTTAATATTTATAAAATGTGAAAGACACGTTACTAGGATAACTTTTGTGGGTGGGGCTTGGGAGGCAGGGTGGGGTGGGTTAAGGGGGTCCCATTTTGTTTATTTGGATTTTTTTTTTTTTTTTTTTTTTGGCTTGGCCAAAAACTGTCATTTTTCTGTGTACCAGGTTTTGCCTAAATCATGTGCAGATGGTTCTTAAAAAAAAAAAAGAAAGGAAAAAGAAAATGTGTGCATTTGTATAATGGCCAGAACTTTGTTGTGTGACAGTATTAGCACTGCCTCAGTTAAAGGTTTAATTTTTGTTTAAACCTAGAAGTGCAACAACAGTTTTACCACAGTCTGCACTTGCAGAGGAAAAGAAATTTTTCAACCACATGTTTATTTTTTTTTGCCTACCTCATTGTTTGTAATGCATTAAGAGGTGGTTTAGGTTCTGTTTCTTGGAGGAAAACATTAATGTTTAATTTAATCTTAATACCAAAACTATCAGATTGAAGTTTGACAGTTAATTTGTCATAGGTCTCAATAGGCACAAGAGAAATTGTCCCTGAAGATGGGAAATAGCCATATGGCTTCATCATGCTCACAGATACAGTCTGTTTTCTAAGTTCAGAGGGCAGAATGCTTCGTTTTCACCAGATGCACCATTAGTGGTTGATGGGCAACTGTGGCCTACAACATAAAAGAGGCCTCAATGCTCTCTGTTCGGGGTTTGGTAGCAGATGGGTGGTCATACTAGAATAGTCACACAAACTGTTCAGTGTTGCAGGAACCTTTTCTTGGGGTGGGGGAGGGGTGGTGTTTCCCTTTTCTAAAAATGCAATGCACTAAAACTATTTTAAGAATGTAGTTAATACTGCTTATTCATAAGATGGCATCTTCTTGTGTTTTTGGTGTAATATCAAAGCCCTGGCTTTTCTCCTCTCACTTGCTCTCTTGTTCTCTCTCTGTTTTTTAAACCAGTTTTACTTTATGAATATGTTCATGACATTTGTAATAAATGTCTTGGGTAATAATTTGTTATATGGCTTCATGGTCACTCAATTCCTCTGAGACTGTTAATCTCTTGGTAAAGGAGCAATGCTCTGTGTCCTGGCTCTGCCAGCTTACTCTCCTCTTGTGGAGTTTGAGTGGGAATATTGTGTGATGGTGGCTTTCAACTTTGTTTACCAAACAGAACTTGGTGTTTCCTAGGCTTAATCCTCCTTTGTGGGTAAGTTTCTTTTACAGCATGAAAAAGGAGGATTTTCCTCCCAAAAAGATAAGTCATTTTTACCTGTCAAGGCTTTATCCATCATTCTTATCCTATTTGGTGTCCACTTTGACCCCTATCATTCTCTTCTTCTTGGTTCAGCATCTTTGCCAAAGGCTGTCCTGGAATTACAAAAACCTAGCAAGAAACAGATACACTCACAGGTACAAAAACAACACAGATGTACCTACTACCCACAAAGACAAGATAAGCTGAAAAAGCTTTGCCGTCTTCTGAAAAGGACAAAAGCATTGGAAAAGGTTTTTTCCATCTCTAAGACTTTGGAGTGATGCTAATGTCCAAAGCAGGAGGGACTAGTTCTTTTCTACTAATCTGTAGTTAACATAGAGAAGATTGAAGAGTTAATCTCACCTATGGAAGGGACTTTTTTGAGATGGGCCAGATGCCATCACCATAGGACTTCAGTCAAAATCAAATTACTGCTGGTGATTTCCTGTGTGTTTTGGCTTTTTGAGTAAGAGTGAAATGTGCCACAGTGAACATGTGTGCATGCCAATAGGAGAAAGAACTGGATGGCAGGGTTGATTATAGCCTCTCGCATGACTTCACAGAGAGGTAAAGTTGAGCGGGTGTGGGGGTGGGGACAAAACTAAACTTCTGATACCAATAAGGAAAAGACTTGAGGCATCCGGGTCTCAGCTATCACATATACACAGACCTGAATGAAGCTCAGTATCTGTAAGGCAAGGGGGGTGCACAGGTAATACAAATGGTTTTTCGTTGGAATTACTGAGTAGTTAGAACTTGACAAAAACTGGATTTCCTTTCCAAGGTGATGGGGTCTGAGCTCAAGCCAGAATAGGGCCTGTCCTGCTCATGCAGCAGCAGGCAGCCATCCGGTGGCACTCTTGTGGTATTTGCATGGAATGTGATTACATCCATATCTGGGCTTAAGTCACTTGAGGTCAGACAGCCATTTGTGGTGGGGGCAGGCAGGGATGGGGCAAGGCAGATGCCTCATGTGTGTGCTTTCCTTGCTTTTCTGGCCTCAGCACCTCATAAACCAGATTATGTTGCTGCAGCTTCATGGAGGTGCCCAGTTAGGTTTCTCCATAAAAGATTATGAGCAGGTGATGTGTTATTCTTCTAGAGAAGGGATGGTTGGTTTGTTTTTTTCCTTTAACAGGATAGTGACTTCACAAAAGTGCCAAAATGGCAAAAACTACAAGAGAAAACAGTATTATGATACTATTACTATTTATATTTAGCACTGCTCTTCAAAACAAAATACAGGTATGTCTGTAGGTGTAGTCATAGCTTCAATAAGTAGTACCTTTCTGTATTTAAATCAGAGTAACTGTATTGAGTGCAGTGTTTTTTTCCTCATGCACATGTTATGTTGAAAATGTTTACAAAAATGGTTTTGTTACACTAATGTGCATCATATATTTATGGTTTATTCTTAAAAGTGATTTTTTATTTTATTTAGGTTTTTGTCTTATAGTCCAGTTACAGTGATTCATAATCCCTAACTTTGCCAATTATAAATTTGCTAAACAGTAATACAAATGACAGACTGCATTAAATTTATTAATCCTAGAGCTACAAAGCAGACTGGTGGCAAGAACATGGCCTTCCCCCACCCCCCAGTGCTAACTTGTCTTCTGTGTATTATGAAAATTACTGTTGGCCCCTCCCCCCTTTCTCTTTAAATAAAATAAAAATGACACCTATCTTATGTGGCATGAGTTTCAAATATATTCTGATCCTTCAGAATGTCACCTTCCCAAAGAATCCATATTTGAAGCATACCTCCATCCCCAGCACCACTCCTGGCTAGAGAGGGTGCCTCCATATCCTGCCATCTCCTGTAACAGGGATTTTTTTCATGGGGAGCTCTTGATCACCGTGTTCTTAAAGCCAAGAATGGGTAAAGCTGATCCTTAAGGAAGATACAGGGTTTTATTTTTGCAAGTCTGAATTCAATAAAAAAACAGCAGATGTCTCTATCTAACAGGACAATTGAAGTACCCTTTCTCAAATTGGCACCATAAGTACTAACTTAAGCCTAGTAATTGGAAGGCCTTTGTGGCCAAGGCCTTGGCGTGTGCCCGATTGATTTCCCCCAGAGATCTGGCAGGTATGATCCCCACTGGATAGATGTGGGGCCATATCACCATGATCAGTGCCTTGGCCAAGCCTCCAGAGTTGCAGAGGGTGGCCACACAACATTATCATAAATTAAATGTTAATAACTAGCTCCTTTGTGCTTCATATTAGAAACATGTCGTTTCTCTAAGGTAAAAATAAAATTATAAATACCTAGGTCACCAAATGAGTTTGTTTTTTTTCTTTTCCTGCTTGATAATTTGGTGCAACTGGTGGATGATTAGGAATAAAAATCTGGTGGAGGGCTAGTTTTCTTGGAACCATGATTCAGCCCTCCTTCATCCTCCACTGCTGTGGATCTCACTTAAAGCTAGCAACCAGAATGAAATCAGCCCCTATAATTGACGCCAGCTCAATGTTTTGACATCACATTAAGACTTCAGTGAAATTGCTACTTTTTCTGCCATCTCTGACTTTAACAACAACAGATACCCTTGTTTCACTTGCTCAGTATGGTTTACCCTTGAACAGCATGGGGGTTGGGCTTACCGGTCCCTTGTGCCATCCAAACTCTTGAGTGTAACTTAGGACTCCCCCCAAAACTATCTAGTGGCCAACTGTTGCTTGATTGGAAGCCTTACCAATAAAATAGTTAACTCACCCTATTTTGTGTATTTATATACTGTATTTTTAAAGTAGGCTAGAAAAAAAGAAAATGTTATTAAATTAATAAGAGAAAAATACATTTGCAATCATGTACTGTAAATAATCCACATGTAAGTGGATCCAGATAGTCCAAACCTGTTTTCAAGGGTCGACTATGTTGTTAGAAAGTAAAACTGAAAAAAAAAAAGAACAAGGAATTGAAAGTTGGGAAAAGTTGTTACTACATTTTCTTATGGAAGATATAACAGGTTGAGTTATAGGTTCTCATACTTGGTCTACTTTTTCTTTCATTGTGAGGTTAATCATACTAGACCCAGGTTTCAAAATCTTTTGTGAAGCCGTCCTATCTCTGCCGATGCCTTGCTTAACTTCTCTCTATGCTTATAGTCAGTAACCTGTTCTGGTCACTAATAACTGGACAAGGTGTTGTTTTGCTTACTTTTTTGCTTCTGTCTGAATACAGAGCCTGCGTATGAGCTGAGGTTAGCTCTCAGGGTTGAATCCTAACTTCTCTGCTCCTCCGAGACTACCAAACATGTTGTTGGCAGCCAACAGGCCATTAGAAATTCCTTGTTGTTTGCTTAAGTAGTATGGAATTAAAACACTGATGTTAGTCCAAGGGGAAACCAGGACTCCTATGCCCTGTGGGACTTGTGAGGAAGTGCACTGGTGTAGACAGGTCTCAGAAAGGGTGTGGAGTTCTACCTTATTGGGCACAAGGCCACACAGTGCTTTAACAGGCCATAAAACTCACCAGTCCCTGCTCCTGCATGTTGGCTTGCTATAATAACAGGACCCTTGATTCCTAGGTCTTATCTCCTAGTTTGATTATCAGACATTTGAATTCGATGGCCCAGTTCAAAATGCACCCCCCCCAGAAGTTTTGTGGAAGGATGTCAAGCTTGAGCAAGGCAATTTTGCCCCTTCCTTAAATTTGTTTGGATGTCAGACATAACAGCAAACCTTAGAAACCAATATTAAACAACTTTTTCACAAAAAATGATATTAAATAATGCCTTGATTAATTTTTAACAGCTTTACTGAGGTATAGTTCACTTAACTGTATAGTTCAGTGGCTATTAGCCTTTTCAGACTTGTGCATACATTACTACCACGATCAGTTCTTAAAACGTTTTTATCTTTGCGATTATCTCCTTGTCACCCCACCTCCTCATCCCCCTAAAGTTTTAGGCAATCACTAATCTGCTTTTCCAATACGGATTTGCCTCTTCTGGGCATCTCATATAAATGAAATCTTACAGTATGTGTCCTTTGTGACTGGCTTCTTCGCTTTAACAGAATGTTTTAGGATTCATCCTTGTAGCATATATCAGCATTTTGTTTCTTTTTATTAGCATCCTTGGTTCTTTACCTTTGTCACTGGTGCCCGCTTTCAGCTTTAAAACCAACCACCTACCTGATAGCCAACCACATTGCAGCCTCAAATGAAAACTGCAGCGTTAACCATCCACCCTGCAGGGGAAGAACTGACAAGAGGTTTCAGAAATGGTTTCCTGCTAACATGTGTTTCCAGTTTGAGTTCTTAGAAACGCAGTGATCACCCCCCACCACCACCACCACCCCAAAGAGATCTTGATCCTAAACATCAGGCTCATCCCGGGACAGAGACCGGGTGGTCAAGGTTTGGAATGGAGGACTGTTTGGGAAGCACCCCTACCTGCCCACAGAGAGCAGTCCTCCAACCCCCAGGAAGGTTGGGAGTGGTAGGTGTTCTGCTTGTGTCCAAGGCCTGGATCAGAGTACTCAGCTTGTCCCTCTAACTTTCCTGTGCTCACCTGTAGGAAGGGTCATAAAAGTTGGTCTTGCTGAACTAGATCCCTTTTTAATCCTGGGAGAATACTTAATAGTCAGATTTCAAAAGGGTCTTGTCCTGTCGGCATCTTTTTTATCTTGCCGGCATCAAGGATGTTTCCTTGGTGTTGTCTTCCTGGGAGGCATTCTAATTGTCCTCAACTTTCCATTGCAGTGTACATCGTTGAGTAAGCATGGACACTAGCAACTTCTGGGAACTTGGTGGCATTTTGGTCAGTCTAACAAGTTGAGCAACCACTGGGTGCTCAGCAGTCTTGAGGTATGGCACTTTGGGGAAATGGAGGGGAGTTGTCTAAAGAGCCAACTTTGAAAGTGGTGCCTAGTGTATTCTAGATGTTGAAGCAGGGCATTTAGTAATGGTGCATATGAAAAAGATTTATACTCTCTAGCTAAGAACAACAAAAAAAGTGGCTGCCGAAGGGTTTGGTGTGAGTTCAGACTGTTTGTCTAAAATTGAAGTGAGAGAAGATAATGCCTGCATTGTGGTTAGGTGACGTTTGGTTAGGTGACACTTGTTATGGGATCTGGACCAATTGCAGCCTTGGCTCATGGGAGACCTGGGTGGGAAGGGCTCCATAGAAACAATTAAAGATTGTTCAATTAATCAATCCATTCTAGTTTTTGGCTAACAACAATGGAAGCAAATATTTTGAGTGCATTGGCTATGCACCAGGCATGTTCTAAGGACTTTTTACATGCCTCTTAACCTGTAGAAGAAAAGATTCAGGGTATCCACTTGCTGACTTAAATTTATTTGGAGAGATAACAAACGCAGCAGAGGTGGTTCTGCAAGGTGCCAGCTGGTAGAGCCAGGAAAGGTGGGTTGAACTGTAGAGAGAATTTGTCTCCACTATGAAAGGCACCTTGTCTAGAATGAATGGGCACCTTGGATGCCTGGCCAGGCCCATGCCGTTGAGGCTGTTTTTGTTAGGATGTAGAGGAGGCCTCTTGAGGTGTTTTGGGATTAGATGCAAGGCTGGTTAACAGCCCATGAGCCGTGTACAAAATGGCTTGGGCACCCCTTCTAAACATGAATGCATTTTTTAAGCAAATAGATGTTTAGGCAACAATCCTAAGAGTCTTCTGGTCTGTCACAGATATGGGATAGGTGATGGCATAGATGGGAACTTTCTCCAGGGTACATTAATGTGTTTGCTGGTCCACAGAGCCCCTTCTCCAGGGCTTCTCCTGTGGAAGGCACATGATGTTTGATTCCTCTTTCCCAGTCAGTGGCCGCCATGCTAGCGAACTCTACAGCCATCACTTAGGACTCCTGCAGATTTTCCCACCTCTGGAAGTGGGCAGGTTCTGCTGGACCTGAGACCAGGCAGTGTTGTTGAGTGGTCCTGGAGGGCTTTCTGCATTTAGTCAACCTGCTCTGGGTCTGTCAGGTTTTCAGCTTTACCTAAACAGTGGAATGCCAGTATATAAAGCAGAGAAAAGAAATGCCGATTTTAAGTTCAAATTTATAACATCCTTCAAAGATGAAATAATGAGAACCGATACTGCTTGGGGTTTATGGATCATAGCCGTCAGTGTCTATATCCGATTTTCAGTTCTCTAATAAGGAGCTAATTCTGATGCTGGCAGGAGTATGGTTGCCATTTTAAACAGTTAGCCCTGCAAAAACACAACCTAAGAAGTGTTAGGAAGTCAACAATTTGGGAACACTTTTTAGTGATTTTATGGGTAGCTCCATAAAATGTGCACAAAAATAAGTTAACATGGGAACACCAATTCTCGTTGTGTTGGTCTCTAGTAGAAGATACACACTTGATTGTGCATGTTTATACACTTTTCTTTTATTTAACTCAGTATATTCCAAAACACAATTTCAACATGTAATCAATATTTTAAATAAAGGGATGGTTTACATTCTTTTTTTCATACTAAGATGGTGGGTATTTCACACAACACATCTCAGTTCTGATTAGCCACATTTTATGTTCTCAATAGCCACATGTGGCTAGGGGCTACCATTTTGGATGGTATAGTGCTAGAGCCTTTATATACCTTATCATGGTGAGAATCTTTTGAGGTAAATATTGTTGCTACATTTTACTGGAGAAGATACTGAATTTCCTAAAATATAAATAACCCACTGGGGGTCATCCTAGAGGAGCAAGAATTAGGTCTGTTCATCTCTAAACTCTGGTTTTTTAATATAACCATGCACATTATTTTGATTAAAAAAATAGTTTTGAAAGACACTTTAATTTTTTATTTTTTAATTAATGGTTTTATTTTGATTTTGATTTAAACAAATTTTTAAAAACACTTCAATTTTTTAAGACGAAGTTTCACTAGAATGCTACCTGGGAATGGGGGTTCTGGTCTATTTTATTCATTTGTATTTTCATCAAGAAAGCTGAATTTTAGGGAAAAATTTTTCTATTTCATTTACAAAGCTTTTGTTTCCTGGTTTATTAAAACAAATGTGATACAGTAAAAGATAGGTAGACGACAACATTTGCAAATATCAGGGGACCAATTTGGCAGTATCTGATGCATAAGAAGACCTCATTCTTCCTGTAAGACTGACTTTTGGCATGTTTTGACTTTCAGAGTCTCCCTGGCTTGGTGTTTCCTTCATTTCCTCAGGTTCATAGCCTGAGCTCATAGCAAGATATCAGTGAGGCGATTCACATTACCCACACCCCCACTCTGAGAAGTTGCATGCAGTAGGATCTGAGCAAACTGGCTGGCCGCTTTTCCTGAGGAAAATGAGTGTTTTACACACAATACCCTGTCTAGTGGAAGGAAGCGTGTTCAGTCAGGAACCTCTGAGTCATGTGACAGGAGTGACTAGGGCCTCATCCTGCTGAGAAATGAAGCTGTCAGAGATTTCTTGTAGTTGTGGGGAAAACCAGTTCCACCTTTATGTCCAGACACTGGTTCCTGCTATTGTGTGGTCCATAAACGAATGGGACCGATGTGGTAGAAATTAAGAAACAGTAATAGCTCAGTAATAGTGCACTCATGGCCTAATCATGTACAACCTAGTCATTGACAATATTTTGAGTGTTCCATTCTTGAGTCATTCTGTTCTGTCCCCAAAATTTAGGATAGGTAGGTGTCTCCTGAGTGTCCAGGTCATAATCTCCCTTGTGCTGAACTACAACCCCTTGTTTTAGTTTATACCTTTAATGCTTTGATGCCATTCTGGAGAATTTAGGTGCCAGTGTTTCTACCACGTTGTTTATGTTGGAGCTATGGTTGTTGTGAATTAGATGTCACCTAAGAGACTGCTCATCCTGAAGTCTGGCAGAATTAAGGACTTATCATGTAGGACCAAATCCCCAGCATCAGATAATCAAGTTCACCTGTCGGAGAGCATATTTCTTACCTACGTAAAACTGAAGCATCTGTTTCAAAACAAGTGTTTTATAGTTTTATGCTCTAGTTTATCCACTTATTAAGTATTTAAGAAGCACCATACTTCTAAAAATCACTGTGTAACATGCGGAGACTATTACTGTAAAACGTGAAGGAAGAGGATCTAACTGTAGCTCAGGTTCCCAAAGGAAGTTCATGTTGAGGAAGTAAGAAGACATGGCAGCCTCCCTGAAGTGCATGGAGACCCTGAGGCACACTGCAGAGAGTGAAACTGGGGCTCCTGGGAGACAGAGGAATGGAACAGCAAGGCTGTGCTGCGCTTCCAGATGTGGACAATTTAGTCATCTACATGAGTGGTTCCAAACCTAAGCATGCATGCAGCAGGTCATCAAGGAAGTTTGTTAAAACACAGATTGCTGGGCCTTACCCTGGAGGCTCTCATTCAGGAAGTCTGAGTAGGGCCAGAGAATTTCATTTCTAACAAAAGTCCAGGCTGATGCTGCTGATCTAGGACCCCACTTTAAGAACAAACACTGTTCTATAGAAATTGTTAGTGAAAATATTGAAAACTAAGGACAGTGGGAAAATGCAGAAGATCAGCACAGTAATTGGAGCCAAATCCAAGATCAGATAGAAGCACAGAGAACTCCCAGAGGGGAGGGTTCAGACCAGAGGGGACAGAGGCTGTCATTTGCCCACACTTACTAAGCCTCATTAGAAAGTTTCTTAGTAAGAAGGAATCAGAGATTGACACTGGAATCTGTCATCACCCCTGTGTCTTAGCTTGTATATGTGCATGTATTAATATAATACCTGTTTTGCTCTCACAGCTGCGATACTAAAAGGGCTATGGACTGAATTGTGCCCCCACAAAATTCATATGTTGAACTCCTAACCCCCAATGTGACTGTATTTAGAGATATGTTCTTTCTGTAAGTAATTAACGTTAAGTCCTAAGAATGGGGCCTTAATCCGGTAGGAGTGGTGTCCTTGTGAGAAAAAGAAGAGACACCAAGCACCCACACATGGAAGGCCATCTGCAAGACAAGGAGAGAGGCCTCAAGAGCCATCAAACCTGCCGAAACCTTGATCTTGGACTTCCAACCGCCAGAACTATGAGAAAATAAATTTCTGTGGTTTAAGCCACCCAGTCTGTGGTCTTTTCTTTTGGCAGCCTGAGCAAGATAATACAGGATGCAATCAAGGTAAGAAGGTGAGCTTCTAGAGCAAGGGTAGGAGAAGCTTGGAAGGGGGCTCTGGAAGTAGAAACTTGTTCAGCTCCCAGCATGTGACAAGACCTCTGAAGAGGTGAAGTGTCATGGGAAATGAGCACAAAAAGCTGAGTTCGCAGTAGGCAGAGCCAAAGATCCCTAGGTACGAGACTCCACAGACTTGAACAGTGGATATCTTCATCAGCCGAAGACCCAAGACTTATCTTCTGATTTCAGATGACATGTGAACTCGAGAGGTTCTGGCAAAGGGTGTGCCTGGGTGGCTCACTTGGTTGGGCATCCACCTCTTACTTTTGGCTCAGGTCATGATCTTAAAGTTGTGAGATTGAGCCCCTTGTTGGGCAAAGCACAAAGTCTGCTTGAGATTATCAAGATTCTCATTCTCTGCCTCTGCCCTGCTCATGCATTCTCTCTCTGAAATAAATAGTTGGTCCGAAGGTTGTGGGTTATTGTTAAGCTGTCTCAGGGATTTTTTTTTTTTTTTTTTAAAGATTTTATTTATTTATTTGACAGAGAGAAATCACAAGTAGATGGATAGGCAGGCAGAGAGAGAGAGAGAGAGGGAAGCAGGCTCCCTGCCGAGCAGAGAGCCTGACGCGGGACTCGATCCCAGGACCCTGAGATCATGACCTGAGCCGAAGGCAGCGGCTTAACCCACTGAGCCACCCAGGCGCCCTGTCTCAGGGATTTTTAACCATATGTTTATATCTAGATCTATGTAAATTTAACATACAGTAATTGGTTGATACTTTTTTTTTTAAGTCAAAATTATTGATGCTTAAATGGTTCCAGCTTTGACCAGTATGAGCCCTTCACGTTGGCCCCTGGGGGCTCTGTACATAACTGTAATGGTCTGTGATAGTTTTGCTTTCTGGTATTAATAAGTTGCAGGCTCATTTTGTTCATTTTCTAGCTTAGACCTGGTATCCCACATCTTGCCAGAAGATATGAACTCCTTTAAGTGGAACATGCTATTTTATGACCAAATATGGTGCTGGTGGTTCACGTTGCTTCAAAGTTGGGCATTTTTGTAGGTCTTTTCAATAGAAACTTTTTTTTTTTTTAATGAGAAAATAAATTTTGAATTCATACTGAAATTCAGGACAGTAGGTTATTTCTTTAATTTCTTTCATCTCATGTCTGTATCTTCTTTCTCCCATCCTGAAAGTCTTCACTAACAATATCATTCACTTGCTACAATGTATACACCAAAGACTCAGAGTAATAACACCATCACCAACAATATGAAAACAATTTTGTTTTAAAACAGGTTTGTTCAAAGGTAGGTTTTGTTTTTGGTTTTTGTCCTTAGTTGGCAGTCATGCCACCAACCTGATTTTCTGTTTTGCTTTGGAATTGGGGGATTGCTTTTAAATTTTTAATTTGTTTGATAGTTATATAGAATATTACCTTGCTCCAAGTGAAATATGCAAGAAAAATATGTGTTCAGAGAATTTCCTCCATTCAGCTTCCCTTTTCCTTTAAAATAATCATTTTGGTTTGTTTCTGGTTTATCCTACACTTAAAAATGTATGCCAAATGTATTTGTATTTGTTCCATACCCACCTTACATTTCTCCACCTTGCTTTTTTCATTTAATCCGAGAGATCACTCCATAACCATATAATAAAAATATTTTGCATTCTTTTTTTAAACCTCTTTTTTAAGGTGTAATTTACATATGAAAAAAATACAGAGCCATCTGAAAGTTACAGTTTGATGAGTTTTAGTATATTTATGCAGTAATGCAGCCATCACCACAGTCTAGTTTTAGAACACGTCCATTATCCCAGAAGGCCCTCTCCTGTCCCCTTTCTTGTCAGCCCACTTTGGTTCCTGCAGAGATGATCTCTCTCACGTTGCTATTGACAGCTGCATAATATCCCATTGAGTGCATGTACCATTGCTTATTCAACCAGCCCCTGCAATCCTTCAATGAATAGCTTTAGGCACATGGTTGAATTTTTGTCAGTGTATCTTTGGAATAAATTCTTAGAAGTGTTTCTGAGTCAAATGGTGAGTATTTAATTTCTTTTAAAAAATGCCAAGTTTTCCCTTTGAAGTGGTTGTACCATTTAGTATTACCACCAATAATGTGTGGCAATAACCATTTCCCTCCAATCTCACCAACAGAGTAGATTGTTAAACTTAGAAATTGTATCTTGATAAAGTGTTAATATGCATTCCTCTTCCTAAAAGAAGACTGAACATTTTTTCAGGAGTTTTAAGGGCAATTTGCATTTTGTGTGTGTGAGAGATGTCTGCTTCTGTTCCTTGTCCATTTCTCTAATTTTTTTAGAATCTCTATATGTTAGAGATATTTTTGATGTGATAAGTTGCAAATATTTTCTCATCCTTTACATTTCTAAATTTTTTTTTCTGCTCTGAATAAAATATTTTTATGTGGTCAACAATTAATTTTTCTCCTTAGTTCTTCTGGATTTTGAGTCAGGAAAAGTTTCCCTTGTCCTGATTATGGTGGAATTTGCTCCTCTTTGCTTCCAGTATTGGTATAGTTTCTTTAAAAAAAAATTTTTTTTTAAGATTTTATTTATTTGAGAGAGAGAGAGAGTGGGAGGAAGGGCAGAGAAAGGGAAAGAATCTCAAGCAGACTCCCTGCTGTGTGTGGAACCTAAGATCATGACATGAGCTGAAATGAAGAGCTGGACACCTAACCAACTGAGCCGCACATGAATGCCCCTCTTTTTTTTTTTTTTTTTTAAACAAATTTTATGTTTTGATTTGTCTGGATTCTGATGTGCGTATGAGGAACAAATCTGCTTTTTATCTTTTTCTGTACAGTTATCTTCATCTCTCATAATACATATTTTAAAACCCAGCTATCCCCATTCATCTGAGATGTGATCTGTATCATATATTGAAGTTTTTGGATATTCTGTTTCATTAGTCTATTCATGCATCAATGCCACACTATTTTAATGGTAGAGATTTTATAATTTGTTAAAATGGTTTTTTCTTGATTTATGAACTTTAAATAATTTATCAACTCCCCGCTAAGAAAACAAGGCTTTGCCTAATTCACCCCTCATTTCTTATTCCTCCCAGCTTTTCAGAATATATATTTTTATTCTTCTATCAGCTACATTTTAAATTGTTCATTCTAAAAAAGCAACTTTATTGGGATAAAATTTACATACACTAAAAAGTAAACATTTAAAATCATTTAAAATGTATGTTTTGAGGAGTTCTGACAAAATTATATACCTGTATAACTACCAGCATGATCAAAATAACATCTAAACATCACATTTTTTGGTTGTAGCAAATTTAGTATGTGTTAATTCCTCAAGGAGTAAGATGAGGGCATTAATCTCATGCCCTGTCCTTTGCCACTTTTCCCTATTTATACTTCTCAAAGGTTATAATTGTTTTTACAACTTCACATTTAACACTTGAATTGTTATTATATTTAAATATTCCATACTTTGTCTATAGGTTGATTATAAAATCTGTAAAATAGACCTATAGTATTTACATTATCCCAACTCTAAATCTTTATTCTCTGCCTAGTCAAGGGATTGCTGGAACTACTCTTTCCTCTTCACAATCAAATATTATGACCTTTGATACCACTGAAAACAGGGTATTTCTGTGATCTAGATCAAATGAAATATCTTCTTTGGTCTTCTATTAATTGCTCAAAACATGATTTCATATTTTAACTATGGTTTTTCCAAACAGAATGCTTTTTCTTGAACCCTGAAGTACCTTTTAACAAAAGTCTTCATCTCGGGGCACCTGGGTGGCTTAGTGGGTTAAGCCTCTGCCTTCAGCTCAGGTCATGATCTCTGGGTCCTGGGATTGAGCCCCACATCGGACTCTCTGCTCAGCAGAGAGCCTGCTCGCCCCCGCCCCCACCTGCCTCTCTGCCTACTTGTGATCTCTCTCTGTTAAATAAATTTTTAAAAAGTTTACATCTTAACTTCCAAAACATCCAGGCTTTCATTGATACCACCTTTAGAACACAATCCGCTTTTCTTAGAGATATCCCTTGTAGGCCATCACAACTTCCTGCTCTAGCCTGGACTTGTTGCTATCTAGGACTGCTAGCCAATTCTCTGTCTGGGACTTCTCTTGACTGACCACTGCCTCTCCTACCTGGGTTATACTAACTGCTTTCTGGATTTCATTTCCTTCTCTTTCTTGTTTTCCTTCCTTATTTTCTTGAAGCATATCCTTGAGTAACTTCCTCAGAAAAGAGTACATGGGAAAAAAACTTCAGGTCTTTGTCTTCCTGAAAATGTCTGTATTCATTCCATCTCATATTTAGTTGATAGTTTGCCTGGAAATAAATTCTATACTAACAAATTTCCTTCAGAATTGAGAAGTTATTGTTCCACTGTCTTCTATAATTTGATTGTTGCTGATGTGAGACCCTGTATCAAAATTATTCTCATTCCTTGGCACGTAAGCTTTTCCCCCTCTAGAAGTATCTAGGGTTTTTTGTGTTTTTTTTTTTTGTGTGTGTGTGTGTGTGTGTGTTTTTTAATCTTTGGTGTTCTGCATGTAGTAGATTTCCCACCACCACTCCTAATCTGTGATTTCACCTTTCATGGTCAACTGCAGTCCGGAAGCAGAATATCCTCCTGAGATATCAGCAGAAGGTCAATAGTAGTCTAATGCTACATCACAATGCCTTATGTCATTCACCTCACTTTATTTCATTGTGTAGATATTTTATCTCACATTATCACCAGAAGATGAGTGAATACAGTACAAGAAGATTTTGAGAGACCACATTCATGTAACTCTTACAGCATATGATTATAATTGTTCTGTTTTGTTAGTTATTGCTATTCATCTCTATGCCTAGTTATACTTTTTGTATAGGGAAAAACAGTTTATTGGGTTTGGTACTATCTGCAGTTTCAGGCATCCACTGACGGTCTTGGAATGCATCCCCTGCAGATAAGGGCTGTGGCTAGGGTACTCATGAATCTTCTTTCATTTCAATTATCTGTTTAGTAGTCCTTTTCAATCAGAAGTCTGGTGACTTTGTGTAATTCTGGAACATTTTTTTCTATTGTTTTCTACTTTCGTGAACTGACACCACAGGAACTCCTATTAATTGGATGTTTTATGGTGGATTTATGATCTCATTTTTTCTTTGTTTTGTTTTTTTTTTTAATTATTTACATTGCTTTGACTTACTAATGTTTCTTGACTTTGACTTTAAGCCTGTGTATGGATTTTTTTTCATTTTAGCAATCATATGTTGTTTTTCTAAGCAAGGCATCAGGTAATGATGGAATAGCGTGTTCCAGAACACTGAGAACACCTAGAAGTGCTATTGTGGAAAGCATTTCAAAGCTATTAATGCAGACAGGACTTAAGGGGCCATGACGCTATAGAGAAAGAGTTGTATACAGTTGAGCCCAGTATTCTGTAGGCATTTGCTAATTTGAAAATGGTGTGGATCCAAAAGCAGAAGGTCACTGTTGAAAGGCTGGGAAGTTGAGCCTTTGGCAGCCTCTCAGTAACTAGAGAGAGAAAAAGTATACATCAAAGCTACCAAAGCAGCCAAGACTTGAGTCTAAGGTCCCAGAGAAAGAGAAGCTACATTGATATGAACTCAACATTGTTTTGTTCCATGTTTACTTCTGACATTTGCTAATTCATACACAGTATAGGCATAAGAAGCTGAAAAACTAAGGAGACCTTTTGAAAGTTTTAGGAATCTGGAGAGGCAGTTAATGGCCCATTAATTAAGAGAGGCCCTGGTAAACATCCCAGGCTTCCACTGGTACCATGGAAAGAGTGTACTATAGGATTCTATAGGATTAAGAGCAAACCAGAAAAAGACCAGCCTTCCCAAAAGATTAAAACCTGACTTTGGATTATTCAAATTTACAATATCAAACTGGATAAGATGATGTGTTATCAGACTGGATAAGATGATGTGTTCCTACTCCAACTGCCTGCCAGAAAACAAACTATATTCTCTGTGGAGGAAGATAACATTAGTGGATCTCAAGTTTTGTCTCCAATTTTTCTATATACAGTATTCAGCATGAAAGAAAAAATTATCAGGCAGTTTAAGAAATAATGAAATATAAACCAAAGTAGAAAAAAATTACAGATGATGCCAAATATCAGAGTTGTATCAGACTATTTAATTATAATGTTCACTAAAATCAGTGAAAAGATTGAAAATTTCCGCAGAGAACTGGAATCAATGAAGTAGAATAAAATGGAAATGTAGTAATAGAAACTACTGCTAAAAATTCCATGAATGTGAATAAAACAACCTATGCATATGAGAAAATATTTGCAAATCATATATCTGATTAGAGGTTAATAGCCAGAATATAAAAGAAACTTTAGTAACTCAATGGCAAAAAGCCTCAATTAAAAAGTGTGCAAAGGTCCTGAATAGATATTTCTCCGAAGATACATAATGGCCAATAAGCACAAGAAAATTTGCTCAACGTCAGTATTAATCAGGGAAAAGCAAATCAAACCACAATGAAATACCACTTTATACTCATTAAGATGGCTACAAAAACAAAATAACAAATGTTGCCAAGATTTTGAAGAAACTGGAACTTTAACACATATTTGGTGGGAATATAAAATGATGCACCTGCTGTGGCAAATAGTATGATAGTTCTACCCCCAAATAAAAATTAATCATATGGTCCAGCAAGTGCACTTCCGAGCATATACACTGAAGAATTGGAAGCAAGGTCTCAAAGAAATATTTGTACATCCCCTGTTCACGGCATTATTCGTAACAGTTAAAAGGTAGAAGCAACCTAATATCCATTGATGGATGAATAGATACAGAAACATGGTATATGCATAGAATGGAATATTAGCCTTAAAAGGGAAGGAAATTCTGGCACATGCTACAACATAAATGAAACTTTAGGACATTATGCTAAGTGAAATAAGCCAGTCCCCCCCCCCCAAAAAAAAAAACAAGTACTGTATGGTTTCACTTATATGAGGTTCCTATAGTAGGTAAGTCCATAGAGACAAAGTTGAATAATGATTGCCAGGATCTGGGAGAATGAGAGAACGGGAAGTAATTGTTTAGTGGGTACCAAGTCTCAATTTTGCAAGATAAGAGTTCTGGAGATTCGTTGCACAACATTTTGAATGCACTTAACATTATTGAAGTGTACACTTAAAAATGGCTGAGATGTTTAGAGAAAAGGGAAGCCTCATGCATTGTTGGTGGGAATGTAAATTGATGTAACCACTGTGGAAAAATGTATAGCAATTCCTTTAAAAATTAGAAATGGAATTAACACATGATTCAATAATTCCACTACTGGGTACTTACCCCAGGAAAAAAGGCAAATAATTTGAAAAAGATATATACAGCTCTACGTTTACTGCAGCATTATTTACGATAGACAAAATATAGAAGCAACCTAAGTGCCCATTGATGAATGAATGGATAAAGAAGAGGTGGTGTATATGTATATATGTGTCTGTGTATATGTATATGTATACATATATATATATATATATATATATACATGCATATATATATATACACATACATACATACATATATAGCAGATGCTCAACAGACTGAGCCCAGGTGCCCCTATCTTGTAACCTTTGTGAAATCACTAATTCTGAAATGTTCTAGAAGGTTATAGTGTAGATTCTCTGAAGTTTCTATGCAGCACAATCACATCATCCTCAAGTAGGGACCATTTTATTTCTTCCTTTCAAATCTCTATGCCAGGGACACCTGGGTGCTCCTCTGCTTTCCTCCTGCTTTCAGCTCAGGTCATGGTCTCAGGGTCCTGGAATCAAGCCCCACATGTGGCTCTCTGCTCAGCAGGGAGCCTGCTTGCCCCCGCCCCGCCCCCCACCTGCCTGCTGCTCTGCCAACTTGTGATCTCTGTCTGTCAAATAAATAAATCTTAAAACAAAACAAATCTCTATGCCGTTTCTTTTTAAAAAAGATTTATTTTTTAGAGTGGGAGGAGAGGCAGAGGTTGAGAGACAGAGAAGCTCAAGCAGATTCCCCACAGAACATAGAGCCCATGATGGGGCTTGATCTCACGACCCTGATACTACAACCTGAGCCGAAATCAAGAATTGGACACTCAACTGACTGAGCTACTCGGGCACCCATATACCATTTCTTTATAGACTTACTGCAGTGGTTAGAATTCCCACTAATATACTGAATAAGAGTGCTAGAATGAACATCCTTGCCTTGTCCCTAATCTTAGAAAGAAAACATTCAGACTTTTACCAAATATGACATCTGTAGATTTAGTTGTAGATGTTTTTCATCAAGTTGAATTAGTTTCCCTTTATTCACAAATGGATGTTGCTAAACCAATGTTTAGAGGAGGGAAAGGTGATAATACTTACATTTGAAAAGAATAATGTTTCAGGGCACTTGGGGGACTCAGTTGGTTAAGCGTTTGACTCAGTTTCAGCTCAGGGTGCTGAGATAGATCCCCACATGGGATCCAAGGTCAGCAGGAAGTCTGCTTGTCCCTCTCCCTCTGCTCCCTCCTCTCTCTTTCTCTCTGGAATAAATAAATGAAACCTTAAAGGGAAAAAAAAGAATAAAGTTTCTTCCACTCCGATTCACCAGAAAAATAAGAATGAATTTTAAAACCAAAGCATATAAAAGGAGAAAAAGAATGATAGAAGCAGAAATCAGTGAAATTAAAAACACGAAAAGATTGGAAAAAATTGGGAAAAAACTGGTTTATTGAAAAAGAAAATCAAAACTGCTAGACCTTTAGCCACACTAACCAAGAAAAATAGAGAAAACACGAATTACCAATACTGAGAATTAGTGTGTATCACTAAAGACCTTAACTAACATTAGAAGCTTAACACAGGTGTTCTCTAAGTATAATTTGACAACTTAGATGAAAAGGACCAATTTTAGAAAGACAAAAATGACTAATCCTCAGGAAGAAATAGAACAATCTAAGTAGTCCTATGCCTACTAAAGAAATTGAATTTTGTAGTTAAAAACCTTCCCACAAATCAGAACAAATAAGAAAACTGTAGAAAGTAATACTCTCAAAGTCACTGTAAATAAGTCAAGATAAAGTCTTTAAAAATATGTAGCCCATTAGTAGGCAAGAAAAAAACAAGACCCAAACAAAAAACAAAGAATTGCCCAAAGCACTCATATCAATGATAATCTTACACTGGGACAGATAATCAAGAGTATCTGACTCTTGATTTCTGCTCAGGTCATGATCTCAGGATCGCGTGAGATTGAGCTCTCTCCATCCCTCTCCTTCTGCCCCTTCTCCCCATTGTTCCCTTAGACTCTCTCTCTTAAAAAAAAAAAAAAGAAAGAAAGAAAAAGAAAGGAAACACATACATATATGAACATTTATATTTATGACAAAAGTCCACAGTAGTGGGGAAAAAGAGTTCTCCAGTAAATACAACTGGATCATATCTATAGCAATATGTGAAAAAATACCTCGTCCTTACATAGTACACAAAATCAATTCCAAATGATTTGTTGTTCTGTGGTTGAAAGGTACAGCAATTCTAAAGCATAATATGGAGGAATTTTGAGTTTAAGGCAAATAAAGATTTCTTCAATAAAATACAGCATTATTATATTGTTTTCTTGAACTCCTTAAAGATTTTCACAACATCCTCTTCTTGCTTTATGGATGTAATATCTTCTCCATAGTGATATAAATTTGAATCTTTTAACTTAGGTTTTTTGATTTTTCTAAGAGCAACTTTTTGCTTGTTTACTTTTTTACATTCTTGGTGTCCACATACATCTGATGATTCTGTTTTCCTAGGACTAGATTGCTCACAGGTTCCTTTGCTGTTGTGTCGGTAGGTTTGTTTCTTCATTAGGTCTGAATGGGAAAGCTGATGGGAAGCTCTGAGTACATGGCCGGATGAACAGCTGTTTGGCTGGGAAACTCCAAAATGCCAGGATTCCTAAACCATTAACCTGTCCCCATGCAACCAGGTCCATTTCTCTAGAAGCTCTCTGGCTTCTTTCCCTGGTGGTAAACACTGGACTGCCAGGCCCTTGAAACCCTGCCACCTCTGGGTTCGAAGCCCCCTAAGTTTCTCCAAGGAAGTCTCTTCCCTGGCCCCCTGTGGCCCTCTTTTGGATCTAGATTTGACTCTGGCTTCCTCCACTGGATTTCTCTCAGTATCATGCTTTCATCTACTCCTCTTCTCCCAGAAGTGTGTGAAAATCTTTAATCTGCTGAGTATCCCTTCCTTTATTCATTTCTTTTGTTATTATTATTGTCATTCAATGGTAGCAAGTGGAGAAAAATAGATTTTGTCAGACTACCCTCTTAAAATGTAAACTTCGAACTTTTAACTTGCTTAACTTAGTGTTTGCTAAAATTACTTGGACGTAGGGGCACCTGGGTGGCTCAGTGGGTTGAAGCCTCTGCCAAGCTTCTGCCTTCAGGGTCCTGGGGTCAAGCCCCACATGGGGCTCTCTGCTCAGCAGGAAGCCTGCTTCCTCCTCTTTCTCTCTGCCTACCTCTCCACCTACTTGAGATCTCTGACGGTCAAATAAATAAATAAAATCTTTAAAAAAAATTACTTGGACCTAATATCTTATTAACACCAAATGGAACATATATTTAGAAACAGTGTTATATATGGATTTAAGGGGATTATGGGAATGGTTGATCAATCTGTCTATGAGAATACAATTTCTTGCATCCTTTATGATGAAAACCATGTCAGGATCCCCACATGTAGTATTTTTTTAAAATTGTACTACATCAGTAATACAGCTTAGGCATCCAGGTGTTCATAAGCCCTGGGGTGTGAAATCTTATAACTGAGTACTTTTCAAATCTTATAACTGAGTACTTTAGCAAAATGAATCTAAAAATGTTTTGAGGAAACCCATGTTCTGTCCGCTGGTTCTCAATTCTCTTCAAGGCAAGAAACCTGGTTAACCTTCACACCTTTCAGAAAGGATTCCCAGCTCATCTGTTCACTTACCACTTCTCTTAATTTATCTCTCTGCTTTCAGCCTGCCACATGGAAAAGCACAACACTGGGCTCTCCTCAGAGAATATAATCTCAGCCCATCAGCCGCACAACTTCTTCTCATAATCCAGGCTGAGTAAAAACAGTCTGAAGGAAGATCATGTAAATTAGTGTTTCCTAAACACTGTCCTGTGAAACACTAGCCCTGTGAGATAGCAGCAGGTACTCATGGATCAAAGAAGTTCCATGATTAACCAAATGCACAACTGTATATTAAAGGGTCTGAAAAGGAAAGCCCCATAGGAAACAATGTGTTTAACGTCTTTTAAACTAGACTTTCCCCAACACCATTTGACACTGGAACCTTTCCTGAAGGGTTTTTACCAGAAGCACACATAAGAAACCCACTTCTCCATTTGTTACACAATATTGCTGGAAAAAAATCATCTCTTGTGATTCTTGTTGTCCCAAACACTCCACAAAACAAGTGTATGAGTTCGTGTGAAGTTGGGGTGGGAAGAGGGGCACATTACCCTTTCTGATGAGCAGAACCATGTAATTTGTTCCCCTTTTTGCTCAAGGAAACTGTGAGTCAAACTTGATATTCAGTCTTAGTAAAGATATCGGTTTCTGTGATTAGCATATTTACTTCCTTCCTCTTTCCATATTCTTATTGTTTTGATTTTATTTAATCCTGTTACTATATCCTTTGGTAAATCCTCTCAAAAACATTCTAGGAACAGTTAAGACCAACAAGTGGTTCAAAGGGCTAAGAAGAAAACCTGCCCAAACTATGATATTTAGTGTTGATAGATGATAATGTAATATCTATGATCATATAGATTCAACAATACAATCACTAGCTTAATCACACACTGTGATGAGTTTCCTAGGACTTCAAACAGTTTTTATGTGGACTTCAATGGTAAGAAAATATTTGGCTTTAAAAAAGAATTAAAGAATTACTCTCACATTCTTGTGCCATGGTAAAGTATTTGATAACGAAAAGAAAAACCTCGGAGAAACTATAGTTTTATTTTTCCTTTTCATGGGGGGATGTGGACTATGTCTAAGAACAGTTTAGACAAGTTTTATTTCAAAATGCAAATTTGTCATCAGAGGAGGTTGGCCAGAGGAGGTTGTTCCCTCCGCTTCTCTTGAGCATATTACCACATGTAGTACACATATCACGCAGTTCTTAGGAAATGTCTTAAGTTGGCTTTTTAAGTGACAATGCACAATCCTCCTAAGGGGGAAGGGAAGCAAGGAGGGAAGAAGAAGATCAGAACTGAGGCCTTCAGTGACACACAGCCCTTAGAATTTATGTTGAGTTATAATTAAACCACTTTCCCCAGAACATTAAATCATGATGTGTGGGTGGGAGGAACCTAAACATCTGGCAGTATGATACTAGTTAAATAAGTTATGGTGGAATACTACAAAATTATAAAAGATATTAACAGTTTTAATGCAGCTTTAAGCACTTCTGAATTTAGAATCATAAATATTTAATCTTTTGATTTTTGTGTTAGTCGGTATTTGCCATTTTCAATCAGAGGTACCAAAACAAAAAAGTTAAATTTAGTATTCTGAATTCAAAATGCTAAACAAGTACAAATGAAAGTTAAATAAGTAATGCTATTTTATAAATTTATAGATGTATGCTTCTACATTTATTAAATTTTTCTTTACCTCTTTTTTTTTTTAAGTAAGCTCCATGCCCAGCATGAGGCCCAGTGTGTGGATTGAACTCATGCCCCTGAAATTAAGACCCAAGCTGAGATCAAGAGTGAGATGCTCAACCGACTGAGCCACCCAGGTGCCCCAAAGCTTAAAAGACTTTTAAGATACCCCGTATCATTGAATAGTGCAGGCTACTAAGATAATGTACAGGTTGTTTCAAATTTTCTAAAGCCTAACATGTATGTCTATATTTATAGGGAAAAACCTCCAGAATTACAATGATGCATATTTACAAAGCTTCTTTCCCTATTGTGGAATGTATAATTTCTTGTTCATGCTTTTCTATGTTTTCTACATTTTCTACAGTCAACATACATAGAATTTTTAATATGGAAGGGGAAAAAAACTTTAGAAGTGTCTATGTTCTAGTTACCTGCCCTTTTTCCTTCCAAGCTGAACAGATTTTTTAGGTTTGTGACCCCACACCTGCCCCGCACTTTCTGACTGGGGCATGATAGGTTGAGGTTGCCCATCTGCCTGCAGGTGGATGTTCTGGAATGGGTGGGTATAGGCTCACTCTGACAAGGAGACTAGTGGGCATGTTTCCTGGAAATTTCTGGGAAAAGTGTCTTCACTTTTGAGCAAGAGCTGCAGGAACAGACAACTGCTTTCTGGTTGAGAAGCCTGCTGCCGTGTGATGAAACCTGCTGCCATGTGATGAAACCAACACACACAGGAGAACAGCAGGAGGATCTCAGGAAACAGGCCAGGGCCTCAGGGTCTGACTGCTGGCTGCCCAGACAGGAGACCTGACCCCTGTCATCATGTTTAAGCTAATTCAAACTGGGATTTCTACTCCTTTCATCCTGAAGCATCCTGACAGAAAAGGCTCCTTCTGAAATCCTTGCTGCTGTTGGCTGTTGGAAAGTGTTTTCCTTCTTTGATCCAACCTGTCATCTCTAGCAAAGCTTAGTTGATTTGAGACCAGTAACCAGATGGCGGCATCCAGTTTTCCTTCCTGGAAAATATATTCACTACCTGCAGCTAACGATTTTCCATGTGTTTTCCTTTCTGAAAAAGGGTATTTATTTTTATTGCATTGAGCGGAGGAGTAAGGCCCAGAGTCATTTTCTCTGAGTGAAACTTCACTCTCTGAGCTTCTCCTCTACATGAAAATCAGGTAGTCCAGTTGTGACCGCATCTGTTGGGAGCCCTTAATAAAATTGTCAGGGAGCTGAGTGTTAGCTCAGCTGTGGAATAGCACCAACTCCCATGGCCCCAGAGGCCGGTGTGGGGAGCATCATGAGGCGAACGAGCTGGTGTGGATGTGTGGAGGACCATGGCACCAGGAGAGTGCTCCATCTAGAGAAAGCAGCACCTGTGCTACCATCATTCCAGGCAAGGTTGTGCCTAATCAGGCATTCTGGACTGTCCTGGGCCTGCTGGTACTCAGACACTGCACCCCAGACATGTCCCAGTCAGTGAGAGGCCCTGTAGGTTTCTTTCTCCCCTCCATTTAAACAATATTTTGTTAATAATGCAACCTGTGCTTGCTCTGTGGGCTCTCTCTGAAGTTGGGTCAGCCAAAATCCCCAAGGTTTTCCCCCCTCCAGCTGCATTCAAGATGGCCTTTCCCATCCTGAACATAAACAAGTGGAGAAAAAAAATAATTGTGCTTCTCACACCTAACTGTACGTAGGCCTATTTCATAGTAAAATTATTTAATGACTATACAAATGACAAGTTATGTTCATGCATATGCATTATTTCTTGTTTTGAGTTTGTATTAGATTAATGAGAGACAGAGACTCTTGGATTAATGGCACTGACAACTTTAAGCCAAGGAACATCTGTGCCTACCAGAAACGGACAGAGGTAAACCAAGAACCAAACAATTCTTGGTTTAATTCTGGTAACTTTGTATTTTGCAAGGAAACCATCTGTTCCCAAGTATGTTGTCATAGGCTGTAAGTAATATTTTTACAATAGTTTCACCTATCCCTGTGTCTATGATTTTCTGACTTTGTCATTCTGTTTGTGCATACTTTTGCTGTTTCTTTTTGCCTATATCAGTCTTGTAAAAGTTTACATTATCAATCTTTTCAATGAAATGCTTTTGGATTTGTGTATCTTTCCCATGTTTCTATTACATAGATTTTAACCTTTATGTTTATTAAGTTCTTCTTCCAACTCTTTGTGCCCTAATTTATTGTTCCCCTACTAATTTCTTTTTTTTTAATTTTTTATTTTTTTATAAACATATATTTTTATCCCCAGGGGTACAGGTCTGTGAATCACCAGGTTTGCACACTTTGTTCCCCTACTAATTTCTTAAAATGAAAACTACTATGGGTTGAATTATGTCCATCACCCCCCAAAATATGTTGAAATCCCAGCCTTCTATACCTTAGAATCTGACCTTACCTGGAAAGACAGCATTGTAGATATAATTAGTTAAGATGAAGTCATACTAGAGTAGGATGGGTCCTTAATGTGATATGACTCGTGTCCTTATATAAACATGGCCATGTGAAGACACAGAGGCAAAGAGAGAACAACATTTAAAATGAAAGCAGAGATTGAATTATATATGCTTCTACAAGCCAAGGAACATTTGTGCCTATCAGAAACTGAAAGAGATAAGGACGAATATTTTCCTGGAGGTTTTAGAGGGAGCATGACCTGGCTAACATCTGATTTCAGACTTCTAGTCTTCAGAAGTATGAAATAATACACTTCTGTTATTTTGAGTCACACAATTTGTGATGCTTTGTTATGGCAGCCCTAGGAAACTAACATATGTGCTAAATTCCTTATTTATCTATTTTTAGTTTTTCATAAACAAGAAATGTATTTGAGACTTTAAATATGGATTATAATTTCACTTTGATTTTTTTGATTCAAAGTTTATCTAGTTCTAGATTTCATAATTTCTAAGAAGTTTAAAAATCTATGCTTTTATTAATGACTTCTAGTTTTATTTTATTTTTTAAATTTAATTTTATTTTTTCAGTGTTCCAAGATTCATTCTTTATACACCACACCCAGTGCTCCATGCAATATGTACCCTCCTTAATACCCACTACCAGGCTCATCCACCCATCCTCCCTCCTTCCCTCCAAAACCCTCAGTTTGTTTCTCAGAGTCCACAGTCTCTCATGGTAACTCTCCCTCTCCAACTTCCCCCAATTCACTTCTCCTCTCCTTCTCCCAATGTCCTCCACAAGTAAGTGAAACCCTATGATAATTGACTCTCTCTGCTTGACTTATTTCAC
The DNA here is from genome assembly GCF_030435805.1 of Mustela lutreola. Taxonomy (NCBI): domain Eukaryota; kingdom Metazoa; phylum Chordata; class Mammalia; order Carnivora; family Mustelidae; genus Mustela; species Mustela lutreola. The sequence continues at coordinate 63,285,082 of NC_081298.1, read as the reverse complement.
TCAGCACAATCTCCTCTAGTCCCGTCCATGTTGATAAAAAAGTTGGGTATTCATCCTTTCTGATGGAGGCATAATACTCCATTGTATATGTGGACCATATCTTCTTTATCCATTTGTCTGTTGAAAGGCATCTTAGCTCTTTCCACAATTTGGCGGTTGTGACCATTGCTGCTATGAACATTGGGGTACAGATGGCCCTTCTTTTCACTACATGTGTATCTTTGGGGTAAATACCCAGAAGTGCAATTGCAGGGTCATAGGGTAGCTCTATTTTTAATTTCTTAAGGAATCTCCACAGTGTTGTCCAAAGTGGCTGCACCAACTTGCATTCCCACCAACAGTGAAAGAAGGTTCCCCTTTATCTACATCCTCTCCAACACTTGTTGTTTTCTGTCTTGTGACTTTTGGCCATTCTGACTGGTGTAAGGTGTGGTATCTCGATGTGGTTTTGATTTTAATCTCCCTGATGGCTAATGATGATGAACATTTTTTCATGTGTCAGAAGCCATGTCTTCTTTGGAGATGTGTCTGTTCATTTCTTCTGCCCATTTTTTGGCATGATTATCTGTTTTTTGAGTGTTGAGTTTGAGGAATTCTTTATAGATCTTAGATATCAGTCCTTTGTACTGTCATTTGCGAATATCTTCTCCCATTCCATGGATTGCCTCTTTGTTTTGTTGAGTGTTTCCTTTGCTGTGCAGAAGATTTTGATCTTAATGAAGTCCCCAAAGTTCATTTTTGCTTTTTTTTTCCTTTGCCTTTGGAGACGTGTCTTGAAAGAAGTTCCTGTGGCCAATGTTGAAGAGGTTACTGCCCATGTTCTTCTCTAGGGTTTTGATAGATTCCTGCCTCACGTTGAGGTCTTTTATCCATTTTGAGTTTATTTTTGTGTATGGTATAAGAAAATGGTCAAATTTCATTTTTCTACACATAGCTGTCCAATTTTCCCAGCACTATTTACTAAAGAGACTGTCTTTTTTTTCACCGGATATTTTTTCCTGCTTTGCTGAAGATTATTTAACCATAGACCTGAAGGTCCATATCTGGACTCTACTCTGTTCCAGTGGTTTATGTGTCTGTTTTTGTGCCAGTACCATGCTGTCTTAGTGATCACAGCTTTGTAGGAAAGTTTGAAATTAGGCAATGTAATTGTTTTATTTTTTTCTTTTTCAACATTTCCTTAGCAATTTGGGGTCTTTTCTAGTTCATTTCCTTAGCAATTTGGGGGCTTTTCTGGTTCCATATAAATCTTAGGATTGTTTGTCCCAGCACTTTGAAAAATGACTATGATTGGGACGGCATTGAAAGTATAGGTTGCTCTGCACAGTAAAGACATTCTAACAATGTTTATGCTTCTGATCCATGAGCATGGAATGCTTTTCCATCATTTTGTGTCTTCTTCAATTTCTTTCGTGAGTGTTCTGCAGTTCCTCAAGTACAGATCCTTTACCCCTTTGGTTAGGTTTATTCTAAGGTATGGTTCTTGAAGTTATAGTAAATGGAATCGATTTCCCTTTCTATATTTTTACTGTTAGTGTATCAGAAAGCAACTGATTTCTGTGCATTAATATTGTGTCCTGCCACATTACTGAATTGCTCTATGAGTTCTAGTAGTTTGGGGATGAAATCTTTTGAGTTTTCCATACAAAGTATCATATCATTTGTGAAGAGAAAGAGTTTGACTTCTTCTTTGCCAAAATGAATACCTTTATTTCTTTTTGTTTTCTGATTGCTGTTGCTAGGACTTCTAGTACTCTGTTGAACAGTGGTTAGAGTGGGCATCCTTGTCGTGTTCCTGATCTTAAAGGGAAGTTTGTCAACTTTTCCCCATTGAGAATGATATTCGCTGTGGGTTTTTCATAGATATATTTTATGAAGTTGAGGAATGTCCCCTCTATCCCTATACTTTGAAGAGTTTTAATCAGGAATTGGTATTGTATTTTTGTCAAATGCCTTCTCTGCATCAATTGAGAGGACCATGTAGTTCTTCTCTCTTCTCTTCTTGATTTGTTCTATCACATTGACTGATTTGTGAATGTGGAGCCACCTTGCATCCCAGGGATAAATCCCTCTTGGTCATGGTGGATAATCTTTTTTTTTTTTTTAATTTTTTCAATTTATTTGTTTTCAGAAAAACAGTATTCATTATTTTTTTCACCACATCCAGTGCTCCATGCAATCCGTGCATAATAATACCCACCACCTGGTACCACCACCTCCCACCCACCCCCCCGCCACTTCAACCCCTCAGATTGTTTTTCAGAGTCCATAGTCTCTCATGATTCACCTCCTCTTCCAATTTACCCCAACTCCCTTCTCCTCTCTAACACCCCTTGTCCTCCATGATATTTGTTATGCTCCACAAATAAGTGAAACCATATGATAATTGACTCTCTCTGCTTGACTTATTTCACTCAGCATAATCTCTTCCAGTCCCGTCCATGTTGCTACAAAAGTTGGGTATTCATCCTTTCTGAAGGAGGCATAATACTCCATAGTGTATATGGACCACATCTTCCTTATCCATTCATCCGTTGAAGGGCATCTCGGTTCTTTCCATAGTTTGGCGACCGTGGCCATTGCTGCTATAAACATTGGGGTACAGATGGTCCTTCTTTTCAGGACATCTGTATCCTTGGGGTAAATACCCAGGAGTACAATTGCAGGGTCATAGGGAAGCTCTATTTTTAATTTCTTGAGGAATCTCCACACTGTTCTCCAAAGAGGCTGCACCAACTTGCATTCCCACCAACAGTGGAAGAGGGTTCCCCTTTCTCCACATCCTCTCCAACACATGTTGTTTCCTGTTTTGTTAATTTCGGCCATTCTAACTGGTGTAAGGTGATATCTCAATGTAGTTTTAATTTGAATCTCCCTGAGGGCTAATATCTCAATGTAGTTTTAATTTGAATCTCCCTGAGGGCTAATGATGATGAACATTTCTTCATGTGTCTGATAGCCATTTGTATGTCTTGATTGGAGAAGTGTCTGTTCATATCTTCTGCCCATTTTTGGATATGTTTGCCTGTTTCGTGTGTGTTGAGTTTGAGGAGTTCTTTATAGATCCTGGATATCAACCTTTTGTCTGTACTGTCATTTGCAAATATCTTCTCCCATTCCGTGGGTTGCCTCTTTGTTTTTTTGACTGTTTCCTTTGCTGTGCAGAAGCTTTTGATTTTGATGAAGTCCCAAAAGCTTATTTTCACTTTTGTTTCCTTTGTCTTTGGAGACATATCTTGAAAGAAGTTGGTGTGGCTGATATCGAAGAGATTACTGCCTATGTTCTCCTCTAGGATTCTGATGGATTCCTGTCTCACGTGGAGGTCTTTTATCCATTTTGAGTTTATCTTTGTGTACGGTGTAAGAGAATGGTCGATTTTCATTAGAAAATTTCATTAGAGCTGTCCAGTTTTCCCAGCACCATTTATTGAAGAGACTGTCTTTTTTCCACTGTATATTTTTTCCTGTTTTGTCGAAGATTAATTGACCATAGAGTTGAGGGTCCATATCTGGGCTCTCTACTCTGTTCCACTGGTCTATGTGTCTGTTTTTATGCCAGTACCATGCTGTCTTGGTGATCACAGCTTTGTAGTAAAGCTTGAAATCAAGTAACGTGATGCCCGCAGATTTATTTTTGTTTTTCAACATTTCCTTAGCAATTCGGGGTCTCTTCTGATTCCATACAAATTTTAGGATTATTTGCTCCAGCTCTTTGAAGAATACCAGTGGAATTTTGATCGGAATGGCATTAAAAGTATATATTACTCTAGGCAGTATAGACATTTTAACAATGTTTATTCTTCCGATCCAAGAGCATGGAATGGTCTTCCATCAATTTGTGTCTTCTTCAATTTCTTTCATGAGTGTTCTGTAGTTCCTCGAGTACAGATCCTTTACCTCTTTGGTTAGGTTTATTCCCAAGTATCTTATGATTCTTGGTGCTATAGTAAATGGAATCGATTCTCTAATTTCCCTTTCTGTATTTTCATTGTTAGTGTATAAGAAAGCCACTGATTTCTGCACATTGACTTTGTATCCTGCCACGTTGCTGAATTGCTGTATGAGTTCTCGTAGTTCGGGCGTGGAGTCTTTGGGTTTTCCATATAAAGAATCATGTCATCTACGAAGAGAGAGAGTTTGACTTCTTCATTACCAATTTGGATACCTTTTATTTCTCTTTGTTGTCTGATTGCTGTTGCTAGGACTTCTAATACTATGTTGAACAAGAGTGGTGAAAGTGGGCATCCTTGTCTTGTTCCTGATCTCAACGGGAAGGCTGCAAGCTTTTTCCCATTGAGGATGATATTTGCTGTGGGTCTTTCATAAATAGATTTGATGAGGTTCAGGAATGTTCCCTCTATCCCTATACTATGAAGCGTTTTAGTCAGGAACGGATGCTGGATTTTGTCAAATGCTTTTTCTGCATCAATTGAGAGGACCATGTGGTTCTTCTCTCTTCTCATATTAATTGGTTGTATCATATTGATTGATTTGCAAATGTTGAACCATCCTTGTAGCCCAGGGATGAATCCCTCCTGATCATGGTAGATAATCTTTTTAATGTGCTGTTGGATCCTGTTTGCTAGGATCTTGTTGAGAATCTTAGCATCCATATTCATCGGTGATATTGGTCTAAAATTCTCCTTTTTGGTAGGTTCTTTGCCTGGTTTGGGGATCAGGGTAATGCTGGCTTCATAGAAAGAGTTTGGAAGTTTTCCTTCTGCTTCAATTTTTTGAAACAGCTTCAGGAGAATAGGTGTTATTTCTTCTTTGAAGGTTTGGTAGAATTCCCCAGGGAATCCGTCAGGTCCTGGGCTCTTATTTTTTGGGAGGTTTTTGATCACTGCTTCAATGTCGTTATTAGATATCGGTCTATTCAGGTTGTCGATTTCTTCCTGGTTCAATTTTGGTAGTTTATATTTTTCCAGGAATGCATCCATTTCATCTAGGTTGCTAAGCTTATTGGCATATAACTGTTGATAATAACTTCTGATGATTGTTTCTACTTCCTTGGTGTTAGTTGTGATCTCTCCCTTTTCATTCATAATTTTATGAATTTGGGCTTTCTCTCTTTTCTTTTGGATTAGTGTAGCCAATGGTTTATCGATCTTATTGATTCTTTCAAAAAACCAGCTTCTAGTTTCATTGATACGTTCTACTGTATCTCTGGTTTCTACCTCATTGATCTCAGCCCTAATCTTGATTATTTCCCTTCTTATGTGTGGAGTGGTTTGATTTGTTGTTGATTCTCCAGTTCTTTAAGGTGTAGAGACAGCTGGTGTGTTCTGGATTTTTCAATTTTTTTGAGGGAGGCTTTGATGGCTATGTATTTTCCCCTTAGGACCGTCCTTGCTGTATCCCATAGGTTTTGGATCAAAGTGTCTTCATTCTCATTGGTTTCCATGAATTGTTTCAGTTCTTCTTTGATCTCCTGGTTGATCCAAGCATTCTTAAGCAAGGTGGTCTTTAGATTCCAGGTGTTTGAGTTCCTTCTGAACTTTTCCTTGTGGTTGAGCTCCAGTTTCAAAGCATTGTGATCTGAGAATATGCAGGGAATAATCTCAGTCTTTTGGTATCGGTTGAGTCCTGATTTGTGACCCAGTATGTGGTTCCGTGTGCACTTGAGAAGAATGAGTATTCTGTTGTTTTAGGGTGGAATGTTCTGTATATATCTATGAGGTCCATCTGCTCTAATGTGTCATTCAATGCTCTTGTTTCTTTATTGATTTTCTGCTTCGATGATCTGTCTAATTCTGAGAGAGGCGTGTTAAGATCTCCTACGATTAGTGTATTCATATCAATATGACTCTTTATCTTGATTAACAGTTTTCTTAAGTAATTGGCTGCTCCCATATTGGGAGCATAGATATTTACAATTGTTAGATCATCTTGGTGGATAGTCCCTTTAAGGATTATGTAGTGTCCTTCTGTATCTCTGACTACAGTCTTTAGTTTGAAGTCTAATTTATCTGATATGAGAATCGCTACCCCAGCCTTTTTTGAGGCCCATTGGCATGAAAGATGCTTCTCCATCCCTTCACTTTCAGTCTGCGTGTATCTTTAGGTTCAAAATGGGTCTCTTGTAGACAACATATGGATGGGTCCTGTCGTTTTATCCAATCTGCAACCCTGTGCCGTTTTATGGGTGCATTTAGGCCATTCACATTGAGAATGATTATTGATAGATACGTTTTTTATTGACATTGAGTTACCTTTGAAATCTTTCTTTCTGTAGACTGTCTCTATATTTCTGTTCAATACTATTCTTGGGATTTTTCCTCTTTTATGGATAATCTTTTTAATGTACTGTTGGATCCTATGAGCTAGGATCTTGTTGAGAATCTTGGCATCCATATTCAACAGGAATATTGGTCTGAAATTCTCCTTTTTGGTGGAGTCTTTGCCTATTTTGGGAATTAGGGTAATGCTGGCTTCAGAGAAAGAGTCTGGAAGTTTTCCTTCTGTTTCTATTTTGTTTTAACAGCTTCAGGAGAATAGGTATTATGTATTCTTTGAATGTTTGGTAGAATTCCCCAGGGAATCCATCATGTCCTGGGCTCTTGCTTTTTGGGAGGTTTTGATCACTGCTTCAATCTTATTACTAGATTTTAGTCTATTCCAGTTGTCAGTTTTTTCCTGTTTCAGTCTTAGAAGTTTATAGGTTTCCAAGAATGCATCTATTTCTTCTAGGTTGGTTAGCTTATTGGCATTTAACTGTTGATGATAATTTCTGCTGATTGTTTCTATTTCCTTGGTATTAGTAGTGATCTCTTTCTTTTCATTCATAATTTTATTAATTTGGATCCTCTCTCTTTTCTTTTGGGTTAGTTTGGCCAGTAGTTTATGGATCTTACTGATTCGTCCAAAGAACAAGCTTCTAGTTTCATTGATATGTTCTACTGTATCTCTAGTTTCTAACTCATTGATCTCTGCTCTAATCTTGATTATTTCCCTTTTTGTGCATGGGGTTGGCTTAGTTTGTTGTTGATTTTACAATTCTTGAAGGTAGAAAGAGAGTTGATGTATTCAGAATTTTTCAGTTTTTTTGAGTGAGGCTTGGATGGCTATGTATTTTCCCCTTAGGACAGCCTTTATCATATCCCATAGGTTTTAGACCAGTGTATTTTCATTCCAATGGTTTCCACTGAATTGTTTAAGTTCTTCTTTGATTTCCTTGTTTCAAACTTTCTTGAGCAGGTTGGTCTTTAGCTTCCACGTGTTTGAATTCCTTCCAAGCTTTTACTTGTGATTGAGTTCCAGTTTCAAAGCATTGTGGTCTGAGAATATGCAAGGAATAATCTCAATCTTTTGGTATCGGTTGAGTCCTGATTTGTGACCCAGTATGTGGTCTATTCTGGAGAAAGGTCCATGTGCGCTTGAGAAGAATGAGTATTCTGATGTTTTAGGGTGGAATGTTCTGTATATATCTATGAGGTCCATCTGGTCCAATGTGTCATTCAAGCTCTTGTTTCTTGGGGCACCTGGGTGGCTCAGTGGATTAAAGTCTCTGCCTTCGGCTCAGTTCATGATCCCAAGGTCCTGGGATTGAGCCCCACATCGGGCTCTCTGCTCAGCAGGGAGCATGCTTCCCTTCCTCTCTCTCTGCCTGCCTCTCTGCCTACTTGTGATCTCTGTCTGTCAAATAAATAAATAAATAAATAATTTTAAAAAATGGTAAAGCTCTTGTTTCTTTATTGATTTTCTCCTTGGATGATCTATTACTGAGAGTGGCATGTTAAGATCACCTACAATTAATGTATTCATATCAATATGACTCTTTATTTTGTTTAACAGTTGGCCTATGTAGTTGACTGCTTCCATATTGGGGACATAAATATTTATAATTGTTAGATCTTCTTGGTCGATAGACCCTTTAATAATGATGTAGTAACCTTCTGTATCTTCGACTACAGTTTTTAGCTTAAAACCTAATTTATCTGATATAAAAATCGCTACCCCAGCTTTCTTTGAGGCCTGTTGGCATGAAAGATGGTTCTCCATCCCTTCACTATCAGTCTGGATACAATGACTTCTAATTTTAATAAATTATTTCTATAACCCTAACAAATTCCTAATTTTTAAATTTCTAAAAGTTTTCTTCCTACCTAAGAAATTAATCAGTTTTTGTCAGTGTTATATGGGCAAATGGAAAAAAAAGTATGTTTTCTATTTAACAAATGTGACACTCTAGGTGTATCTACTAACTGACTTTCTTGATCAGTTTATTAAATTTCTCCATGTCCTTATTCACCTTAACTTGGTTCAATTTTTTAAGAATTATTTTAGAATTTTCATTTATGATTGTATTTTATTTTTAAAAGTTATAATTAATTTTTTAAATTTAATTTAATTGTAGATGTATATTGTATGAAAGAACACAGAAGAGTGATATCACTGAAAATGGTGTCGAGACCTCCAGGGCTCTATAGAAATAATAAGATAAAAGAACGGTCAGATTCAACTTTCAGAGAACTCTGAAATCCAGTCAAAATCTTACAACAATCAAGGAACCCTCAGTTTTTTTTTGTGAGATTAAGGGTCTCTTATGGTTTGTCTACCTCTCTGGTTTCATCTTGTTTCATTTTCCCCTCCCTTTCCCTATGATCCTGTTTTGTTCCTCAATTTCCTCATATCAGTGAGATCAGATAAGAATTGTCTTTCTCTGATTGACTTATTTCACTTAGGATAATAGCTTCTAGTTCCATCCACATCATTGCAAATGGCAAGATTTGGGGTTTTTTTTTTTGATGGTTGCATAATATTCCATTGTATATATATACCACCTCTTCTTTATCCATTCATCTATTGATGGACATCTAGGCTCTTTCCATAGTTTGTCTATTGTAGACATTGCTGCTATAAACATTGGGGAGCATGTGTTCTTTTGGATCACCACCTTTGTATCTTTGAGATAAATACCCAGTAGTACAAATGCTGGGCTATATGGTAGCTCTATTTTCAACCTTTTGAGGGACCTCCATACTGTTTTGGTGCAGAGTGGCTGTACCAGTTTGCATTCCCACCAACAGTGTAGGAGGGTTCCCCTTTCTCTGCATCCTTGCCAATATCTGTCATTTCCTGACTTGTTAATTTTAGCCATTCTGACTGGTGCGAGGTGGTATCTCACTGTGATTTTGATTTGTATTTCCCTGATGCTAAGTGATGTTGAGCACTTTTTCATGTGTCTGTTGGCCATTTGGATGTCTTTCCAGAAATGTCTGTTCATGTCTTCTTCCTATTTCTTGATTGGATTGTTTGTCCTTTGGGTTTTGAGTTTGAGAAGTTCATTATAAATTTTGGATACTAGTCCTTTATCTGTTGTTATTTGCAAATATCTTCTCCCATTCTGTTGGTTGTCTTTTGGTTCTACTGACTGTTTCCTTTGCTGTACAAAAGCTTTTGATCTTGATGAAGTCCCAATAGTTCATTTTTGCCCTTGCTTCCCTCGACTTTGGGAATGTTTCTAGGAAGAAGTTGCTGTGGCTGAGGCCAAAGAAGTGGCTGCCTGTGTTCTCCTCAAGGATTTTGGTGGATTCCTGTTTCACATTGGGGTCTTTCATCCATTTTGAGTCTATTTTTGTGTGAGAAATAAATAAATGGTCCATTTTCATTCTTCTGCTTGTGGCTGCCCAATTTTCCAAACACCATTTGTTGTAGAGACTGTGTTTTTCCATTGGATATTCTTTCCTACTTTGTCAAATATTAGTTGACCATAGAGCTGAGGGTCTAATTCTGGGCTCTCTATTCTGTTTCAGTGATTTTTGTGTCTGTTTTTGTGCCAGTACCATACTGTCTTGATGATGACAGCTTTGTAATAGAGCTTGAAGTTTGGAATTTTGATGCCGCCAACTTTGGTTTTCTTTTTCAACATTCCTCTGGCCATTCGGGGTCTTTTCCGGTTCCATATAAATTTTATGATTATTTGTCCCATTTCTTTGAAAAAAATTTGATGGTATTTTGATAGGGATTACATTAAATGTAATTTAATGTACCTAGATTGCTTTAGGTAGCATAGGTGTTTTCACAATATTTGTTCTTCCAATCCATGAGCATGGGATGTTTTTCTATTTCTTTGTGTCTTCCTCATTTTTTTTTTTCCATCAGTATACTATAGTTTTCTGAGTACAGATTCTTTGCCTCTTTGGTTATGTTTATTCCTAGGTATCTTATGGTTTTGAGTGCAATTGTAAATGGGATTGACTCCTTAATTTCTCTTTCTTAGATCTTGCTGTTGATATATAGAAATGTAACCAATTTCTGTGCATTAATTTTATAACCTGACACTTTACTGAATTCTTGTATGAGTTCTAGCAGTTTTAGAGTGGAGTCTTTTGGGTTTTCATATAAAGTATCATATCATCTTCAAAGAGTGAGAGTTTGACTTCTTCTTTGCTTCTAATTTGTTGTCCCATTGCTGAAGCTAGGACTTCTAATACTATGTTGAATAACAGTGGTGATAGTGGACAGCCTTGCCTAAGGACAGTTCCTGTCATACACTGTGAAGACTTTTAATCAAGAAAGGATTCTGTACTTTCTCAAACACTTTTTTCAGCATCTACTGAGAGTATCATATGACCCTTATTCTTTCTTTTATTAGTGTATTTTATCACATTGATTGATTAGTGGATGTTGAACCAACCTTGCAACCCAGGAATAAATCCTTCTTGGTCATGGTGAATAATCCTTTTAATGTACTATTGGATCCTGTTGGCTAGTATTTTGGTGAGAATTTTTGCATCCGTTTTCATCAGGTATATTGGTCTGTAATTCTCCTTTTTGATAGGGTCTTTGTCTGGTTTTGGGATCAAGGTAATGTGGCCCTCATAAAATATGTTTGGAAGTTTTCCTTTCATTTCTATTTTTTTGAAACAGTTTCAGGAGAATAGGTATTAATTTTTCTTTAAATGTTTAGTAGAATTCTCCTGGGAAGCAGTCTGGTGTTGGGCTCTTCTTGTTGGGAGATTTTTTTTTTTTTATTACTGCTTCAATTTCCTTACTAGTTATGGATCTGTTGAGGTTTCCTATTACTTCCTGGTTCAGTTTTGGTAGTTTGTATGTCTCTAGGAATGCATCCATTTCTTCCAGGTTGTCTAATTTGCTGGCATATAGTTGCTCACAATATGTTTTTATAGTTGTTTGTATTTCTTTGGTGTTGGTTGTGATCTCTCCTCTTTCATTCATGATTTTATTAATTTGGGTCTTTCTCTTTTCTTTTCAATAAGTCTGGCCAGGGTTTATCAATCTATTAATTCTTTCAAAGAACAAGCTCCTAGTTTCATTGATATATTCTACCATTTTTTTGTTTTCTATTTCATTGATTTCTGCTCTGATCTTTATTATTTTCTTCTCCTGGTGGGTTTAGGCTTTATTTGCTGTTCCTTCTCTGACTCCTTTAGGTTTAGGGTTAGGTTGTGTATTTGAGACCTTTCTTGTTTCTTGAGAAAGCCTTGTATTGCTATATACTTTCCTCTTAGGACCACTGTTGCTGCATACCAAAGATTTTGAACAGTTGTGTTTTCATTTTCATTTGTTTCCATGAATTTTTAAAATTCTTCTTTCCTAGTTGACTGATTGATTCTTTAGTAGGATGCTAATAGGTGTTCTTTAGCCTCCATGTATTTTAGTTCTTTCCAACTTTCCTCTTGTGGTTGAGTTGTAGTTCCAAAGCACTGTGGTCTGAGAATATGCAGGGAATGATCCCAATCTTTGGTACCTGTTGAAACCTGATTTGTGACCCAGGATGTGATCTATTCTAGAGAATGTTCCATGTGCACTAGAGAATAATGTGTGTTCTGTTGCTTTGGGATGGAATGTTCTGACTATATCTGTAATGTCCATCTGGTCCAGTGGGTCACTTAAGGTCTTTATTTCCTTGTTAATCTTTTGCTTAGATGATCTGTACATTTCAGTGGGGGGGGTAGTGTTAAAGTTCCCTTCAATTATTGTATTATTGATGATGTGTTTCTTGGATTTTGTTATTAATTGGTTTATATAATTAGCTGCTTCCATGTTAGGGGCATAGATATTTAAAATTGTTAGATCTTCTTGTTGTACAGACCTCTAAAGTATGATATAGTATCCTTTCTCATCTCTTATTATAGTCTTTGACTTAAAATCTAATTTGTCTGATACAAGGCTTGCCACCCCAGCTTTCTTTTGACGTCCATTGGCATAGTAAATGGTTTTCCACCCCCCCACTTTAAATATGGAGGTATCTTTGAGTCTAATATGAGTCTCTTGCAGGCAGCATATTAAAAATAGGTCTTGTTTTTTAATCCATTCTGATATCCCGTGTCTTTTGATGAGGGCATTTAGCCTGTTTACATTCAGGGTAACTATTGAAAGATATGAATTTAGTGCCATTGTATTGCCCCATAAGGTGACTGTTCCTGTGTGATGTCTCTGTTCCTTTCTGTTCTATGTTACTTTTAGGCTCTCTCTTTGCTTAGGGGATCCCTTTCAATATTTCCTGTAGGCCTGGTTTGGTGTTTGCAAATTCTTTTAGTTTTGTTTGTCCTGGAAGCTTTTTATCTCTCCTTCTATTTTCAATGATAGCCTAGCTGGATATAGTATTCTTGGGTACATGTTTTTATCATTTATTGCTCTGGGAATATATCATAACAATCCTTTCTAGCCTGCCCGATCTCTGTGGATAAGTCAGCTGCCAATCTAATATTTCTATGATTGTAGATTATAGACTTCTGAGTCTTGAGCTGAGCTGCTTTTCAGGGTTTTCTCTTTGGCTCTGAGACTTGTAAGTTTTACTATTAGATGATGGGGTGTTGACCTATTTTTATTGATTTTGAGGGGGGTTCTCTGTGCCTCCTGGATTTTGATGCTTGTTCCCTTTGCCATAGTAGGGAAATTCTCTGCAATAACTTGCTCCAATATACCTTCTGCCCCTCTCTCTCTTACTTCTTCTTCTGGGATCCCAATTATTCTAATATTGTTTCATCTTATGGTATCTCTTATCTCTTGAATTCTGCCCTCGTGATCTGGTAGTTGTTTATCTGTTTTTCTCAGCTTCTTTATTCTCCATCATTAGGTCTTCTACATCATTAATTCTCTCTTCTGACTCATTTATTCTAGCAGTAAGAGCCTCCATTTTTTATTGCATCTCATTAGTAGCTTTTTAAATTTCAACTTGGTTAGATTTTAGTTCTCTTATTTCTCCAGAAAGGGATTCTCTAGTATCATCTATGGTTTTTTCAAGCCCAACTAGTATGTTTATATTCATCATTCTGAACTCTAATTTTGACATCTTGCTATGAATGTCCATATTGATTAGGTCCCTAGCAGTCAGTACTGCCTCCTTTTTTTTGGGGGGGGGGGTTGTTTTTCCACCTTGTCATTTTGTCCAGAGAAGAATAGAAGAATAGAGAACAAAATGCTAAAATGATAACAATGACCCCAGAAAAATATACACTAAACAAATCACAAATCAGAAGAGACCTGAATCCAGGGGGAAAGAAAAAAAAAAAAATATCATGCTGGTGAACAGAATAGACCACACAGTTGATTTTGGGTGAATCCCAAAATTTTAAAGAAAGAAAAACTTATATGTATACAAAAAATAAGGTTAAATACAATGAAAGTGACTATATGACTATAACAATGAAATTTTTTTAAAAAGATTTAAAAAAAACTATTGATAAGATGTTGATTAAAATAGGAAAGAGGGAACAAAAAAATAAAGAACATTTTAAAAATTTAACTTTGAAAAACCAAAGAATCATGGGGGAAAAGCCATGAATTCTATGTTCTGTATTCCCCTAGTGCTGGAGTTTTTGTTGTTGTTGTTGTTTGTTTTGTTTTAAGAGGAAAGGCTTTTAACTATTTATTTATTTATTTTGGTAATATATTTAGATTCTTTCTTTTTAAATTTAATTTTTTCAGTGTTTCAAGATTCATTGTTTATGCACCACACCCAGTGCTCCATGCAATACATGCCCTTAGTGCTGGAGTTTTGCAGTTCTCATTGATCAGTAAACTTGGGTCTTGGCTGGATGTTCTTGCTGATCTTCTGGGAGAGGAGCCTATTGCAGTGATTCTCAAATGTCTTTTCTGGAGGCAGAATTGCACTGCACTTACCAGGGGCCAGGCTAAGTAATCTGCTCGAGTTCGCACTTGTAGCTTTTGTTCCCTGAACGCTTTCCATAGAGCTCTGGAGGGCGAGAATGATGATGGCGGCCCGAAAGAGCAGAGAGCTTGGGGCCTCACTCCTTAGTGCACCCTCAGAGAAAAGCAGTTAATCACTCCAGCCTCCCTGGTTTCCAGCCGCACTCAGTGCTGACCCAGTCTGTGACTGAGCATTTCTGTCTCTGGCGCTTGGCCCTCTTTGGAGTGCAAACCCGCAGGCTCCTGCAGCATGCTCCCTTGCCGCTCCCATGCCTCTCCCATGCCACTCTTCCTGGTAGTGGAAGGGGGAGTCTTCCCAGATCTGCCACTTGTGGGGTCCCTGCTTGAAGGGACCTGTGCCTTGGATCACAGTTTAGGGCAACCCTGAGCTGAGAGCTCAGTCCCCGGTCTGTCTCTCTCTGCAGCCGTCTTCCCTGCTCCAATACCTGGTAGATCTGCCACGTGCAGGCAGCCCCAGTCTTTCTGTGACCCAGAGGGTCCTGAGACCACACTGTTCCAGTGAGGGTTCCAGACCCCGCTAGCCACTGGAGTGACATACCTCAGCATAGCAGACTTTAAAAAGTAAGTTTATTATTATTTGTTTTAGTAATCTGTACATCCAACATGGGGTGGCAACTCACAAGCTTGAGATCAAGAGTCATGTGCTTCTCTGACTAAGCCAGCCAGGTGCCCAGGGAATAGTTCTTAATTTATTCTATGAGGTCACCATTACTGTAGTACAAAGGCCATATAAGTACAAGAAAAAAGCCTCCAGACCAATATTCCTTATAAACATAGATGTAAAATTCCTCCACAATACACTAGCTAACTAAATACAGCAGCAAATTAAAAGCATGATAGATCATGATCAACTGTGATTTATTTCAGGAATACAAATGGTTCAACATGTGAAAATTAATGTAGTATACTACCTTAGTAGAAGAAGGGGAGGAAAAAACACATGATCATCTCAATTGATGCTAAAAATAATTGGACAGATTTCAGCACCCTTTTATGATTAAAAATGCTTAATAAACTAGGAATAGAAGGGAACTTCCTTAACATGATATAGGGCATTTATGAAAAACCCACAGCTAACCTTAACTCAATGGTGAAAGATTAATTTTTCTCCTAAACTCAGGAACAAGACAAGGATGCCCACATTTGGCACTTCCATTGTTCTGGAAGTCCTGCCATCCATGGTGTTTAGGTATTTTACCAGGACATGCTTGTTAATGTATCTTTCCTAAGTGGCCCTCCCTGTGACTCACTAAGTCTTCTCATTGCACTTTTTCATGTCTTTTTTTTCAGCTCAAGGTAATGATTCTTTTTTTTTTTCCTGTTCTTTTTTTTTTTTTCATTTATTTATTTTCAGCATAACAGTATCATTATTTTTTCACCACACCCAGTGCTCCATGCAATCCATGCCCTCTATAATACCCCCCACCTGGTACCCCGACCTCCCACCCCCCCCCCGCCACTTCAAACCCCTCAGATTGTTTTTCAGAGTCCATAGTCTCTCATGATTCACCTCCTCTTCCAGTTTACCCCAACCCCCTTCTCTCTAGCTCCCCATGTCCTCCATGCTTTTTGTTATGCTCCACAAATAAGTGAAACCATATGATAATTGACTCTCTCTGCTTGACTTATTTCACTCAGCATAATCTCTTCCAGTCCCGTCCATGTTGCTACAAAAGTTGGGTATTCGTCCTTTCTGATGGAGGCAGAATACTCCATAGTGTATATGGACCACATCTTCCTTATCCATTCATCCGTTGAAGGGCATCTTGGTTCTTTCCACAGTTTGGTGACCGTGGCCATTGCTGCTATAAACATTGGGGTACAGATGGCCCTTCTTTTCACTACATCTGTATCTTTGGGGTAAATACCCAGGAGTGCAATTGCAGGGTCATAGGGAAGTTCTATTTTTAATTTCTTGAGGAATCTCCACACTGTTCTCCAAAGAGGCTGCACCAACTTGCATTCCCACCAACAGTGGAAAAGGGTTCCCCCTTCTCCCCTCCAACACATGTTGTTTCCTGTCTTGCTAATTTTGGCCATTCTAACTGGTGTAAGGTGATATCTCAATTAGTTTTAATTTGAATCTCCCTGATGGCTAGTGATGATGAACATTTTTTCATGTGTCTGATAGCCATTTGTATGTCTTGATTGGAGAAGTATCTGCCCATATCTTCTGCCCATCTTTTGATATGATTGTCTGTTTTGTGTGTGTTGAGTTTGAGGAGTTCTTTATAGATCCTGGATATCAACCTTTTGTCTGTACTGTCATTTGCAAATATCTTCTCCCATTCCGTGGGTTACCTCTTTGTTTTGTTGACTGTTTCCTTTGCTGTGCAGAAGCTTTTGATTTTGATGAAGTCCCAAAAGTTCATTTTCGCTTTTGTTTCCTTTGCCTTTGGAGATATATCTTGAAAGAAGTTGGTGTGGCTGATATCGAAGAGATTACTGCCTATGTTCTCCTCTAGGATTCTGATGGATTCCTGTCTCATGTTGAGGTCTTTTATCCATTTTGAGTTTATCTCTGTGTACAGTGTAAGAGAATGGTCGAGTTTCATTTTTCTACATATAGCTGCCCAGTTTTCCCAGCACCATTTATTGAAGAGACTTTTTTCCACTGTATATTTTTTCCCGTTTTGTCGAAGATTAATTGACCATAGAGTTGAGGGTCCATATCTGGGCTCTCTACTCTGTTCCACTGGTCTATGTGTCTGTTTTTATGCCAGTACCATGCTGTCTTGGTGATCACAGCTTTGTAGTAAAGCTTGAAATCAGGTAACGTGATGCCCCCAGTTTTATTTTTGTTTTTCAACATTAAGGAAATGATTCTTCACTGTCTGTTCATTATCTCTCTCCCTCCTGCTCCTTTTCTTTCTTCAGGAATTCCTAACTTCAATTTGTCTTCCAGGTGTCTTGTTTCCCCTCATGACTACAACCTTATATATTTTGGTCTTATTGTTTGACCTGTTTCTTTCATTTGATTTTCCATGGCACCACTGGTAACTCACATGCCCAGCATCTCAACAGTGGCTGTAACAGCAACACCTGCAAATTGTCTACTCAATTTTTGGCTTGAAAATATTTTTTTAAGTTCTATAATATCTTTCTTTACTTTTTCTTTCTTTTCTTCCTTCCTTCCTTCTTTCCTTCCCTTCATCCTTTTGCTTTGTTCCTGAAAATCTTGAATCACTCATTTCTTTTTTTGTCCAAGAAGTAACATAGTGTAGTGAAGAATGTGGGTTCTGGAGCCAGAAAATTTGCCTGGCTTCAAATCCTAGCTCAACCTCTTGCTAGCCATGCAAACTTTAGCAGGTTTACTTAACTTCTTTAGGCATCCATTTCCCCATCTGTGAAAGTAGGTATAATAATAATGGAGTTGTTATGCCAAAAGCTGTAGATTCTTCATAATCTCCATTTTGTGCATCTTACTCTGTGACCGCAAGTTTCATCTTTCCAGCTGACTCTCTGTACTATCACAACCCTGATTAACCTTTGGTCTCACTTTTCTTCATTCCACTTGAAGCTTCTACTTAGCTTCAAAATTACTGTAAGGAGGACATATTTGCATATTCCATTCATTCTCTTGCTCCCTTTCATTTTTAACAAAATCACAACTCTGGTTTTATGAAACTCTCCTCTCTTGCACCTGTGCATTTGACCATGGTTGTAGATAAACACATATCCAAGTTGATTGGTATCCCTCTACATTCTATGCTCAGACCTCTGCAGGCCCTGACTGCTGCCTGGCATAAATTCTACATTTTCCTTGACTCTTTCTCCACCTTCACTTCTGGCATAATCATCCACAGCAGGGAAGCTTCCACTTCAGTTGAAGCTGGTGAACTAAGTACCATGGTTTGTAATTGAGTTCAATTTTGGAGCAATTTCAGCATCCTAGGCAATTTGATTTTTGCCACCAAATCCTGAAAAGACTTGAGATTAGTAGAGTGCTTAATCCATCCAGGTGCTTGATTGTTTAATTTGAACAAGAAAACATGTTTGGAAAATTTCTGTTCTAAACAACATTCCTGACCTGATCACTCTTGGTCATCCTCTGGGCTTCAAGCAGTACATGGTGATGGATCCTAGTGTCAGCCTGTGCTTTGTGTTTGGACAGTTTTCCTGAAAATGTTTCAAGATACTTAATGTGGGCAGCAAAACCGACAGATGCTGGGGTGCCCTGCCTTACTAGGAGGAAAGATGAAGAGTTTAAAATTAAATTCTGTCATAGAAATGCTCCTGTGAGTGGAGTATGTTCTCCAAATCCAGAAAATAGACTTTGGGGGTGGAAATGTCTCCCACTCTCTCTCTGAGAAAGGAGAGTCAAACCTTTAAATGTCTAGACTTCTTAGAAGTATGAGATCATGCTCATTAACAAACGGATTTTTATAATATGATTTTTTCCCCTTTGTATTCCTTAGTGTTTCCCAGAATGCCTCCATTGGCAGGCCACTCCCAGCTGGAAGGGGATTCCCTGTGTATTCACAGCTGTGTCCCAGAAGCAGTGTTGAGGAGGAGGAAACAGCAAGACCACCTTGGGCAAAACTTTCCAGGAACTTATGAAATACAGAGAGGTTTCCAAGGAGCCTGGGACTTACTGGGCACAGTGACCTGACTTATTGAAGCTAGTACTGCTGAATGAGCTCTTTAGAGTGAGAAAAAGCTTCTAGTTTCATACAAGCTTCCCGCTGCATACAAGAAGAAGCCAAGTTGTTGAACTGAGGCAGGGATAGTGTCTCCTGTTTTGGCTGTTGACTCAGTGGGATAGTTTGCACCTCAAAAAGGATTGTTTACTTGGATGGTTGAGGTAGAATTGCATGTATGTCTGGGGCTGATGTGGATGGATGCATCAATTGACCCTTGCCAGTATCTCTCAGGCTTCAGTCCAAACTCATGACCAGGAAGCAGATGTAGGGAACATCAGTGAGCCACATGTCTGTCAACGACTCCCAGCAGCCAGATCCTAATATGCCTCATATGCCCAGGTGGTAGAGA
Organism: Mustela lutreola; assembly: GCF_030435805.1. Taxonomy (NCBI): domain Eukaryota; kingdom Metazoa; phylum Chordata; class Mammalia; order Carnivora; family Mustelidae; genus Mustela; species Mustela lutreola. Next base: position 63,265,951 of record NC_081298.1, on the reverse strand, counting down.
ATATGCCCAGGTGGTAGAGAACTTACAGCAGGGCATCAGGAGGGGAATGAAAAGAAATCCTTCTCCTTCTTCGGACATTTGCTAGAAGAGAGTAATTCCATTTTGAGCTGTTTGAGCACTGGACACTGACGAGGCTAGTTGAACCTAGTCTTTATCAACTGGTGGATGGCTTAAAAATTGTGCTTGCCAGAGACCATTGCACTTATTATGTAATCCTAGGGTGCAGTCAAAGATGAGAGCAACTAGGCTCCAGACATGGCAAGAGAAGATGTCCTTCCAGCCTGGTGGGTACTGTGAGTGGAAAGGCCAGACATAGGTAGGATTTGGATGTTCTAGGCCCTCTTCTTTTCAGTTGTTTATTTTACCTCTCCAACTCTGCATGGACAGAGAAGCTTTAAAAACAGGAACACTATTCCCTCATCCTCATCTTCCTGCTCTAGATATCCAAAGAGAAGCAAGGATCTGCAGAGCAGAGAAGATGTGAGAACCCAGGAAAGATTTCTGGCACCAAACAAAGGAGAAAAGGTAGTAATATAGATTTCCAGTGCTTATTGTCTTTTGTCATATTCTCTCCACTTCTTGAAGGCTGTGCACCAGTGGGTATCCCCCTACCCTATGACTTATTTCCTCCTCTGTGTTGATGGCGGGTGGATGGCAGGGCTGTTTCTGGAACAGAGGTCCTTCTCCCAGCTGTTGTACTTTAATGAATATACTAATATTTATAAGGCCCATATTTGGTTCATTCCTAAACTGATCCTTTCATAAGACATGACAGTCTCCAAAGACTATTCAAGGGTTTATTACACACAAAAGAGCACTTGTGAAGATGGACACTCACCTCATACACACTCATATAGCCTCATCACAGTAGGTACCAAGTTTTAAGTCCTCAGATGACTTACCTGGCTTGCCCATTGCCTAGCCAGTTGGCCTTTGTAACTAGAAAAGAACTGAGGAGATGTGGAAGGAAGGGTGCATTTTGAAGGTGACTCCAAAACCTTCCCCACAAACTCCCACCAAGCACCTACATCTTCTCCTAAGCCAAGCAGCAGCAGAGTTGAATTTGGCAAGGTGGAACAGACCTTGTTTCCTCAGGACTTTTCCCCATTGGGCGGGCTGAGCATCTGAGGACTAGAGCCAAGATCCTTGGGCAAAGAGAGAACTGGTGGGTGGAGATCCTGGATTTCCCAGGGGGCAGTGATGGTCAAATCAGACCTGTTAGTCTCCCTGCCTGGGGAGTCCTGGCCCTAGGGAGGATTAGGCATTTGAGACCCTGAGGCTTATAGAGTACAAGGCTTTGCAGCTAAAAAAAAAAAAAAAAAAAAAAAAATACCAGTACTAAATCTCACCTAACCATGGTCTAGGAACTGTGCTAAGCACTTATATTGCCTCAGTAATAGTCACAACAACCCTATGAAGGAAGCTTAATTATTTCATTTTACAAAGGAGGGGAAGTTAGTGACAGAGAAGTTCAGTGATTTGCCCAAGGTCACACAGACAGCACTTGGCAGAGTGGAGATTCCAGTTTGGCTTCTAACCCCTATGCCATGTTGTCCTTCTGGGCTCCTTTGTGATTTAGTTATTACATGCTACTGGTACTACTAGTTACTCATCAAAAGAAAATGAACTCTGTTTTTACTCCATATTCAAAAAGAAACTTGAGATAAATGTTAAATGTAAAAATAATTAAATAAACAATTATGAAAAAGAATTTAAGCAACTATGTTTTACCCTTAGGTTTGCCCTTATGTTTTACTCCTAAGGATGGAGGAGAATTTTTAAGCCAAGACAATAAATCTGGAAGGAATATCAGAAATGACAGAATATTTGATTACATAAAATTTCCCGAATGACCAATTATACTGTAAGTGAAGTCGATGGTGTAATGATAAAATGCATGAGCATGTTGTGGTGGTGTGGGGTGTATACTTTCAATGCACACTGAAAGATTGCTGAAAAAGCCTTTACATTTAGCAAAAACACTAATAAACAAGTAGGAAAATGGGTAAGATATGTGAACAGGCTATTCATAAGAAAGCAAATCAAGAGGCTGGTAAGTATCTGAAAAGATGTAGAAATTCGTTATGCTCCACAAGTAAGTGAAAACATATGATAATTGACTCTCTCTGCTTGACTTATTTCACTCAGCATAATCTTTTCCAGTCCCACCCATGTTGCTACAAAAGTTGGATATTCATCCTTTCTGATGGAGGCATAATACTTCATAGTGTATATGGACCACATTTTCCTTATCCATTCGTCTGTTGAAGGGCAGAAAGATTCCCTTCTTCTTTTTTTTTTTTTTTTATAAACATATATTTTTATCCCCAGGGGTACAGGTCTGTGAATCACCAGGTTTACACACTTCACAACACTCACTAAAGCACATACCCTCCCCAATGTCCATAATCCCACCCCCTTCTCCCAAACCCCCTCCCCCCAGCAACCTTCAGTTTGTTTTGTGAGATTAAGAGACACTTATGGTTTGTCTCCCTCCCATCCCATCATGTTTCATTTATTCTTCTCCTACCCACTTAAGCCCCCATGTGGCATCACCACTTCCTCATATCAGGGAGATCATATGATAGTTGTCTTTCTCTGCTTGACTTATTTCGCTAAGCATGATATGCTCTAGTTCCATCCATGTTGTCGCAAATGGCAAGATTTCATTTCTTTTGATGGCTGCATAGTATTCCATTGGTGTATATATACCACATCTTCTTGATCCATTCATCTGTTGATGGACATCTAGGTTCTTTCCATAGTTTGGCTATTGTGGACATTGCTGCTATAAACATTCGGGTGCACGTGCCCCTTTGGATCACTACGTTTGTATCTTTAGGGTAAATACCCAATAGTGCAATTGCTGAAAAACAATCTGAGGGAAATGAAGTGGTGGGGGGGATGGGAGGTTGGGGTACCAGGTGGTGGGTATTATAGAGGGCACGGATTGCATGGAGCACTGGGTGTGGTGCAAAAATAATGAATACTGTTATGCTGAAAATAAATAAATTTAATTATAAAAAAAATAAATGCAGCCACTGAAATAAAAAAAAAATAAAGATAATCTCATCCCCATTTAAAGATAAAAAAAAAAGATGTAGAAATTCATCAGCAGTTAGGGAAATGCAAATTAGGATATGTGATTATCAAAAATTAAGAAGGGTTACATCCATTACTGACAAATACCAGGGAAAAGATCTCATATATTATTGATAGAAAATGAGTTGTATTGCCTCTTGATAAAAAATCTAGCAATAACTACTAAACTAAAAATATGACATACATTTCTTCCCACCAGTCTTACTCCTGAGACTCTATCTTATGGAAATGAAAGCACCAACATGTAAGGATTTTTGTACAAAAATTGTCCCAAAATCTGGACACAAGACCAGTGCCCTTTGGTGGAGAATGCCTGAATAATTTTGTTCATCCAGATAAAGGAATATCATGAAGCCATTGAAAGCACAAGTTAGACTATACTAGTGGTCAGGAGAGATTATCATGATGTATTCTTCCTCTTCTTCTTCTTTTTTTTTTTTTTTGTAATAATTGCAGACCTTCAGGAAAGTTGGTCTTTTCCTATATTTCCCTTCAACAAGTTTCTATATTTCCCTTCACTCAGATTCCCCAGTTAGCTTTGTACCACATGTACTTTTTTCTTTTTCTCTTAGATAATTTTTCATGATTCTTCTTTTTGCATAAATATTTCATCATGTGTTTCATAAAAATGAGGACATTCTCTTGCAAGTAGAAATTCAGGAAATGAACATTTGTATAATACTATTATTTGTTCTGCCGCCAATTGTATCACTGATGTCCTTTATAGGAAAAAAACAAAAAAGGTCTCTAGGATACAATCCAGGATTAACCCATCTTGGGATCCACATTGTATTTACTTGTTATGTCTCTTTAATTTTCTCCAATCTATGACACTTCCTCAGTCCTTCATTGTCTCTCTCGACCATGACATTTTTGAAGAGTACAGACCAGCTATTTCATAGAGTGTCCCCAATTTGGGTTACCTGCTGTTTTCTCATGATTAGATGCAGGCCATGCATCTTTGACAGGAATATCACAAATAGGGTTATAACTGTTTTGAGTGATATGATATATGAAATGTGGTGGTTTTCTGGTACATTTACAAAGTTGTATAATCATCATCATTATTTTTAAATTTTTTAAAGATTTTATTTATTTGAGAGAGAGAGAACACAAGTGGAGGGAATGGAGGGAGAGAGAGAAACAGACTCCCTGCTGAGTGGGGAGCCACACGTAGGACTTGATCCCAGGACCCTAAGATCATGACTTAAGCTGAAGGCAGATGCTCAACAGACTGAGCTATGCAGGTGCCCCTCATCATCATTATTTAATTTGAAAACATCTTCATTAACCCAATAACAAACCCTATACTTATTTAACCACCACTCCCAAATAACCCCATGCCTCTAGCTTTAGGCAGCTACTAAGCTACTTTCTGTGACTATAGATTTATTTATTCTGGACATTTCATGTAAATGAAATCATCTAACATGTGGTCCTTTGTGTATCTGGTTCCTTTTACTTGATATAATATTTCCAAGGGTCATCTATGTGGTAGTATGTATCATTACTTTTCAATACAACTCTAAGAAGGTACTCAACCTCCTTCCAGTTGGTATGCTGGTGAATTTGTGAAGGTGGGGGCATATATATTTCATTGAGCTATTTGTTGCTTGAGTCATACCTTTGAATGCTTAGATTTAAAGTATATAGGCTTCCCTTTGTATCTTGCTCTGAGCCCTCCATTGTTAAGGGTAGGCCAAGATATCTTCTTGGGAATTCTTTTCTTTGAAGGATTCTTCAGATCAGCTCCCAATTTCCTGGCTCACATGCTTATTCACTAGCTTTCACTGGATAACAAACCACCTGAAAACTAAATGACTGAACCAACTAAGATTTCGATTATTTCTTATGATTTCATGTGGTTAGCTGTGTGGTTCTTTTGGTCTAAGCTGGCTCAGCTGAGACTCCTGTGTTTGGAGCCTCAGCTGACTAGGATGACCGTGGTGGCTGTGTCTCTAGATGGCTCAACATCCTCTGGCAGGCCAGCCTGGTGGCCTGCATGGTGGTGGAAGAGTTCCCAGTGTACAGCAGAAACTGCAAGGCCTCTTGAGAACTATGTTTGAAAATTATTATTTTTGCCACATTCTCTTGGTCAAAACAAGTCACAAGGCCCATCTGGTTTCAAGAGTGGGGAAACAGATGGAAGGGGCCATAGACCTGTGGAGGTTTTTTTGTTTGTTTTGCTTTTGTCTTGCAATCAGTTGTAATACATCTTCTTTTTTAAGTTATTCCCTAGTTCTGCAAGAGCAAAAATTCTAGTAGTTTCTTCAAAGGGTGAATAGGAAGTCAACATTTTGAGTTCTTTCATATCTAAAACCAACAATGTGATTTATGTTAGGGCTGGCATACCCAACAGTCTTAGTGTGGAGACTGACAACTCCAGAAAGACCAACAGTGGGGTAAAGGGGCTGAGGCTTTCTGTCATGCCTGTAGGGACTGGGGGTAGGGCCCCAAGATCAGCCACGTGAGCTGATATGTCCATGTAATGGAACCCCAGAAAAAACTGGACAGTGAGGTGATCCTTCCTGGGGAGAGTTAGTTCATGTGAATCATTATGTATTTTCCCTGGGAGAATACTGTGCCTGTCTCCATGGGGAGATGACAACAGGAGCCCTGTGGTTTGTACTTTCTCTGGACTGTGCCTGATGCACTTTTTTCCTTGACTATTGTTAAACCATAGCCTTTCCCTATAACCACCTGTAACAGAGAAGAATAGCTTTCAGTGTATTCTGAGTCCTTCTAGGGAATCACAGAACCTGAGGATAGTTTTGGGAATCTTTCAAACTTGAAATTGGTCTCAGAAGTGAGGGTGGCCCTGTTCTTATAATATGTACTTGTAGGGTGGGTGCAATATCTTTTCTTATTTCTTCAAGGACATTCTAGGGTCTCCCCCACCCCGTTTCCTATTTCTTCTCCTTTCAATTTTGTGTGAATTTGTTTGTCTCTTTTGGTTCCTCTTTTTCATGTTGGGCACTTTCCTGAAATGTCTAATGATTCATCACTCTCCATTCATGTTTAAAAACAAGGCATGAAATGGCAATTAGAAATCTCATATCCTGTGCAGACCTTGTGGTCTGGGACTTTACTAGGGTGATCAGGTGGTTGGCTTTTTTGTAGGAGGCTTCCCAAATATGGACGTATGTTTTCTGGGGATTTGAGATAGGTTGAATTTTTACAAACCCTCTGTTTTCTTGTGGTAGATGTGACATAGGAAACATAGTTTTGTCTGGATCAGATTAAAATTCATTTCTCCGGTCTCTGGCCATGAATTTATACCACTCTCAGTATCCCAGAGTCTGGCATTTCCATGGTTCAGTTTGCTCAGAGAATGTACCTCTTTGTATTGTGAGTGGGGTTGGAGGTGGGGATGGGAGTGTGGAAGAAGAGTAGCCACCTTGCTGTTTGATATGGAGGAAGGGGTCTGACATTCTTTGTAAGATGCACTCAATTCAGCCCTGACAGGTAGAGCCATGTGCTGCTCCCCAGTGGCTTTGCCATGTCTTGTCTTCTCAAGGAGCATCATTCCATTGTGGGATTTATTGGGATTATTTTAGGTATCAATATTAGGTCAATTGTTGTCAGAGAGAAAACACAAAGTCCTGTCCTTGAGAAGGTTAGCATCCTGTGACAAGGGATAATTGCATGCAAATAGCTAAAATACCAAGTGCATGTCCTATCTGCTAGATGAGAAATAAATATGAAGTTGTAGGAGTCACAAACATAACAGAATATTTCCAGTATGCCACCAGGGAAGGTTTCCTGGAGGAAGGAAGATCTGGCTGTGTTTTGAAGGGTGAGTTTGATTTCAATAGACAGAAAAGGGGATGAAGCAGAGTGAGAAGTGCAAAGAGAAAGAAGCCTACCAGTCTCTTTCCATGTATTTTTCCACTGGTATCATCAGCTTTTCATTATTGTTGCTGCGGTGTGCAGCTTGGTCCTGGGCACGTGCTGGGTGTTTGCATTAGGAGTGGAGAGGACTCTTGGAGAGGCCTCGAAGACTGATTCCCAGAATAATTCTGCATAACTGGCTTCTGCTCCCTGGAAAGGTGGGAAATCAGGAGACCACCGTGGGAGCCATTGAGTTAATGGCTTGTTATGTATTTTGATCTGGGAAATAGGATGCTGTCCCTGTCCCTATTTCAACTAGCTCTCCACACCCACAAACTTTGTGGTGCCAACCCTGGGGTGGGAGGGCAGCACATGCTGGTAATACACTCAGGATACAGCTTTGGCAGCATTTGTTCTGAATGAACCAAACACATGTCAGAGGTTCCTCCAACATGCTGTGCTATTCCTTCTGCCTACAAGAGCAACTTCCTACCCTTTGCACATAACTCCTCACTCTTTAAAACTCAGTGTTCTTGGAAAGCTCAAGCATTCTTTTGTGACATTGAGTCTTGGCAAACCAAACAGGAGTTGGGGTGCTTGATCCAGGGACCCCTTGCTATTTTCCTCTTTTGCCCTCCTTGAAGGGCTGGAAATTGGTATTATCAGGGGAAATGGTGGGTTCCCATGGAGGGGGGTGTTCTCTCTGAGATGGTCTCCAGTTGGCTCAGCCACTGGGGAAAGGATGAGGAGAAATCAGCAGGCTGACATTTTTGCCATGGGTCTAGCCCAGGCCAGAAGTTGCCTGAAGGCTGCCTTCCCTCAGCAGGCAGGACAGCAGGGTGGCTGAGACATCCCAGGGTCTTTGATAAATGGAGTACCATCTCCAAGGTCATCTTTTTTTATTTTATTTTTTCAGTGTTCCAAGATTTCATTGCTTATGCACAGAGCAAGTGCTCCATGCAATCCGCGCCTTCTTTAATACCCACCACCAGGCTCATCCACCCCCTCCCCACAAACCCTCAGTTTGTTTCTCAGAGTCCACAGTCTCTCATGGTAACTCTACCCCTCCTACTTCCCCCAATTCACTTCTCCTCTCCTTCTCGCAGTGTCCTCCGTGTTATTCCTTATGCTCCACCAGTAAGTGAAACCATACGATAAAGGACTCTCTCCGCTTGGCTTATTTCACTCGACACAATCTCCTCTAGTCCTGTGCATGTTGATAAAAAAGTTGGGTATTCATTCTTTCTGATGGAGGCATAATACTCCATTGTATATATGGACCATATCTTCTTTATCCATTAGTCTGTTGAAGGGCATCTTAGCTCTTTCCACAATTTGGCGGTTGTGACCATTGCTGCTATGAACATTGGGGTACAGATGGCCCTTCTTTTCACTACATGTGTATCTTTGGGGTAAATACCCAGAAGTGCAATTGCAGGGTCATAGGGTAGCTCTATTTTCAATTTCTTAAGGAATCTCCACAGTGTTGTCCAAAGTGGCTGCACCAACTTGCATTCCCACCAACAGTGAAAGAGGGTTTCCCTTTATCCACATCCTCTCCAATACTTATTGTTTCCTGTCTTGTTACTTTTGGCCATTCTAACTGGTGTAAGGTGGTATCTCAGTGTGGTTTTGATTTTAATCTCCCTGATGGCTAACGGTGATGAACATTTTTCATGTGTCTGTTAGCCATTTGTATGTCTTCATTGGAGAAGTGTCTGTTATTTCTTCTGCCCATTTTTTGGCATGATTATCTGTTTGTTGAGTGTTGAGTTTGAGGAGTTCTTTATAGAGCTCTCCAAGGTCATCTTAAAGGTGATGCCCCTCATTTGGCAGAGGGAGAAACTGAAGCATAGAGAGGTTGTGACTTATGTCCATAGTTGTTTATTGAGTTCTGCAGAGCAAGAGCTAGACTCCAAGGCTTTGGATTCTTGGCATTTCCCTCCAGTGCAAGGACTAAAGACATATTACTTTTAGCTGATGAGCTAGTAAGGAAGATGGTTTTTATTTATTTTATTTTAAAGCCATTTGTAGAAGCCAATGCTGTCCCCTTGGACTTTGTATGCCTTGAGGTAGTACAGATCCACTGACACACTCATGAGCTTCCTGGTATGTTGATGTCTTGGAACGCAGAATTGCTGGCTGTGCCCTTGGCAGGTGAGAAGGTGAGAATCCAGGGAGGCTAAGTGATCTGCCCAAGGGCATGTAGCAAAAGCAGGATCTGTGCACAGTCTCTGAGCTGCCTCCACCTTCTCTCCCTGGTCACATGTGCTCACTCACTCCCAGAGAGCCAATATTTTCTTTGGAAATCCTGGGCCAAGGGCCTTCATCACAGTGTCCTGGGGGAGCCTATGAGCTGACCTCAGAGTCTAAGGAATTTAGGGACCTTGGGGCCACTGGTTCGGCAATGACGTGGCCTACAGCAACGTTTCCCAGGACCCCCTCCTGCGGACTGTTCCCTGGAGCTAGGAACTAACTGTGGCTTTCTGGGCTCTGCTTAGTGGCATTTCACAAGGAGTTTCTGTTTTGTATAGAGTAAACCACAGGCTGTTTCTCAATCAGGCAGAGAAGTTCTGGCATGGCTTCTTTGCAAGCAATGTACTGTTAGGCAACCCTGTGTTGAAAGACAGGACAGCTTCTAAAACAAACCCCAGGGGTTCTGGCTTTTGACCTAAAGTCTCAGCCCTTCACATGCAATGGGTGCAGACTATCCTGAGTTTGAACACCAAGAGGTGCCTGTGTAGTTAGAAAATAGGTAGGCCATGCCACTTACCAATGAGAAGCCTTGGTCGAGTCACCTCACATCTTCAGTATCTCAGTTTCCACATCTTTAAAATGAGACTCAGAGTACACAGCTTGATGAATGTTAGACTACTAAATGAAATAATAGCTTCAAAGCATCTAGTTCTGCCTGCTTGTCCTGCCTTCCAATCCAGTGACTTCCCCAGTTCTTGCCTCACGGCAAAAGCAAAATTAGCTAAGGTGTCTAGTGCTGGGTTGGGTGGGAGAGGGGGCTCTATCACACAAACGCAACTACAAACCAGTTGAGATTAAACCAGAGGAGGAAGAGGAGAATTGCTCATGCCATGCCTTCCCCTTCTTGCTGCAAACAGTTCTAGAATGAGGCACTCATCTGGGTCATTAAGAGACCTTGTGGTAAAATCCAAAGCTGGATCTGGAAGTCAGAGACAAGATCATTTCTAGTTCTGAGGCTTGACCAGAGCTCTTGTGTCAGCTGAGGTCACAACAGGAAACAGATTATACCTTGAGTCTCTACAGGAGGGCTATATTCCAAGGTGTGGGCAGGGTAGGGGGACCACGGTGGTGGATGGGGTGTCTTTGGAGCACAAAGCGGGAGGTCCCAGGAGACCCAAGTGAGAAGCAGAGCAAGGAAGGGGGATGTCCTCCTTGCCTCCCCCTACCTTCCCATCTCCTGCAAGGGCCTTCCCAGGGCTGCAGAGAAAGCCCGCCTGGTACCATGTGTGGTACTCAGCCTCCAGGCCTGGAGCAGAGCAGCGGGCTCGCAATGTGTGTATGCATGTGCACGTGAGCATGCATGATGGAAAATTCCAAGCTCATCTCTGGACAGCTCTGAACTTCACCTATAAAAATGGAAAAACAATCCCTGCCCTGCCCACCACCCAGTTTGGTTCTGTCAGCTCACAAGCAAAGCTTCTTCAGCTTGCCAGCTAAGGCCCTTCTGCCAGGAATTGGGGTGGTGAGGCAGTGAGGAGAATGTTGCCTGAGGGATGAAGCAGGAAATCTATTTGACTTCTCCCATGTCAGTTTGGAAATTAGTATGAAAATCTGATTCCAATTGCATAATATAATGCCCATTCATTCTCATTACAAATAATATTTTAGATTACTTACTTGAGTATGCTTGGCTCTCTGGGAAAATAATACACGTTTGGTTTACGGCTTCATGATACTCCCATCTGTCCCAAACTAGAGCTTCTCCAGGCCTTTTCCTAGACTGCCTAGACCAAGGGAGCCACAGTCCTAGAGCCCTGCTGCAGGTTCTCTCCCTAAAGTGGGACTCTGAGCAACCTCTTGTGTCAGACTGGCAAGCATGTAGCAAGACCTCATCCTCCATGTTAATCAAGGTTAGAAGTCATGGGACACCTCTCAGGGGGCCCACATCTGTCAACTTCAAGAACTTCCCAGGGGTGGGAGGTTCTGAGGGAGTAAGAGCTGGACTCCAGGGCACATGAGTGGCTCAGTTGGCTAAGCATCTGCCTTTGGCTGAGGTCATGATCCCAGGATCCTGGGATCGAGCCCCGTATCGGGCTGACTGCTCAGCAGAGAGTCTGTTGCTCCCCCTGCCACTCTGTCTACTTGTGCTCTCTATATCCCTGTCAAATAAATAAATAAAATCTTAAAGAAAGAAAAAAAAAAAAGAAAGAGCTGGACTCTGAGCTTTAGGGGAATAATCCCACGCTGTCAGGAGAAGATGGAGGTGAGTCTAGTTTGCCCTACCAGAGAAAAGGAATTAAAAACATTCTCCTAACCCAGAAAATCTCTCCACAGAGATAGAAGAGAAAGAGAACAATTTTATTGTTCAATAAATGTTGGACTATAATGTGATGTACATCACAAGCAATCTGTGAAGAGACTGCAAAGCAGAAAGAAATGTCAATGCTTACCTTCCCAAGCAGATATAACCCGTTTTATACATATTCTCAAGATAAACGATAACTATTCCTCAAGTAAGAGGACTTGTCAGCATCACTTGTCACACGTAGCTCAACCTAAATTTCCCTGGGAAATAAGGTCACATACAAGTTAGTTCATTGATTTTATACAAAGAAAAGATAAAATTCTCCTGGCTTTAGGACAATGGTGCAGGAAAGATGTTAGGGTTCAGAGCTCATGGCCAGAAAGAATTCTTGAGACATCTTCAGTATGAAAATGTAGTTTTATTAAAGCTGGGGGACAGGACCCATAGGCAGAAAGAGCTGCACTGGGATCATGAGGAGTGGCTGATTATATAGTTTCAAGTTGGAATGCGGTTAAGGGATAGCATTTTGGAAGCAAGGTTTCCATGACCTTGAGGGAGCTAGCTATTGTTGGGGAAATGTTACATATTACTATCTAATAAAACCTTAGTTGTGAGATCCTTCAGATGTATATCGGTGGGTCATATGCTTGGGGGATGATTGTGAGCATGTATCTTGGGGGGTAGAGATAAAGGAAGTTTCCAAAGGAATTTTGATATGTTAAAGGAGACTCACAGGATTCTGGAGATCAGGCCAAGATTGCCTTTTGTCCTTGGTGAAGTATTAACATAGTAGGAAGCAACTGAGTTCCTACAGGAATGTGACTCTGCCTGTTTCAAGGACTTGTCAGTAGGCTATAGGTAGTGGGGAATGATGAAGTTCTAGAACCTAGGTGAGGTTTGGTGGGCTGAGGTCCGGAGCCGATGACCAAGAAAGAATTCTTGAGACATCTTTGGTGCAAAATGGTGGTTTATTAAAGCACGGGGACAGGACCCGTGGGCAGGAAGAGCTGCTGCCCCGGGTTGTGAGGGATGGCAGGTTATGTACCCTGCTGTTGGGGGAAGGTGAGGGGAAGGGAGGTTGCAGCGGAGTTTTCATATGCTAAAGAGGGCCTACAAGGTGCCAGGATGTTCCAGGCCTGCCGGAGGCCTTGCCCTTGCTGCTGGATCAGTGTTGTCTTTAGACCAGCCATTAACATTAAGATCTTTGGGAGACTTTTTGGTGGGGTGTCACAATCCTGCTATCAATCGTCTTTGTTAGTGAGATTTAGGACATTTGTAAGCCAAGGGAGACTCCTGTCTAGCAGGGTTGTGAGCTCTGCAAGCTAACTATTTGCTTATTGTTCATGGCAGTCAGGGCTGCCTGAGGGATGCTACACTTATGGAGGGGAAAGGGTGAAGAGGGGGGTGCAAGGCGCCAGCTCTTGCTTTGTCCTCAGCCAGCCTCCTGCTCCCTCATCAGGGAACTTTAGTTTTTCTTTTGCCTTTGCTTTCCTCCTCACCAGCAACTTGGAGCCAGGCACCTGTTAATTAACTTAAGCTCCTGCTCTCCCAGAGAAACCCAGAGAGAGGCTGTATCTCCTTTGATGTTTATATTTCACAATCCGGAGAAAGACATTGGGTGGTAAATCTGGCAGGAGGCTTCTTTAGGTTCTAAGAAAGGTTTGCATACCTTCTGAAGAGAAGAAAGAACTTTTACATGGTTTCTCAAGTAAATGCTCTAAGAATAAAGAGGGGGGGGGGAGGAAATCTCTTCCCTTCCTTTCAGCAAGGGGAATTCAGCTTTTGCATTTTCCTTTCTTAAGTGGGGAGATGTAAGGTTTTATAGGCGAGATAAACATGACACCAGACGAAGTGGGTGCAGGGCAAGGTTTATTAAAGGTTCTCTCCAGTGAAGTTTCAGGGCTCAGGAGAAGAGGAGCCAAGAAAGTTGCACTGGCAGGAGGTGGGCACCCTCGGGCGAGGTTCCACGACTCTGGAAAGCAGAGTGGGGGAAGTCGCGCTGGGAGGGAGTTGGCGGGGGTCTTTTATCTGTCTCCTGCATAGGTATTGGGTTACCTATGGAGACGTGACCTGGGCATACATCCTTTTGGCGGGAGAGTCAAGGGTTAAGGAGTGGGGGGTGGTAGGCTGGAAGAGGGAGGCAAGACCCCTGTGGTGGTCATTTCTATTGTTCCTCCTGCACTCCCGGAGCCCACCGACCCAACAGGAGACAAATAGTGAGTTCCAAGGTGAGGGGCACCACTGCCCAGCTGGTCTTCTGTTTTGCACCTGGAGGGGACTAAGGGTCGATTACTACAGTGACGTGGACAGCTGGGACCAAGTTGACGTGTGCCTGAGGTGCTTAGGGGGTATAACTCTTATCCATATGGGAAGACAGTGCTCACAGTCCAGAGCGTAGCTGAGAACCTGGATTGCACGGGCCGGAATCTTTCACTGCAGGACACCAGCAGGCCCCAGACCCCGCTCTGTCCCAGCCCAGGGGCTCAGGTCCTTGCCTGAAACCGTCTGTTTCCCTCATGCTTCTGAATGTTGGACTCAGTGGTCAGAGGAAGGTTTGGCCTAAACCTGGGAGGAGGGGAGCCTGCTTGTAGTCTGTAATCCCTTCTCCCTAAACTCTCTTCCTGTGCCTCCAGGCAACACCTCGGCTTCCTTCTGAAAAAATACACTCATTTTTTTCCCCATGGATCCTTCTGCTTTCTAATAGGTTTCTTTGTTCTTTGTCCCTAGAGAAGGGAGAGAGGAAAAGGAAACACACACACACACACACACACACACACACACACACACACACACGGGGAGTGAGAGCCTGAGGCTGACTCAGTACTTTTCTTGTGGCTCCAGGACAGTCTATTTTTTCTCACATCTGGTGCTGGTTCCAGAGCTTCAATAGACTTACCTGGGCAGGTTAAAAATACACATCCTCAGGCCCCGCCCACTTCCAGAATGGAAACTCTTGGGGTGGTAGTCAGTCTGGGAATCTGTGTTTCTCCCCAGCCTCCCTGTGCTTCTTAATTTGGCAGGAGCTTGAGGAAGGGGCTCCTTCAGGGACAGCGTTCCCGGGGGTGCAAGCCTCTGTGCTCTGAATCAGAAAGGCTGGACTGCCACTTCCTGTGTGGATGGCCTTGGGCAAACCACCTAACTTCCCTGGGTCAGAGACAATACCGTGCAACACCGTGGGGAGAGTTACACGAGAAAATGCAGATAGAAAGGGTCTTCAACCCTGCAACTGCACAACTGGGTATTTACCCCAAAGATACACATGTAGTGAAAAGAAGGGCCATCTGTATCCCAATGTTTATAGCAGCAATGGCCACGGTCGCCAAACTGTGGAAAGAACCAAGATGCCCTTCAACGGATGAATGGATAAGGAAAATGGAGTATTATGGAGTATTATGCCTCCATCAGAAAGGATGAATACCCAACTTTTGTATCAACATGGACAGGACTGGAAGAGATTATGCTGAGTGAGCAGAGAGAGTCAATTATCATATGGTTTCACTTATTTGTGGAGCATAAGAAATAACATGGAGGACATGGGGAGATGGAGAGGAGAAGGGAGTTGAGGGAAATTGGAGGGGGAGATGAACCATGAGAGACTATGGACTCTGAAAAACAATCCGAGGGGTTTGAAGGGGCAGGGGGTGGGAGGGTGGGGGAGCCTGGTGGTGGGTATTATGGAGGGCACGTATTGCATGGAGCACTGGGTGTGGTGCATAAACAATAAATTCTGTTATGCTGAAAAGAAATTAAAAAAAAAATAAAGAGTCTTCAAACCACAAAAGGCCAGTAGCAGTAGAGTAGGCTATTTTAACTACTTGGTAATGTCCCCTGCCTTTAAACAATCCTCAGGTTTGCAAAATACTGAATCCTCGAAAGTATCAGACTCTCTTCTCTTACTGGCTGGGACCGCTGCCACGTCTTCCTCCTCAAGATGTTTGGAGGAAAATTCAAAAGCAAATTGCAGGACCAACCTGCTCTGCTTGGCAAAGTACACCCACAGAGCCCCCTCCCCTTAGTCCGTGCGTGCTCCACCCTTGAGCGGCTCAGTGATGTCATCGACACTTTGTCCACTTAGGAAGGAGTCCCTCTGCTTCCTCTACTAGGGGTGCTGCCAAGGCCTCAGTACCCAGGTTCCTCTGGCCCAGCTGCCCCTGTTCCCCCAAGATCTCATTTAATGTCCAAATGAGCAATTTACATGACACAAGGAAGTAAAATACGGAACCACACAGTCAGGGGTCCTTGCATCAAGGATGTGCTGAACTTCCCAGTGGGATTCTAGACTTGAGGTCAGGGAGCTAGGCCGAACAGTGTCTTTTCTAGTAATACTTGGCAGAATGCTAAATTGACACTTCATAAATTCTTGCTGGGTTGAAGAGTTTATTTATTTTTATTAATTTATAAAATTGATTTTTTTTTTTTTTTTGAGAGAGACAAGAGAGGGGGGCAGGGCAGAGAGAGAGGGAGAGAGTCTTAAGCAGACTGCACACTGAGCACAGAGCCCAACATGGGGCTTGATCTCAAGACTCTGAGATCAAGACCTGAGCTGAAACCAAGAGTCTGACGCTCAACCACCGGTGCCACACAGGCACCCCTGGGTTGAAGAGTTGTTAGCACCCTGGTTTTTCAGATCTGGTGCTGCGGGGTTCTACTAAAATTAATTTTTAAAAAAATTTTATTTATTTATTTGACAGACATAGGTCACAAGTAGGCAGAGAGGGAGGCAGGCAGAGAGAGAGGTGGGGAAGCAGGCTCCCCGCTGAGCAAAGAGCCGGATGCGGGGCTCAATCCCAGGACCCTGAGATCATGACCCGAGCTGAAGGCAGAGGCTTTAACCCACTGAGCCACCTAGGCGCCCCTAAAATTAATTTTTTAATAATAATAAAAATTACTAAGAATTTACTATAGGTGCTTACTTCAGTCAGACACCAAAGAAAAGTGGGTTATCTATGAATTACCTCCTTTAATCTTCCCAACGACTTGTAAGCAGGTACTTTTCACCTCTTAATCTATTGGTGAGGAAATGGAAGCTCACAGCAGCAAAATCAAGTGGCCAAAGTCACACAGCTGTTGGTAAAGGGGCTGGCATTTTTAGCCAACCAAACTGGGTCCTTGGTGACGACACCAGGTGGAGCTGCCTCACAAGACCATCTTTATTTGCAGCAAAAAAGAAGATCACAGGGAGGAATTTCCAAAGCTGGTAAGCAGGTTCTTTTATTAGGGCTTGGGATGAATATTCAGAGGGGAATCTTAACATTATCACGAAGCTGAGGTAACTGTGAGCATTTTCTGATTCAACTCTTCAGGCACAGTTGTCCTCAAAGGCTTCTTTTCCTGTTCTAGCTATTCATTAGTTAGTTTGTAAAAGATGAAACTGACAGGCAGAAGCTTCTAGGAGTTTCCTGAGTTTGGGAGATCAAGGGGTGTTTGCAAGCACATTATGAAGGCTCACAGATGAGTGTGTCTTTCCACCACAATCACATTCAATCATATTCAATCATAAAGCCAGGTTAACACAATTGTAAAGCAGGTTCAGGATTCCAACCTCAATGACATTTCACTACACCTTTAACTTGGCTTCATACACGCCACACAAAATGAAGCACGATACAAAGTCACACAACAAGCAAGATACAATCAGGGGGAAGACATTAACAAACCCAACTCCAAGTCGGTCCCTGTGCACATGGCTGAGATGAGGACTGGTTCTGGACTGAGCCAGCCGTCAGTGCTTACTGCTGATCCTGTTCAAGCAGTGGAGGATCTGTTACGTTCACAGATTAGTCAGGCAGAGCCTTCGGTGGCAAATGCCTTTTTGATGTGATCAGATGTTCAAGGGTCAGCATCTGGAGAGTCTTACAATTTGTGGCTAAAGTCTTCCCATTGAAAAGGATTTAATCAGCCTTGGGCCTTTGTAAGTTTCCTCTGGTTCTGCTGTTTGTCGGTTCTGAGTGTCTTTAGTCTGTGCTGGTTTTGATGATATCTGGTCCTGGCTGTAGCGCCCCTGGGTGCTTAGGTCACCACATGACATGAGTCACTGGTTGATGTGAGTGACTCCATCTTTCTCTCTCCGGGGCTTTTCACCACTGACAGGATCAAATGCAAGTTAGTCCTTTTCCCTGATTCTTTTTCCCCTGAACTAATAAAAAGCCCTTTATAAGATGCAAATGCTGCATCATCATAACTGCTATCCTCACTCCTAACCCTCTTCAGAAGAATTACAGTAAGAAGGAAGGTGGCATTTCATACGCAATAGTACCTGCTGCATACATCTCTGGTTTTATTTATTTGGTATATACTTTTTTAGACCATTTTCAAAGAACATTCCCCAGCTCCATGGGATTTGATCCCCATGACAGCCTGGTGAGCTTTTCAGGAAAGATACTGCTGCATCTTTGAGGAAGAAGGCTTAGCAGATCCAAGCGATTTGCCCAAGGGCTAGGAAGTGACAGGGTCAGGCCTGGAATGGGATGCTGCTCATTCCTGTCCCAGTAAACACGGAAGGAACACAGAAGAACACAGAAGGAGCAAGAGCCCAGATGGGCTTTTATTTATTTATTTATTTATTTATTTATTTATTTATTATTGTTTTAATAAACATATAATGTATTATTAGCCCCAGGGGTACAGGTCTGTGAATCGCCAGGTTTACACACTTCACAGCAATCACCATAGCGCATACCCTCCTCAATGTCCATAACCTCACCACCCTCTCCCTACGCCCCCACCAGCCCCCCTCAGTTTGTTTTGTGAGATTAAGAGTCTCTTATGGTTTGTCTCCCTCCCAATTCCATCTTGTTTCATTTATTCTTTTCCTACCCCCCAAATCCCCCTACATTGCATCTCCACTTTCTCATATCAGGGAGATCATATGATAGTTGTCTTTCTCCAATTGACTTATTTTGCTAAGCATAATACCCTCTAGTTCCACCCATGTCGTCGCAAATGGTAAGATTTCATTTCTTTTGATGGCTGCATAGTATTCCATTATATATATATATATATATATATATATATATATATATATATATATATATATATTACATCTTCTTTATCCATTCATCTGTAAATACCCAGTAGTGCAATTGCTGGGTTGTAGGGTAGCCTTATTTTCAACTTTTTGAGGAAACTCCATACTGTTTTCCAGAGTGGTTGCACCAGCTTACATTCCCACCAACAGTGTAGGAGGGTTCCCCTTTCTCCGCATCCTCACCAGCATCTGTCCTTTCCTGACATGTTAATTTTAGCCATCCTGACTGGTGTGAGGTGGTATCTCATTGTGGTTTTGATTTGTATTTCCCTGATGCTGAGTGATGTGGGGCTCTTTTTCATGTGTCTGTTGGCCATCTGGATGTCTTCTTTGCAGAAATGTCTGTTCATGTCCTCTGCCCATTTCTTGATTGGATTATTTGTTCTTTGGGTGTTGAGTTTGCTAAGCTCTTTATAGATTTTGGATACTAGCCCTTTATCTGATATGTCATTTGCAAATATCTTCCCCCATTCTGTCAGTTGTCTTTTGGTTTTGTTAACTGTTTCCTTCGCTGTGCATAAGCTTTTGATCTTGATGAAGTCCCAATAGTTCATTTTTGCCCTTGCTTCCCTTGCCTTTGGCGATGTTCCTAGGAAGAAGTTGCTGTGACTGAGGTCAAAGAGGTTGCTGCCTGTGTTCTCCTCAAGGATTTTGATGGATTCCTTTCTCACATCGAGGTCCTTCAACCATTTTGACTCTATTTTTATGTGTGGTGTAAGGAAATGATCCAATTTCATTCTTCTGCATGTGGCTGTCCAATTTTCCCTACACCATTTGTTGAAGAGGCTGTCTTTTTTCCATTGGACATTCCTTCCTACTTTGTAAAAGATTAGTTGACCATAGAGTTGAGGGTCTAATTCTGGGCTCTCTATTCTCTTCTATTGATCTATGTTGATCTACTGTTCTTGTGCCAGTACCATACTGTCTTGATGATGACAGCTTTGTAATAAAGTTTGAAGTCCGGTATTGTGATGCCACCAACTTTGGCTTTCTTTTTCAATAGTCCTTTGCCTTTTTGAGGTCTTTCCTAGTTCCATATAAATTTTAGGATTATTTGTTCTATTTCTTTGAAAAAAATGGATGGAACTTTGATATAGATTGCTTTAGGTAGCGTAGACATTTTCACAATATTTGTTCTTCCAATCCATGAGCATGGAACATTTTTCCATTTCTTTGTGTCTTCCTCAATTTCTTTCATGAGTACTTTATAGTTTTCTGAGTATAGATTCTTTGCCTCTTTGGTTATGTTTATTCCTAGATATCTTATGGTTTTGGGAACAATTGTAAATGGGATTGACTCCTTAATTTCCCTTTCTTCTGTCTTGTTGTTGGTGTAAAGAAATGCAACTGATTTCTGTGCATTGGTTTTATATCCTGACACTTTACTGAATTCCTGTACAAGTTCTAGCAGATTTGGAGTGGAGTCTTTTGGGTTTTCCACATATAGTATCGTATCACCAGATGGGCTCTTGCAAGGATGAGGGTTGAGCTTGGGTGGGCCCGTGTGGTCTTGAGGTCTTGGGCTGGGGGCTTAGTATCTGGGACCAAAAAACTTCCCTCTCCTACTTGATAATAGTAATTGTGTTTGGAGTATTTATTAATTGATAAAAGACATAAATACAAAAGCCACAATGGATTCACTAATACTTTCAATGAATTTTCATTTTATGGATCAACAATAAAGTCTCTATACCCTTGGTGAATGGTAACTTACAAACATATGAATATAATTAATTTACTCTCCTGATAATACCTAAGGATTTTAGGACCTCTTACAATTCCTGTTTTCCTCATTCTCCATCCCCGTCCACCTCTCCCCTATCCCACTCCTCCCAAGTTTATAAAGAAAACTTCAGATGAAGACTCATTTCAAGGCCACCTGCCATGGCACTGGGAATAGGGTCTTCTGGGGGCCACCCTAGAGAAAGGCCTTTTAGAACAGAGTCTCCATTGCCAGCTACCTTACCTGAAGGTCAAGTTTTGGCAGTGGAAATCAGCATCAGATGGAGCTGCTGTGGTGACTCAGATCAGGGATAAGATGGGACTTGGTTAGGTGGCCCTGTGCATGTTATACCAGGAGAAAATGTCCAAGTGATGGGATTTTGTGTAGGGTGCAGGTAAGCTTGGGGAGGGCTGAGGTATTTAAATCCTTGTTACTATTTTATTTTAAAGTAGGCTTCACAGCCAGCATGGAGTCTAATGCAGGGCTTGAACTCATGACTGAGATCAAGACCAGAGCTGAGATGAAGAGCCAGAGCCCTAACTGACTGAGCTACCCAGGTGCTCCTCAAATGCTTTTTTAAAGAAGTGAGTTTTGTTGTTGTTGTTGTTGTTTGTTTTTTCAGTTTTTGCTTTCCACAGCCTTCAGTGACCAGGAAAGTGTGGGACTCACACTGCGGATCACTCACTCTCCACAACACTTTCTATCAGACCTGATGGTCTGTTAAGTGTGACTGTCTTATTCTCACCTCTGTAGAGAGTAAGATTTCTCTTCTCTTGGGTACAGTAGGCAGGCTAAGCTTTTGGATTTTGAATTCTTGCTTCTCCTGTTGCGGCGGGTAAACATATATTTTATATCCTGTTGTGCAGAACACGACCTTGTGAAAATAAGTGAAAACTACCCAAATGAGAACAGCAAAAGCTATGTATTCAGAGCTGGCTCTAGCAAGGGAGTCAGCCACTGTCACTGGTTTTCACAGAGACTTGTAGCCTGGCTGAGAAGACGCAGAGCTTTATGGTAGAAAGAGCAGAGATTTTGGGTGCGCCCTCCTTGTAGATATCTGGCATTGGGAAGCTGAAGGTGAATTTGCTAGAAGCCCAGCATCCCATTTGATTGGTGCATGCTTGGCTTTCTCTGGCCGGTCCTAAATTAGAAGTGCATGGGGGACAAGGACAGATATTCAAAGTTAGGAATCAAGTCCTGGCCCTATATGTCTGGCTATTGCGTGTGTATTCAGTTTCTTACTTTTTTCACCCTCCACAGGATTTGGGCCTATTGCAGGACTGGCCTGGATTGACCCAGATAAGGGTGGGATGGGAGAGCAAGGGTAGAGCTCAGTGAGATTTGTGTTGAAGAAAACAATGCTGGGACACTTGTGGGGCTCAGTCGGTTAAGCATCTGCGTTCGGGTCAAGTCCTATCTTGGTGTCTTGGGATTGAGCTCAGCGCTGGTCTCCCTGCTCCATGGGGAGCCTGCTCCTCCTGCTTGTGTTCTCTCTCTGTGTGTCAAATAAATAAACAAGTAAATTAGTAAATAAATAAGTAAAATCAATCTTAAAAAAAAAAGAGAGAGAGAGAGAGAGAGAACAAGGTGTGTTTCAACGGAAAACTTCTTCACTGTTAAACAGATAGCCCTCAGGGTTAGGTTATCAGTGTCTAGACTAGTTCATCACCTAGGAGCCATTCTGCAACTCTTTGTAAATTGTAGGGAGCTCATAGGCCTGGAAATTGTGTCCTGTCTGGTTAAGACTTAATTGGCTCCCCCCTTTACTCCCTTGGAAAAACCTATTTTGTCTCTGATGTAGTTTTGGAATGTTGGTAAGGTCCAGAGCTGACAGCCAAGGAAGAATTCTTGCAACATCTTTGGTGCAAAAAGAGTGATTGTATTAAAGCAGGGGGACATGACCTGTGGGCAGAAAGAGCAGCTGCCCTAGGAGTGTGAGGAGCAACTGATTATATACTTTGGGGTTGGGGAAAGAAAGGTAAGGGAAGTTCCAAAAGGTTTTTCGTATGCTACGGCAGACTCACAGGACGCCAGACACCTTGCTATTGTCAAGCTAAGGCTATTTTTCCCTCTAGCAAAGCACAGGTAAGATAGCTGGAAGCTTCCTGGAGGAAGCTCTCTCTGCCTCAAGTCTTTGCCAATGGGCAGCAGGTTATAAGGATATTTTATTTTATTTTGTTTACATTTTCTTCTGCCTTTGTTTCCCACATCACTATGGATGGGTGGGTGATGATAGCATTCCAGGAAACTGAGTCTGTGGGTCTCTGGAAATTTGGCTATTGATAAGAATGCTTTTTCCTTGTAAATCACAAAGATATTTGTAAACTGATAGAGGCTCCTGTCTAGCAGGACTGTGATCTCTGTTAGTTAACCATTTGTTTTTTCCTTCCCTTATCTTTAGGACAACCCAGAGAGCCTGACGATGTCATACATTTCCACTCCTGGGAGTGGGGGTGGGAGTGATGAAGTTCTAGAACCTAGGTGAGGTTTGGTGGGCTGAGGTCTGGGGCGGATGACCAAGAAAGAATTCTTGAGACATCTTTGGTGCAAAATGGTGATTTATTAAAGCACGGGGACAGGACCCGTGGGCAGGAAGAGCTGCTGCCCTGGGTTGTGAGGGTTGGCAGGTTATGTACCCTGTGGTTGAGGGAAGGTGAGGGGAAGGAAGGTTTCAACAGAGCTTCCATATGCTAAAGAGGGCCTACAAGGTGCCAGGATGTCTGAGGCCTACCGGAGGCCTTGCTCTTGCGGCTTGATCAATGTTGTCTTTAGACCAGCCATTACCATTAAGATAGTTGGGAGACTTTTTGGTGGGGTGTCACAATCCTGCTATCAATCATCTTTGTTAGTGAGATTTAGGACATTTGTAAGCCAAGGGAGACTCGGGTCTAGCAGGATTGTGAGCTCTGCAAGTTAACTATTTGCTTATTGTTCATGGCAGTCAGGGCTGCCTGAGGGATGCTACACCTATGACTGAGGGGGGGCGGATGGAGAGGGGGTGCAGGGTGCCAGCTTTTGCTTTGTCTTCAGCCAGCCTCCTGCTACCTTATCAGGAGGGTGCAGGGTGTCAGCTTCCTGTGTTTTCAGCTAGCCTTCTCCTTCCTCATTAGACAGAGCACATGTAATGAGGGAACAGAAGGCAAGCTGAGGACAAAGTAGATGCTGACAACCCACAACTTCCCTCCCCATTGGATACATGTGACATTCTTCATGCACTCCTGGCTGTCTGAAAGCTAAGGAAAGGAAAAACAAATGGTTAAACTATACAGAGATCACAATCCTGTAAGACCCGAGTATCTCTGAGTTTACGAATTATCTTGCAATTTGCAAGAACAAAGCATTTCTATCAATAACCTAGCTTCCAGAAGGAAATGTAGGTACAGTTAAATGCCCTTATAACCTGCAGCCCACTGACAGATAATAAAAGCAGGCAGAGTGTAACATTCCTCCAGGAAGTTCCCACCTATCTTAACATTAATGCCTTACTAGAGTAGAGGGGTCAACAACCTGAACTTGAGAATGGCAGGGCCTCCGGTATCTTTAGGTCCTCTTTAGCATATGAAAGTTCTTTCCAAAGCTCCCTTTTTCCTTACCTCCCCCAACCACACAGTATATAATCAGCTACTCCTTTGTAGCTCCTTCTGCCCATAGGTCCCATCCCTGTGCTTTAATAAACCACCATTTTCCACCAAAGACATCTCAAGAATTCTTTCCTGGTTGTTGGCTCTGGACTCCACTCCACAGAATCTCACTTATATTCCAAAACCACCTCGTATGGGAGACTCAACAAGTGAGTCTTTTTTAATTTTTTTAAAATTTTTTTATTTTTTAAAAGATTTTATTTATTTTATTTGACAGACAGAGATTACAGGTAGGCAGAGAGGCAGGCAGAGAGAGAGAGAGGAGGAAGCAGGCTCTCTGCTGAGCAGAGAGCCTGATGCGGGACTCAATCCCAGGACCCTGAGATCATGACCTGAGCCGAAGGCAGCGGCTTAACCCACTGAGCCACCCAGGTGCCCTCAACAAGTGAGTCTTGTCTTTGCTTGGGGTCTGGGGTTTTTATGGGTGGTGATCCTGTGATTATCTTCTCAGGCACCCAGGAACTGGGTAAAACCAAGACAAGTGTTATAAGCCACTTATATCCTAGAGCTAAGGGTCTTTAGTGAGTCTGTGGCCTGAAAAACCTTATCAGCTTTCTCCTTAGATGTTATTTGTTGTGCTAGAAGGTCCAAAGAAATCAACTCCTTGACCTTTGCAAGGAGGACTTCCATCATCTGTAGTTCAAAGTGTAAGTAGGGTGGGGATGCTATTCCTAGCAAGAATAGAGGCAACAAAGAAGCTGTCTTTCATGAGGTCCCTTCAGTTTCTCAGTCTCACAGGTACAAAGCAAGTGACCTTGAGAGTTGATGAGGGCCTTTGGTGCCGGGTTTGTCTGTGGAGACGGTTTTCCATGTGGTTCTTGGGCAGAGAGCGAAGATAATGGCAGTTAAGTTCCTTCCTGTGGATTCTGATTTGACCCTGGACTTGACTTTCTCACCAGCTCTGACTACAGTATGTGTGCCTGCTGGGGAGGTGTTGGGGGTGGGGTGTGTCAGAGCCAGATTTAATTTGGTGTGGAAAAATTAGGAAGTGGGAAGTTCCTTGCATCTGAGACTTATTGCTTTGCAGAACAAAAGGCAAAAGGAATGTAGATAAAATTAAATCTCCTTCTAAGAGAATTTTTTTTGTAAAGATTTTGCGTATTTATTTGAGAGAGAGTGAGAGCACAAGAAGGGGGAGCAGCAGGCAGAGGGAGCCGGAGAAGCAGGCTCCCTTGGAGCAGGGAGTGGGATGAAGGATTCGGTCCCAGGACCCTGGGATCACGGCCTGAGCCAAAGGAAGATGCTCAACCTACTGAGCCATCTAGGCACGCACTTCTAAGAAACTCTTAAGCATAGGAAAAAAAGGCATTGCTGGAGGGGATGGGGGTGGAGGGAGAGGGGGTAACTGGGTGCTGGATGTTAAGAAGGGCATGTGATGTAATGAGCACTGGATATTTTTTTTTAAAGATTTTATTTATTCATTTGACATAAAGAGAGATAAGAGAGAATAATCAGGGGAAGCTGCAGGCAGAGGGAAAGAGAGAAGTAGGCTCCCTGCTGAGCAGGACCCTGGGATAATGACCTGACCCAAAGGCTTACGCCCAACCGACTGAGCTACCCAGGTGCCCCAAGCCCTGGGTATTTTATAAGACTGATGAATGACTGATCTCTATCTTTGAAACCAATAATACATTATATTTTAATTATCTGAATTTAAATAAAAAATTAAATTTCCTTCTGACTTGTAGCCCATTGACAGATTCTTCCTCCAGGAGGCCCAGTCTTAATGTTAATGCCTTGCCAGAGGAAAAGCAATCCTAGCTTGTTGATAGCCAGGCCTCTAGGATACTGTACATCTTCTTTAAGATATGAGTCCTTTGGGAAACTTCCCTTGTCTTTACTTTGGCCAACTTGAAAGTGTATTATCAGTCATCCTTCACAATGCCAGTGCATCTCTTTCCACCCACGCTTCACCCCATGCTATAATAAAAACAAGAATTCTTTCTTGTCCCTTGGCTCCTGAGGCCTACTTCAAACCCATCATGATGAGGCATGTGTCATGGCTGCTTGATCTTGGAGGTTGCTCTGGGCTTTGGGAGAGCATTTGTGCAGCTTGTATCTGCACCACAAACTCATTCCCCCTCCAGTTGGTTGGAGTGTTAAATAACACACTTCAGCCCAATCCATCTGAAGGTTGAATAGGCTTTATTAAGCAATTAACGCAAAGGGCAGCATCCCATCTGGCAGATAGAGAAGAGTACCAACAAAGAAAAGATAGAAACTGTTTATAGGCAGCAGGGTGGGACAGGAAGTCATTACTGAAAGAGGATCGTTCAGGCAAGGTCACCTTCCCTTAGGAGGAAGTAGAGGAGGTCTTCCTAAGTGGACCACCTCAACCTCCTCTGAGAGCTGGAGAGGCTCAAGACTCTCTCCAAGAGGCCCAGGTGGCCTCTGTGGTACTGACCAGAAAATTCCAGATCGATTAGCTTAAGCTTTCACTCCTTGACAAACTGGAACTACAATTGGGTCTTGGTTTGCTGTCTCCACCTTGAGCCTGTGACTTTCTTTTTGCCAGAGAGAAGGCAGGTTTTGGGGAAGGCAGATTTGTGTAGGGGCATGGAAGGTGATGTTAAGGATCCTGTTTCAGGCTGCAACAGTCACACCACAAAAGCTTCCCTAAATAAACAATCCAATTCTTCATACCAGAAGTGCTTCCCAGAGAAAACGGGGTGTGCAGGGAGTGAGGGGGTGAGGAGTGAGGGTGGGGATGTGGTGATATGGTCCAGCCCAAACATGGGCCTGACTCCCAAGATGTGCAGGGCAGGGGGTGGGGCCCATTGTGCCTTGGCTTCTGTGAACAGTGAGCTACCAGACACAGAGGGGGCTTTCTGGGAGGACATGTCACCCTTGGGGAGGAGGGCTGGAACCTCTCCTAGATAGCTCATCTGAGCCCCGGGGGGTGTCAGTAGCTCTCGGAGGCCCAGCTGTGTTGGTGCAGAGGAAAGGCCACCCGGCTCTCTGGTGTGCACTGTGACTTTGGCTGGATGACGGAGGACTCAGCCACACACCAACACACACACACACACACACACACACACACACACACGCACACATACACATACACACCAACATACACACCCGGGGGCACCTCGCAGAGAACTGGTTGTTCTAACTGCAGGGAAACCTTCCAGTTCTGGGTTGATGGCTGGAATTTGAGATCACTGGGTCCTGGCAGAAGGTCTTCAGTCTTGGAGATAGGGAGACTGAATGTAGCAATGGACAATGACCTGAAAATAGGTAAAAACAACTCTGAGCCACAGTCTGCAGTAACCAGCCCAGGAAGCCAGGCTGCTCTCTCCAAGGCAGTCTTGTGGGAGGTCAGAGTCATCATCTAGCAATCAGTCCAGGAAGCCAAGCAGTAACCCTGTAACAGCCAGAGACAGCCAACTTAGCACCCTTCACCCATCACACAGGATGGCCTGCTGCTTCAGCCAATAGCCTCCAGCCAGGGCACTCCCTTTTTTCCATTATAGAGCTTCTCCCCCCCCCCGCCCCCCCCCAGTGATGGTGGCTGACTTCCCTTGCTAGAGCCAGCTCTGAATTAATAGCCTTTTCTGGTTCTCAGATGAGTGGTCTTTTATTTCTACAAAAACCTGGGTCGGACCCATGGAGAATCCTAACCCAAAGTGGGTAGGGCCAGCTCCTGACCCAGCCCTTCTCCCAATTCCCCGAATTCCTGGAGCAAGGTTGGGGAGTGGTGGAAAACAAGGCTTGAGGGACTTTTTCAGGGGCTCCTCCTAGGCCTGATAGCTGGGAGACAGGAGGAAGTTTCATAAGAGTGGGAGTCCTAACTGGTGCATTAGACTCATGGGAATTTCAGAGCAGGGTGCCCCTGAAAGTAGCTGCTGAGTCAAGGGGTCTCTGGACGTTGGCAAACAGGTTTGTGTGGCTGTCCTCAGTGGGTAGCCTTGGGTGTGTACCTAAGTTCTGGGCCTAAGAGGCAGAGACCCAGGCCATGAGCAGATGAGCAAACTGGCCAGGTGTGCATCGTGTTACAGGGCCGGCTTTTTTAACTCAAAAAATCACTTTGGTCATTTAGAGAGAAGTGGCAAAAATAATAAAAAGAATGTTCATGTTCACTTAGATTCCCCAAATGTTAGTATATTGTTGTATTGACTTTGTTCTCCACTGTCTTCCACGTGCTTGTGCGTGTGTACATGTGATGTGTATTATGTTTTCCTGAATCAATAAAGAGTAAGTTTTAGGCATGTCCCTTTATTCCTGAATATGTTGGGGTATATTTCCTGAAGACAAGGAGTTCTCTTATATAACCACAGCACAAGGAACAAAATTGGGTCATTCCCATGATATCATTATCTAAATTACAAACCTTAAATATTGATTTCTCAACTTGTCCTAATAACGTTCCTGAGAGGGAAGGAGAATCCAAGATCATTTGTAGCTTCTGGTTGCCCTCTCTTTATCTCCTGTAATCAGAGGAGATTACAGTCTTCCTGAGCATTTCACAATATTGATGCTTTTGAAGAGGAGGAGTCTGGATTCTATAGAAGGCCCCTTGTTTTCTGTCTGGTGTTTTCTTGTGACTGGATTCAGGTTGTGCACCTTTGGTGGGGACACCCAGGGGAGCCTGAGCTCCTCTCCTCTCAGTGCCTCACACTACTGACCTTGAATCCACATAGCCACTTCATGACCTTCTTGTGTGGTTCTGAAATCAAGCTATGTCCAGTGCCACCAGCATCCGGGTCAAGAGAGCTCAGGCCAAAGGTCAGCATGTCCCCCAGAGGAGGCTTCCTGTCACTTCTGTCTCTATCAACAGCTGATGGTCAGAATGGCCCCCCCCTTTAGAATTTAACACACACACACAGAGGGAGAGAGAGAGACAGACAGTGAGAGAGGGAACACAAGCAGAGGGAGTAGGAGAGGGGGAAGCAGGCTTCCCTCTGAGCAAGGAGCCTGATGCAGGGCTTGATCCCAGGACCCTGAGACCATGACCTGAGCCAAAGGCAGCAATTTAATGACTGAACCACCCAGTTGTCCCCCATCCCTGTTTTTGTTTTGTTTTGTTTGTGAGAACAGTGACCAGCTAATGTGCATGATGCAATTTAGAAACCAGTTTTCTTCACTGAGATTAGGGTGTTCGAGATGCGTGGCTAAGATATTGCAGAGAGCTTTTTTCCATTCTTGCATAAACAGGCCATAAAGAGCCCCCTTAGGGATGATGTCCTATCACCCTGTCTCCTGCCTGGTCCCTGGTGGATTCCTGGAGGCCTAATGCTGGCTTGGCTTTTGACTTGAAGGTCCTGGAATCCCTCTTTCCTTGGGGGCAATGGAGAGAAACTAATGTTTCCATGCTGGCCCAGTTATTTTCCAAGGACAGGCTGTTGAGCTATTGCGTCCCATCTGGTTCTTAGGGTGGTGGGAGGGACTGAAGGAGCAAATACAGTAATGTCTCCCTGTTAAGGGAGATCAGCAGGCATTTGGGATGTAAGTTCTGGCTCTCTTGCTCCTCTATTAATGACTTTCACATTTCAGGGACAAAAAGCCACTTGGGACTCATTTGGGAGAGTGAGTTCACTGTGAGTAGTTGACCTGGAGGGGACTTTGTTTGAAGAGGCTACCACTTGGGAGAGGGAGTGAGGGGGGCAACCCAGCATGGGAAGCAGGGAGACTAGTGTTGGGCGGGGAGGGGTGGGTGTTTGCAGGATGAAGACCTTGCCTGAAGGTCTGGGCCTGTGGTCAATGGACAGGACATCTGAGGCCAGCAGGCTGATGGAGAGTGACAGCTTTGTGGCTAGGCCTGTGTCCTGTTACCACCAGGCCATATCCTGATTTTGCCCCCTAACGAGACCACCATGGACCTCTCTCATTAGCAGACTGGGACCGAGTTCTGGTATGACCTTGATCACTGGCTGGGTAACTGAGTGCATTCAGGGAACCAGAAAGGGCTGCACAGAGCAAAGAGACCCGGTCTTGCTGGGGTGTGTGTTAGCACCTGTGTGGACCGATGGCCCATTTCCCAACTGCCACACTGAGCCCAGGAATTCGTAGGAGCCCTAGTGCTTAGACGTCTCAGCTCTGTTGACGCAGTGTGAACATCCATTTATTCAAAGCTCATCCCTGTGAGAGGCAGGGGTCAGAGGAATGCAGAAGTGACCAGACTGGGGAGGGGTGTCACTCAGAGATGGACCTGCTATCCCCTGGCAACTGGGAGCAGTCAGTTCTAGAAATGTTCAGCAGACAGGGACCAGGCAAGGGGCCTCCATCCCAGTCCACACCAGAGAGTGGGTCAGGGGGCTTCTGGGG
Source organism: Mustela lutreola (assembly GCF_030435805.1). Classification (NCBI taxonomy): domain Eukaryota; kingdom Metazoa; phylum Chordata; class Mammalia; order Carnivora; family Mustelidae; genus Mustela; species Mustela lutreola. The sequence goes on along the minus strand of NC_081298.1, from coordinate 63,235,862 downwards.
CAGGTCTGGCAGAGAGGGGCACATGCTGTCCTCAGAATTTAGGATTGGGGAGCAGCGTTTTGTGCTCAGGGGCACCCCTGGGTTGGCGCTCTGGCTGTGTGAGGTGGGCTCGCTGCCCTGCTCTTTCCTGGTCCTTGGGAAAGTGAGCTGATGCCATGTAGTGACTTGAAATGGAGGGATGCCCGTTGTGTATCGAACCCAGTTCCTGGAGCACAGATGGGCTTCATAAACATCAGTCCCTTTGCCTCCTCCCATGTGAACTGGGGTACACGGCGGAGCTGATATTGAGAAAGAAGTCGAGAGCTCCACCACCAGAATCGGGGCTCTGAGGAGGACTGCCTGCTTCCTTAGGGGCTGACTCCCCAAGGCCAGGCAGCCACAAAGACCCTTCTACCCGGGATCCAGGAGTACCTCTGGAAGGCGAATAGACCCATCTGACTGACTGCCCTACTTTCCCCGCCCACCTACTACCCGCTTTACTCACCCACCTTTGCCTTCCACAGATGTCCCTGCCTTCCAAGCATCTGGACGAGTTTCCTGGCCTCTAACCTCTCTTCTCCTCCAGGCACTGGCCCTAGATGCCGGTGCACAGCAGCCCCTGCAGGTCTTGTCCTGCCTGGGGAGAGGGGTCTGGCCTGGCAAGGCTGACTCGGTACTGAGCCAATAGCCCAGGGCTCCCTAAATTCCTTCTGACTGTAGTAGGCTGGTCCCAATACCTAAGGTGGGGCTGTGCTCATGAGTGGTGCCAAGAGCCCCGGCAGCCAGGGCAGGGAGCAGGGCAGGCCCTTACTTGGCCTTTAGATAAACAGGGAGCTGTTTCTAGGAGGATTTCACCTCGCAGGTTTTCTGGGTGCCTCCTGGAGTTACGCTTCGGACCGGCTCTTCGTGTCCAGCCCATGAACAAGCCGGTGTTAATTTTGTTGCAGTTGCTGTCATTTCCTGAATGCTTTACTTTGGTAGAGTACTTTTCTTTGTTCTGGTGTAAGGCCAAACAACCCTAGATAGACCCAGTTACTGTCTGCAGAGTACAGAGGAAAACACAGGGACACAGAGAGTTTAAGAATCGTGCCCAAGGCCACTAATCTAGTAGACAGTTGGGCTCACCTTTGCACATCAACTCCCTGAACTCAGCAGGTGCCTAGTAAATGTTTGTTAGTGACCAAGAGCACTTCAACTCTTGCTCACCAGTGTGTTTGTTTTTGGCGTAGCTGTTCAAGATCAGTGGTGCTGGGGCGCCTGGGTGGCTCAGTGGTTTAAAGCCTCTGTCTTCGGCTCAGGTCATGATCCCAGGGTCCTGGGATCAAGCCCCACATCGGGCTTTCTGCTTAGCAAGGAGCCTGCTTCCTCCTCTCCCTCTCTGCCTGCCTCTCTGCCTACTTGTGATCTCTGTCTGTCAAATAAAAAAAAAAAAAAAAAAAGATCAGTGGTGCTGACCGTGCCCTTGGGCAGGGTGAAGGCTCTGCCTCTGTCGGACACCCTGAGTCGCCCGCCGCCCCCTGCCAGGTCTGGGACCCATTGCCAATCCTGAGGTGTGGCCAGGCTCGAGGGGAGTGGATTTGGAGATGGCCTCTCACCTGCCCCAGCTGGGAAGGCATTTTGCCTCTGGAATCAAATGCTTGGTGGGAGCAGCCAAGTCATTAACTTCTTGATGGAATGTGATAGGTTCAATTCCCTGGAGTGAAGTAACAGCTGGAAAAAGAAAGCAGTAAACACCGATCTCATCTCTGCTGGGTACATGACATTCTGGATTTTACCGTCCTGTTGCTACATGCTGGGCAGTTGGGGACAGTTTCAGTCTTGGAGACGTTTGCCATCTCTGTCATACCTTTTTCTCTGCAAAGAATGGGGCTGGCCACCTAGTCAGCGTTGCATGTTTTGTCTCTGTGAGGTTCTTAGCTCACCTCCTCCACCACACCACGGGACAGCTTCATCATGTCCTGGCCCCACGCTGGTGGCTGTCCCCCTTACTCCCCCACAGCCAGCCTGTGGGATGGTGATGGGAGCATGGGCTCTGGGACCAGAGGGTCTGAACTGGCATCTCCGCTCCAGCACCAGCCCCTGGTGTGTATCAGTGGCTGGCAGCTGGGTAACAGTTCAGAGTAACAGCTATTTATTGTCCCAGTTCGGGGCTCCAAAAGTCCTGGATCAAGGTGTCTGGCAGGCCCCACTCCCTCTTCCAGCTCTAGGGGATGATCCTTCCTTGCCTCTTCCGGCTCTGGGGCTGCCAGCGATCGTCGGGGTCCCTTGGCTTATAGCTACATCACATGTCTGTCTTCTCCTTGTGTTTGTCTCTGTGTCCAGATTTCTCCTTTTTATAAGGACACTTGTCGATTGGAGAGGGCCCACCCTAACAGCCTCACTTTAACTTGACTGCCTCTGTAAAGACCTAAGTTTCAACTAAGGCAACATTCTGATGTCCCGGGGGGTTAGAACCCCAACATACCTTCTTCTGTTGTTGGAGAGAGACACAGCAACATGGTGTTGCCTTTGACAAGTTACTACTGTCTGCATACCTTGGTTTATTTGTAAAATGGGCTGCAATACATCCTAATACTTAGCTCCTCGGGCTGTTGGGTTGGTGACACAAGTAGATATAGAAATTAAGTGCTTGGGACTGAGGCAGGTGCTTAATGACAGCTCTGTGAGTCGGAGCAGCTGTTACCAGGGCCTCTTCTCACAGTTGCAGAAATGCAAACCCTGGTGGTGAACACGCTTGCCAAGGATCTGAGGTTAGGTGACAAACCTAAGACTGCCTGGAACCAGAGATGGCTCTGGGATTATCCCCCTGAGACCAGCATTATGCTGGGTGGCCTGGCTGTGTGCCACTGAAGGAAGGAAGCCAGCTGCACCCAGAGAGCACAGAGCCTAGTCTGGAAAGTGTTCTTTCCATCTCCTTTTCCAAAGAATTGTTGTCTAAGCCAGCAAGGCTCCTGTAGCACTCAAGTACTCATCAGGGGGTAGGGGATGGCTTCGGACCTCTGTCTTCAGCTTGGATGAAATCCTATCACAAATCCCTTCCTCACTCACAATGAGGGGTAGCCCCGAGCCTCTGACAATCTGTGCATCTGTGGATCTCCAAGTACAAGAACAAAACCCACCATGGTGTAAGCCCCTATATTTGTTTCCTTAGTTCCAATGGTGTTTAGCCCTAAATGGCCCCAAAGCTTGGACAACCCTCGGGGCTTGTTAGAGTGGGCCCAGCTGGCTCTTTCTGTCTTTCAGGACCTGCGGAGCCAGAGCTTGGGGCTAGGGAGCTCTTGGGGTTCTAAATCTGCAGAGGATTCGTGGTTGGAGCGATTGGATCCTAGAGAAGCAGACAGATACCTCCCCCCCTCCAACCAGAGCCACCATGAAGTCTGGAGGTAGAGCTTCTTTGGGTGCAGGCCCAGGAGGGCAAGGCAAGTGGGCATGTCTGCTCATGCGGGATCCTCACATCGCCTTTTTGATCACCTGAGTCACTCGGAGAGTGGCCAGGATGACTGTGGGGTCATTCATCTTCCTGAGGTATTGATGGAGGTGACAGGGTGTTTCCTGATAGGATTAAGGTAGGGGCTTTTATTCTTGACTGAAGAAGCTGGAAGAAAGTTATAAACCCATGATTTCACGTAAGAGACCATTTACTACTTTATTTGACTCTCATTGTTTTGAGAAACAGATTAGTTTGAATTGTTGGGGAATGTATATATATTATATAGATTTTTATAAGGATACCAGTCGATTGGAGAGGGCCCACCCTAACAACCTCACTTTAACTTGACTGCCTCTGTAAAGACTTGATTTTCAACCAAGGCAACATTCTGATGTCCTGGGGGTTAGAACCCCAACATAACTTTTTCTGTTGTTGGAGGGAGACACAGTTCAACCCATAACATGGTGTTACCTTTGACAGGTTACTACAAGTTAGTTGAATATATTTATATTCAACTAAAAGCAGTTGGAAATCCGTCAAGTACACTCTGTAAATTGATCCAGGCTAACGGAGTGTTCCAAGCAGAGACACCTAGAACAAATAATGGTGATTTTTTAACAATGCATCATCACTTTATGGTGTGTGACTATTTTTCCTAAGAATGTAATGTGTACTCACCATAATTTTGGTTGTTTTTTTACTTAGCAACACTGTTTTTAAAATTTAAATTTAATTAATTAATTTATTCATTTATCAGAGAGAGAGAGAAAGAGTGCACACAAGCAGGGGGAGCAGCAGGTGGAGGGAAAAGTAGGCTCCTTGCTGAATAGGGAGCGCTATGTGGGACTCAATCCTAGGATTCTGGGATCACGACCTGAGCCTAAGGCAGATGTTTAACCGACTGAGCCACCCAGGCATTCTGGTAAGCCTTTTTAGTACATAGGAAATCAGAGTAAATTTCACTCTAAACCTATTCCCAAACTGTCAGCATTATCGACACCCCTGTTTTTACTGGATTAGTGTCCTCCAGGCTTATAGACATCCCAAAAGTAAGGGGGTGGGGACGCACCACATACTCAATGGGTGAGAACAGATGATGCGAACTGCTGAGACCAAACCTGGTGAGAAAATGGCATCTGAATTACCCTCGTATTGGTTATTGGCTGGCCAGCATCTTGCTTGTTATAAATTGACATTCATTTGCTTATGTCTCTATTATTGCCATTTCCTCCACTAGATTGCTAGTTCTCAGACCTGAGAACAATGCTGGGCTTGGAGTGGGGGCTCAACACTGAATCAGTGAAATGTATGAATGGATGAATAAACAGGGCTGTTGCTCCAGACCGTGGTCATTTTTCTGAGTTTGGGTTAATGTGAATTGGAGTCTGATCCCCATGGCTGACCTGATTTCAGGGTAGAAACTAGAAGCTCAGCTCTTCTGATCTAGCCCAGTTTCACCTTTGTCTTTCTTCTGAACTGTCCTCTATGAGTCAGCCTGGGAATTTTCCCCACTTATTTACTCTTTTCTTCGGCAGGAGGCGAAGACACAGCCCTGGAGAGGGTGAGCAGTTCAGCTCCTCGGGCAGTGGCTCTCAACCCTGGCAGGCAACACATTAGAATACCTGGGGGAGCTTAAAAGGAATTGACTAGCCCATCTCCACCCCTTTCCAGGGCTAATTGGTATGAGGGTGGGTTTGGGCACCAGCATTTGTTACAGAGTTCTCCTATGCAGCAAGAATTGAGAACCACTGGAATGGTGCTTCTTGAAATTTTGTCTGTATCGAACATCCAGATGGCCAACAGACACATGAAAAGATACTTAACATAACTCATCATCAATGAAATGCAAATCAAAATCAAATGAGCTATTACCTCACACCTGTCAGAATGGCTAGTATCAAAAAGACAAGAAATGAGCATTGGTGAGGATGTGGGGAAAGGCGGAACCCTCATGCACTATCGGTAGGAATGCAAACTGGGGCAGCCACTGTGGAAAACAGTATGGAGGTTCCTCAAAAAGTTAGAAATACCATATGACCCAGTAATTCCACTTCTGGGTATTTACCTGAAGACAACAAATATGCTCATTGGAAAAGTTATGTGCACCCCTACGTTTATGGCAGCATTATGATAGCCAAGGTATGGAAGCAACTCAAGTGTCCATTGATAGATGAATGGATAAAGATGATATGGTAATGGGGCACTGGGTGGCTTAGTCAGTGAAGCGTCTGACTCTGGATTTTAGCTTAGGTCATGATTTGGGGGTCATGGGATCAAGCCCCACATCCGACTCCATGCTCAGCAGGGAGTCTGCTTAAGATTATCTCCCTCTCCCTCTGCCCCACCCCTCCCCCTTGCTCTCTCTCTCTCTAAAAGAGAAAAGATGTGGTATATATACATAATGGAATATCACTCAGCCACAAAAAGAGAATGTGATCTTGCCATTCCCATCATCATGGTTGAACTTAGGGAGTACAGTGCTAAGTGTATGGCTGCACTTCTATGTGAAATCTAACATAAAAAACAAATCTAACATAAAAAACAAAACAGACAAACAAAACAAGAAACAGATTCATAAATACAGAGAACAAAGTGGTGGTTTCTAGAGGGGAAAGGGTAGGGAGGTAGACAAAATAGGTGAAGGGGATTAAGAGGCCCAAAGTTATAAAATTACTAAGTCACAGGGATGAAAAGAACAGCATAGGAAATAGAGTCAATGATATTGTAATAACCTTGTATGGTGATGGATGGTGACTGTACTTGCAATGGTGAGCATTTCATGAAGTATGTAAATATCAAATCACTAGGTTGTACACCTGAAACTAATATAATATTGTATGTTGACTATACCTCAAATAAAAATTGAAAGAAAAGAGAAGAAATAGTCAGGATCAGAATCACCTAAGGGCTGTTAGGCACCTGTTGTTTGGTCCCTCTTTAGGTTCTGTTTTTTTTTTTTTTTTTAAAGGTTTTATTTATTTATGTGTCAAAGAGAGAGAGCACAAGCAGGAGGAGAGAGAGGACAGGCAGAGGGAGAAGCCGACTCCCCACTGAGCCCAATGTGGGTCCCTCGTCCTGGGACCCTGAGATCATGTTCGGAGCCAAAGGCAGATGCTTAACCAGCTAAGCCACCCAGGCATCTCCCTAAGTTCTGATTTCTAGCCTGGGGTGATGGTTCAGAATGTGCGTTTTCTGCCATGCTCCCAGGACCTGCTGTTGCTGTTCCACTTGGGGAACTGCCGCCCTTGGGACTGGGGCATGGTTGCCCCTAATTCTCCCTGACATGGAGTTTTCTGTTTCTTGCATGTGCTGTGCCTGTTCTTCCTTTCTCCAGCTGGGGCTCTCGCTTTGCCTGCTGCACTGGCCTGCCTTTTGTTGAGCTCTGCACCATTCCTGACAGGGTGCAGAAAGCAGTTTTTAAAAATCTGCTCTTCTCAACCCAAAGGAAACTGGAATGCTTGGAAAGGAGTTTGCGTGGAGGGGGAACTGGACACCACCCCCCACCATGGGGACCCAGCACCTGGAAGTGGACACATTCAGAGGTGGTTGGGATATGGGCTCTGGAAGGGTCGTGCGTTCCTGAGAGGCAGGGTTGGGGCTGAGTTGTGTGCTACCTCTAGGAACTGGCTTGCCCTTGAGGGATCAGCAAGGCCTGGATGTCAGAGCCTCAGAGGATAGCCACGGTTAATAAAAGTCACAGTTACCACAGGGCAATTGTTGGCTCTGAGCTGGGCAGATATAGCAATGGGCTTCCCTGTGGACTCTTTTAAAAGTCACTCTAAAAACACTGCTTGTATAAATACACCTTGGCATGTAACCGCCCCTAGCCTCTCAGCTCAGCCAGCCTCTCGTAGGCCAGGTTAGGGGGTGCGGCCGTCACCCCCCTGTCCCCGTCCGGTGTATCCCTTGGCCACAGTTTGGGGCCTGAGGCTAGCTGCAGCAGCGTGACATCACCGCTCACAGACCCAAGAGGGAAGAACCAGAAGCTTCGGGAGTGCCGGGCGAAGCGGAACCATGTGTGACCGCTTCGCATGTCAGTTTCTGGGAAAGCCGGAGCACCAGCTTATGACAGGACACGGAGCAACGTGGATTCTCATTTGCGATGAACTTCAGTCGAGGCCCTTAGTGCAGCTGTTCAAACCTGCTGAGCCCAGATGCTGAGCTGGCCCATTACACCTGCCCCGGGGGCGGTGTGTCTGCCAACGGGGACAGGTGGGTCAGGGCTCTGTGTGCCTGTTCCAGGGCTGGCGTGTCACCGGCAGGCAGGGTTACCGTGAGCCTGTGCATTCTATAACGTGATACACAGATGAGACGGTCATGGGTGCATCTGGGGCCCTGCAGGGTGAGTCAGTCCCCATCACTGTTTTCCAGAAGTGTGGGGCTCGGCCGTCAGCTCAACAAAGCAAAATGTTTGACAGGTTACTGAGAGCCCATTAGAAAGCAGAGAGGTCTCCTGGTTCATGAAAAGAGCTGCCCAGAAACTGGCAGCTATCCTGGCAGATCGGGCGATATTCAGGCGGGTAAGGTTAGGGGTTGGGGGGGTTGTGAGTGACAGTGGCCAGAAAGGCCCTGTGACCCAAGACTCACAGTCACCAAAGAATGGGAAGGATGACTTGGAAATTGTGTTTTCCAGTGAGTTCCATGTATTGCCTTTGTGTGTCTGCTAGCACTTATTTTTAAAATGTAAACATCTCGTGTGTACTGATGATGCCTGTGACTCAGTTTGGGTGTGGATCTTCGATTTTTAATATACTGAGAGCTGCTTTTGAAGTTTTTGTTGGGTTTCTCTCCATGCCTGCTGGAGCCCTGCCAGGCACTAGAAGTAGTGATTATTGGTTATGGTGGGAGGCTGGCCTGACCCTGGGCAAGTAGGATAAGCACAGCACTTCATTAAAGAGAACCCCTGTCCTGCAAACCCAGCACACACACACACACACACACATACACACCCCTAAGAATCCTAGCATAAAAACTGTTTTTTAAGCCGCCTTTATTGTGGACATAAGGTCAGTTTGGTAAGTCTTGTAACAGGAGTGGAGGGAGTCTGTGAAGTACTGAGTAGAAGATTTAGCTGCTGGGATCCGTGGGCAGTGGGAGGCCTAGAAGCAGGAAAGGTAGGGTGGAGGCGAGGCTGGGGTTGTCCTGAGAGGTGGGTGGATGCTGATGGTGGGGTCTGGTGGTAGGTTTTCATTGGGATCTCGGAGTTGCTGTCTAATGGTTTTTCCACCATTCCGTGCTGTGAAGCCCGAGGCGGGTGAATCCAGCGGCTCTCCTCCCGGCCAGAGCAGGACCTGGCTGTGCCTCCGAGGCTTTGGTCTGGAGCCCTGCTTTGGGAAGGGGCAGAAAGGTGCTATGCCAACTGTCGAGGAGGGCAGCATCTCTGTGCCCCAGGAGCGTCAGGATGATACTGTGCTGGGGACCGACCTGATTGTGTCTGTGAGGTCATGATTTGGGTTCTTCTCTTTCAGTCTAGACTGGATTAGGAAGCAACCCAGACTATTGGCCGGCCAGGTCCTTCTGCCTCCTCTTGGGGCGGGTGGGGGGGGGGGGGCGTTGAGCTGACAGATGAATGAACATTGCATGGCTTATTATAGAAATCAGATATCATAAGGAAATTGTCCCTCCTTCTGGTTCTAAGGAAAATAAATTTTTATTCACCCCTCCCTTGGAGCAAAGAATGTGGCTTCATCTCTGTGAATGGCTTGTTAGTACTCTGGATGGCTTCTAGGTTTTTTCCTGGGCAGGCCACATCCCTGCACTGGTGTGTCTCAGGCCCAGAAGGCGGAAAGGCAAGGCCAGGGAAGCAGGGGCATCTACTGGGCCTCAAGTCGGAGCAGGTGGGGCTGGCCTGGTGCCTCCAGAGTCCCATGGCAGGGCAAGGCTTGGCTGTGTGGCTGGAGGAACAGGGGAGGGGAGGTCTCTGGACTGGGCCTGGGTATTGTTGAGAAAGAGTTAGCATGAAATGGGGCTGGTATCCAGCTCCCCTCCTCCCATGCTCTGGGTCCCATGGGCAGGTTGCAAGGACAATGGGCACATGTCCATCCCTTTCCACAGTCTCTCTGGAAAGCAAGGCAGGGAGAAAGAAGCAAAAGGACAGGCTGGCAAGAAAAAAGCTTTCCATAATGAAGGTTGGATTTTCTCTGGATTGGACAGCAAAACCCAATCTCTCCTGTAGATCTCAAAAGCTCTATGCAGACTCTGTCTACACTTGCTAGAGCAGCTCAGCCCTTCGGTGTAAAGGAAATGTTGGTGTTCCAATCCTCAGTCACGTAGAGCACTTTCCTAGGCTTCTATTTACAGTCATAGAGCACAGACTTTGAAAACTGGAAGCAACCTCTGAGCTCGTGCGCCAGTGAACATGGTCTTCTGACCATGTCCACGTCTGAATTCCTGTCACCTACGATTAGGTGACCTTCCATGGCAAAAGAGGTTTTACAGATGTGATTCAGGTAAGAATTTTCAGGTGGCAAGTTTATCCTGGCTTATTTGGGTGAGCACCAGATATAACCACCAGGGTCCTCATAAGAGGGAGCACAGAGCTCAAAGGAAAACGAAGGTCACATGATGATGAGAGCAATGGGAAAAAGCGGATGTACTAGCGGCCTCCGTGAATGAATGAGAACGGCCTCTGGAAGTGCATTTTCCATGGAAGCCTTCAGAAGGAGCTTGGCATCACTGACATCTTGATTTCAGGCCATGGACAGAGACTTCTGTCCAACGCCTGACCTCCAGAACTGTAAGAGAATTAATTAGTGGGTGTTGCATGAAGCCAGTGTTTGAGGTAATTTGTGAGAGTAGCAATAGGGAACTGATACAGAACTCATTTATTTTAGCTCTCTCTTTTCACAGATGAGACCAAAGCCCATTTGTAGTTAATATTTTCATGTTTATCTTGTGAAGTTGTTAATAATGTTTGGGGATGGGGATACATGGTATGACGTTTCCTCTGTCTCTATGAATAAGACACGAGAGATTTTTTTCTGTCATTGGCCAGCTGACCAGAACAGGCCTAAGCATTTTAATTTTATGGGTGCTGATTGCTAAATTGATCCTGTGGGTGTGATAACCATAATCTTAATCCAAATTAAGGACTCTCACCTGGCAAGAATGAGTGAATTTATCTGGATAATTTGACAGAGGCTGTCCCAGCAAACCAGGGACAAACAGTCTATGTTATAATCCATGACATAGTGGCCACCACAGGCTCTTTGCTTCTCCAAGTTCCCTTCTCACGGTTCCCTACCTTTTGGCTTCCATGGGAGGAAAGGGAGTTGGAACTTTGCCACAGGGGTTTTCAGAAGATGCTGTTCATTTATGACCCAAAGTAGACTTGGGAAAGGCCTGGGTTCAAAAAATAAAGACTCATTGCTTCAATCCTTGCAATAAACGTCCTGGCTTACTTTCACCTCAAACCTCAGAGGATTTCGAGATACTTCAGAACATTCTGTGCCTTGTTCATTTCCCATCAGCTGGTGGAGAAATTGAAACAAATGCTCTGGTGACAGTGAGGAGAGGACAGTGTAGACAGTGCAGATGGGTGGGTAATGGAGGAACACGGGCCGGGGGGGGGCATTTTTCCACGAAGACTTTTGGTGATGGTTGGGTCTGAGGTCATCTTTCTTTCAAGGGCCATTCAAGCAATTCTTGTGGCTCCATGATCACATTTTCCCACCGAAGAAGTGAGGTCACGTAAATTCCTCTTTATGGATCACAAGATCAGCAGTTATACTTCAATATGGCCAACAGCAGACCGCAGGGTTTCACTTCCTCTTTTTGACTATATTAAGCTGTGGGCTTCCCTGTGCTCTTGAGTGAGTATGATCCCAGCCGAGGCAAGGTTATCTGGTGCTGGTGTGTTTGGTTGACCACAGAGAGAGCAAGGACAGGACTCAGTTATTTGCATACCCTTCATCCTGGGATGATGAGGTATTTGGGGAAATTTCCCTGCATAGGGGTGAATTTATACCCTCAACATTACTTGGCTTGACCCCAAATTTATAGCTCAAACTTTAATAACCATGTCAAAATTTTGGAACAAAACTAGACATTCTCCCTTCAACTGATCCTTGGAGAAAGGATAAACACGGATACAGTGTAATATTTACCCCTTGGCCAACAAAGTCCATTTTGGGGACATTCCAGCTTCTATCATGAAGTTATATAAGTCAATACAGCTTTCTCACCTGTGGTCCCCCTAAGTGCCTGGACCTCAATTTGCGACCACGTCTAAGTTTCCATCGAGGTCCAACATTGTATATTTTTCTCCGATTTTGTTTACCCAGTCTGAGCTGAGATTCCCTGGGAGTTCTCTTCCTTGTTAGCAAAAGGTTAAATTTAGGGCCTGTGGGCCCTTTTAACTTGGAGCCATTTGTTTTGACTTGTCTCTAGACATTTCTCATCTGCCTTTTTACCTGTAAGAACCCCAGTATCTGAGTCAGTTAGATGGAAAGTGCCATTAAGGTTAGCAACATGGATTTTAAAAGACATTCGGGTAAGTGTTCTTTTCCATCCACCAACATGGGGGGGGGTCCATATTATACCCCTGCCTACACCACACAGCTCAGCCCAACAAGAGCACACGGGACCCAGAGGGCTCACATCCCCACCCCATGCCCTGGTCCTCGCCAAGTTCGTATCCTTTTCCACATGGCTTCCTGTTCATCACAGGGAGGGGACTGGACCTGGGTGCAAGCCTGTCCAGGCAGACAGCAGGGGCAGTGAACCCGGCAGGGGGAGGGCTGCTGTGGGCTCTGTGTATCTGAGGCCTTGCGTGGGGTCTCAGTGGGCCCTGGGCAAACTCCTGCAGGGGGAGTTAGGAGACATTTGTTTTGTACAGACATGACTTAGGACGGAAGTTCCATTTCTAGAGGACAAGCTATTCAGTTAGGCAAATTCCACAAGTGGTAATAAAGACTTGGAAAGTCACCCTCTTCCTTCGCATGACAATTAAACATCATATAAGACTGGGAACCGGAGAACTCAAAGCTTAACTTCCCTTCTATCCCAGAAGGGATGTTTTGTGGGGGAAAACACCTCCCAGCCCACTGGCTGAAGACCTGAAGACCTCCTTTTGTCTTTGATGAGGCCACGGCCAGCAGAATAGAGACATCACTTCAAAACCGCCTCTCAGCTGGAACTACGCAAGTTTTAGCGAGTCACAAAAAAACAGGGAAACTTGCGCACAGTGTCCTTGGCCACTTCCCCATCTGAATGATCACGCACCCAGCGCAGTCACCGAGAGGGTGCTCCCCTGTGAGGAGGGAAAAGGTGTGTCCATAGCCTCTCAGTCAGAGAGAGTGACACAAACCCTATTAGGAAATCCCTGGAGGACGGGGATATAAATCCCGGCTTGGACTGCCCAGTTTCCACTGAAGGTAAAAGTCGGGCCTGGCAGCCTTCCCCAGGCGAGAAGCAACAAGGTCAAAGAATGCAGGGCTGCAGGTAAGAGGCTTTTGAGAGAGAGAGAGAGAGAGAGAGAGAGCGCGCGCGGAGGATGAGAGGGAGTGTCAGAATGAGGGGGAAGAGAGAGGGAGAGAGACTGTGAGAGAGAAAGAGAGATGGAATGCGGAGAGAGAACGAGTGAGACAGAGGGAACGAGAGAAAGAGGTCATGAAAGAATGAGGGGGAGAGAGTATGAGGGGGAGAGAACTAGAGACGGTATGAGAGAGAGATGGCGTGAGGGAATGAGAGAGGGAAGGAGAGAGGAATGACAGAATGAGGGGGGAGAGAGGGAGAGAGAATGAGAGATGGAATGAGGAGAGAGGGAATGAGAGAATGAGGGGGACAGACAGAAGGAGAGAGAGAGAGAGAGAGCCGGAATGAGGGGAATAGAGAGAGAGGAAAGGAGAGAGAAAGAGAGAGCTGGAATGAGAGAGGGAATGTGAGAGACGAATGACAATGGGGGAGAGAGAGGGAGAGAATCTGGGCAGTCAGGACACTTGGGTTCCATTTCAGGGGTGGCTTTCCTGGTGTCTCTGGACCGTGAGTGCCTTCTCTGGGTGATATTCCTCATCTCTGCGACCTTTGCATGTTGGAAGGTGACCCTGACCTTCTTAGGCTTTAGCGTCTCTGTCAAAAACGGGCTGGATCAGGGGATTTCTGAGGATCTTCTGTGATTCACAGTGACAGGCAGAAATGCTGTGGGATCCAATTAAAAGAGACTCCTAGCTGTAGACAGTCACCTCGGGAGAGCCTGTGCCTGTGAGGCTTACACTGAATTTAGAGGGTTGCTTCTTCGGAAGGTCAGGGGGTTTTCTAGCATGGCATGTTTTCTTTTTTTAAAAGTAGGTGTGATTTTTCTAATACTTGTGCTTTCAGAGCTGGCTGAGGGCCAGTGTTCCAGGTTGTCTCAGAGGAGTAGTGAGCAGATCGTGGTGGGAAAGTATAAGCCGTGGGGCTAAGGGGTCTGCGTTCAAGTTCTCAAGAGACTTTCCCTCTTCCTAGCTATATGTCACATGTGTGTCCATATCATAACTGTCTTATAAAATTCTATGCTGTAGTGAATGAAGGGTACCCTTTGAATAGAGGTCATCTACCTGGTGGCCAGCAGCTGGCCAGTTATTGATAGCCAGGCAGCATTAAGCTTACCTTTATCCTCTGCTTCATTATTGTGAAATAACACTGGATTCAATTTTTAAAAATAAAGTTGCTTTTTATCCTCAGTTATCATTAAGTAAATTGCACAATTTATTTTTAACCCCTCAGTGCCTCAATGTCACCATCTGTAAATAGTGAACTCGATGGGGAGGATCATAAGGTCATGGGAAAAGTAAATGAGTATGAATCATGTAAAGCACTTCGAGTAGCCCGGCTCACTCTGTGGGTGCGGCTGAAACATTGGCTTTCACTCTTTGGCGCACTCTCTCTTGAATCCCTCCCCTTGGAAGTCCTTTGCTCCTCGTGGAACCCCAGCTCCCTCAGGGGTCCCCTACGTTGTGGCCCCCAGCTCTGCCACTGAAATGCTGTGATCCAGGTCAAGGCTGGCATCCGTCTGGGTTTCCTCTTCTGTAAATAGTTCAGTGAATTGACCTTGCAGGGTTCCCCTAGCTGCTCGGGGTCTGCCGGGGGATGTGGCCAGCTTCCCTCTCTGCAGTTCACCCCACCCCACCAAGCTCAGTCTTGCCATGGCTCTTCTTTCTGAGCTCTGCCATCTCAAGAGGGCAGTGGGTTCCTTCTCACCGGCTCAGTGCCATATTCCCACATGCGCAACAGGAAGAGCACCTTCTCTCACATCTCATTAGTTTTGTTCAGTTCCATTGCATTTTCCATGTTTTAGCCTCTGGTTACCCCAAAAGGCCAGCAGGAAGCCTGGATGGTGTCAGAGGCGCTGGGAGGACAGTCTCTTTTGCTCCCAGCTGCCTGGGAGCACCTGCCAAGCCCTACCAGCAGGTGTCCCCTCAACCTTCTGGCTCCCACCGGACCTTACCCACCAGCTGTTATACAGCAAACCCCTGTGTGATCAAGACCCTCAGACTCCATCCCTCCTCACCTCCCCCGGGCTAGCAGAAGTCCGTGTCACATGAAAATGCAATGGACAAAGCCTGGGTCATACGGGTTTGAGTTGTCTTTTTTCTGTAACCATCACCAGCTGTCCGGATGAGGGCACATGGTCATGATGGTGACCATCAGTGCGTTTCACTGGCCAGTGCGTTTCAAACTTGAGGGTGCACTAGCACCCCTGAGGCTTAGAAAGCACAGACTGCTCCATCCACTCAGACTGTGATCCAGTCTTATGTGCAGGGTGTCTGAGGTAGAGGTTCCCAGGTGATGCTGATTCTGCTGCTGCTGGTCTGCGGACCTCACTTTGAGAACTGCTTCCTTAGGTGATAATAAGAGGTTTCAGATCCAGTAGCACACTGAGTTGTTTCAGGACAAGAAATGTTTGAAGCCATTTTCAAAATAGAAGTCACAGAGACCTGCTGGGTTTGACATGAATGCTAGAGGCTGGACGTCTTAGATAGGAGAGTTCTATTTAACAGATGGACAAACAGGCGCAGAGGGAATGATAAGTATCTCAGTGTCTGGAACTTGACCTCAGGCTCCTAGTGGTTTTGTTCTCCACTCATGAAGGGACATTGCCTAACATAGGAGGGAAGAGGGTGGCAAAGTGCAGCCAAGAGATGAAGGGAATATGGAAGCTTTTGTGGCCGGCCGGCCGCCCAGAACCAGGGGGGTCATAAAAGAAACAGTGATGGAGTTGTTGGTCCTCTGGCATCTCAGTCCCCGCTCCGATGGTTCTCAGTCCTGGCCGAGCATTACCATCACCTGGGGAGCTCTTAAAAATCCCTGTACCTGGGACCAATTACATCATTCATGTTGGGGGCTGGGACCTGGGCATTAGTAGTGTTGAAAACCTTCCAGGCAGTTCTGATGTATACCCAAGGCCGAGATCCCCTGCACTATTCCATCTCTGACACTCCTTAGTGTCCCACCTTTTATTACACTTGATCTTAGCCAAAAGGCCGAGAAGCGATATGTCCCACCTTTTATTAGCTCTTCAGGGACTCCTCCTTTCTTCCTTCAAACCCTGTGTTCTGAACCTGCAATTTATCTGATAAACTTCAGATAAATGGGCATTTTACACACCAGGAGTGTGCACACGAGAGAAGTCTGAAAATCTGTATTAAACTCCCTACAAACATTTCTGAAACACACTTTGGTGTTAAGAACCTCTGTTTCATAACAAGCATAAATAATTTCCTAAACAGAAGGAGGTGAATTATTGTGGAATTTGACTCTGGGCCCAAAGAGTCCAGCTTAAGACCAGTTACCTTGCCACGCAACTTCGTCATGTTATTTAGCTTCTGGATGTTAGTTTCACTCATCGGATGACAGGGATGGGGTAGGGAGCAGAGGTTCTTTGCTATGGTTAAGGATCTCTGGAAAGTATTCATACCACACAAAGTTTTCATGAAACGTCAAGGAGACATTTAAGAATACGTTGGCTTCATTGGGGATTTCAAACTTGAGTGTACTGGGGGGCCATGCAGTAAATCAAATATGTGAGGCTATGAGTGATAAAGCCAGTGAACAACTGGAATGAGCTTGTCTCTTGGGAAATACATTCAACGAAGACTAACATCAACATTCCCCTGAATAATGCATACTCACAAGCTGAACTGGCCCAGATCCCAGTTTGTGATTTGCGGACTGGCTTTGACAATATGATCACATACCCCCAGAGTGAAAGGGATTAGGATCAAAACCTGCCCCATTTCCTTAGAGGAGTTATTTAACTCCTGTAAGCCCCAATGTCTTCATCTCTAAAATGAAAATAATAATATGTAGTTCACTTAATGTTGGGGAAAATAACGGAAAACTTTGCCTACTGCCTGCATATATTGGTGTTCAGTAAATGTTAGCTAGCATCTTCAATATCATCATCATCAGATCATACAATTCTGACAGCAAAATTTCAGAAACCCCTCTGAAGAGCTGCGGTGATCAGGACATAGGGGTTTACTATAATCTCTGCTCTCATTCCCTGTCAGCATCTGCCTACTCTACTTAAGAATAAGGCAGTTTATTATTATTTTTTTAAGATTTTATTTATTTATTTGACAGACAGACATCACAAGTAGGCAGAGAGGTAGGCAGAGAGAGAGGAGGAAGCACGATCCCCGCTGAGCAGAAAGCCCAATGCGGGGCTTGATCCCAGGACCCTGGGATCATGACCCGAGCCAAAGGCAGAGGCTTCAACCCACTGAGCCACCCAGGCTCCCCAAGTATAAGGCAGTTTAAAAACGAGTGCTTCTTCATTGCCTAGAAATCCTGTTGATATGCCCGTAATCCCAATGCCTAAATCTGAGTTGGAGCCTGAGATTTTGCATTTCTTCACAAATGATGCTGCTGGTCCATGGACCATACTTTAAATAGCAAAGCTTCAGAATATTTGAACCAAGGTTTTCTTACTTGGGAGCAAGGAAGAAGTGAATGTACAGTGTTGGATGGGTCCTGGATTATCTAGAACTAATATTAATCAGAATGTTTTTTTAAATGTCTGCCGGAGGCAGAATTCTAAGATGACCCCCACTGATCCATGCCCTTGTGTAATTCCCCCTCCCCTGAATGAGGATGGAATATATGAATGTGAAGGGATATCACCCTCATGATTAGATTTACCTTCTGCCACCAAGGTAAAGGAATTTTGCAGGTATAATTTAAGACCCTGATGCGATGACTTGAAGTTAATCAAAAAGAATTTTCCTGAGCATGCCTGAAACAACCAGGTGGGCTCTTAAAAAATAAATAAATAAATAAAAAATAAAAAAAAAGATCTAGAGGTTAGAGTCAAGAGGTCGGAGAGAGTTGAAGCAACATCTGATGTTGCTCTATTGGTCTTGAAAAAACAAACTGTCTTGTGGAAATGGCCATGGGTCAGGAAATGGTGGACAACTTCCAGCTGCTGACCGTGGCCTTGGCTGACAGCCTGCAAGAAAGTGGGTACCTCAGTTTATACAATCACAAGGAACTGACTTCACAAACACATGGAACAGAACCTTGGGATTTGATAGTCTCTAACACCCTCAGCAGAGACTTCATCCAAGATGAGACCAGACATCTGACCCATGGCCGTATGACTAATGAAGGGGTGTTCTTTTAAGTCACTGAGTTTGTGGGATTTCTACAAAGCAACAGAAAACAAGTCCGATGTCTTATTTCTTCTCTTCGATTGTTGCGCATATCGGTCCAAGGTATAGATAACCTAAAACATCTCAGTAGCTTAATATAACACATTTCTCTTGCACATGCAGTATCACTGTCATTGGTCAGCTGTGTCTGACCATAATGGCTCATGATAGCTACTGAGGACATTTTCAAAAGAGAACTCATGGAGATCGTCTGTTGGATTGTTTGGACATGGGTGCTGGGGTGGGAAATAGGTGTTCTCCTACTTAGCAGAAAGAGAAACAGACATGGAAACACACTGGAGTAGATGCATGGGTGGAAGTAGACCTCATCCTCCTATCAGGTTGACCTGATCATCCTATGTGGCCACCATCAATAAATGAGGGCTCAGAGAAAAGGGGGCTGGAGGGTAGGGCACCAGAAATGAAATGCATAGGCTTGCAAGTGACTCATGGCCTTCCTGCTTACTTTTCATGGCTATAACCTGTTCTGCGGCTATCTCTGACTTCAAGGTACAGAGACGTGGCATCCTGTGTGTACCCCAAAGTAGAAAAGTACCAGATGTTGGTGAGCATGAGTCTGTCTACCATGGCATGTTGCTCAGTTGGGTTGGAGTGTTGGGGAGAAAGCAGGATCTCAGACTTCATAGATCTCTTCCTGGCGCTGGGACAAGATGGTGGGACATCCCAATGCTGAGAGTAGCAAGAGGGGCTATGTGTGTGAATGGAACGCTCACTCCCAGACACAGAGGAGGGCAAAGGGCTTCTGGGGACTTTTTGGGTCTGCGGAAAACCCAGTCAGTCTGGGCTGTCTTCAGCTAAATAGTGAGCTTTCTTGTGGCAAGGGATTTCCCCCACACAGTAGAGATAAAAATCACTTGGGTTTTCAATTGTTTGTTTTTGCTTGACTTTTATCAGCTTGTATGGACATGCTAAACACAGGGCTGGGGAAAGCTGCCACCTTCTGTGACTCTCAGAGGACTAGCCATTCTGGGCGGGCACATTTCCCAGGGATGGAAGATGGTTTTTCAAAGCATAAACAGAAAATCCCCCCTTTTTTTGACAACTTAATTTTGGAAGGAAATACTTCTTTTTTCTTTCTTAAATAAATAATAATAAAAAAAAAAGCAGCAGGCAGAGAAGACTCCCTGCTGAGCAGGGAGCCAGATGTGGGACTCAATCCCAGGTCCCTGAGAGCATGACCTGAGCCAAAGGCAGATACTTAACTGACTGAGCCACCCAGGCATCCCTGGAAGAGAATATTTCTAAAATTTGTAGCATGGTGAAAATTTATATTCACTGTAAACTGATGCCAAAAAATGTACCTTTCTTTTCTAACTTTTCTAACAAGCCTTTCATTTGGTGATTGAGGTCCCTTTAGTACCATGTCTTCTCCATCTTGCTGGCTCACATCTGCTTCTCTTAGATTTATTCAGTCTCTTTGGGGGTAAGTGCTCAGGCTTTCAGTTTCTCACTTTATTGCTTTCTTCTAGCCAGGAAGGAGTCTGAGAGTATGGAAGCCATGCCCCAGGGCATGATGCGGAGGGTGGCAATCCACACCTGATGGCCTGGGGCCTTCACTGGTATCCATGGAGATGTTCCTATACCTGACTGGCCATGGGGTGTCCTGCCAAATCTACTGCTGAGGTCTGCAGCTGGGAAAACCCACAGTCTGATCTTACAGCTGGGTCATAGCCTCCACAATGGCCAACTTGGGCCCACTGTGCCCCTCACCGGCTCCACAGGCTCTCTGTGTCTTCGCCAGGCCACGTTTCTCATCTGGCTTTGACTGACCACTTGTGCAGGTGATACTCAAGATGTTTGACAACCAGCAGGGGACAAGCACCAACTAGTCAGAACGGACGCTATAGGATCTGTTACTAGACTGCGAGGATCTCCGAGGAGCCCCAGGAAAGGCATGGTAGCAGAGGACAGAGGGCTCAGGGCTTGCTTAAGTGATATTTACCAGCTGGTGGAGACATGTTTCCATCTTTGGCCACACTGCTCCTTATGGACTGAATATCCAGCTCCAGGTCACCTTGTCCTTTATCACAGCAGCCCCAAATTAGCCCAGATCTCAGTTTACCTCCCATTCCCCACTTGAAGCACAGAGATGTATCTGGGTTTCTTCCTCATCAGTGAGAAACTCAGGCTAGCAGGACTTCTGTCTCTTTGCACTCGGGTTTTGAACTCAGAGTCAGGAGCGGGCCAATATGCCTACCCCCTCTTGTGGTTTCCTTCCTTTTAACCTGAACCCCCTGCCCCCCACCCCAAAGCCTTTTCTTCTACTTCCCCTTCCTACCAGGAAGGAATATGTAACATGCACTTCCTTCCCTCCTTTCTGAGGAGGATTTTGGTCTTCCCTTTTCTTTGGGGCATAGTGGCAGAAGAATTGGAGATGCTAAGAGTTCTGGATTCTGAACAAAATTTAAACTGTTTTTCATGATTCAAGGAAATCACCATGAACATCAACTGTTTTGTGCTATAACACCCTGATGCCCCCATCGGGCACAGGGAGGTGGAGGGGACCACTGGTGTCTGCTCTTACTGGCTCCTGATTGCCGTAATTTTGATTCTTGCACTTTCTTAATGTTTTTCTTTCCTTTCCCCCTCTGCATCTATCTTAATGTCTTTCTGTGTCCTGTGTTATTAGGCCATCAACTGCCTCTCCCTTCTCTGTGTTCTCTGGTTCACCAGCCCAGTCCCTCTTTCTAATTTGCTACCTCTAATCTGCTTTTGATCAAGCATTCTGGTTGCATACTGCTGTGTAACAAAATGCCCCCAAATTTAGCAGTTTACAACACACATGTTATTATAACTCACATATTTTTGTAGGTCATGAATTTGAGAGGGGCTCTGCTAGGTGATTTCTTCTGTTCCATGTGGTTTGATTGAGTTCAAGCAGTGGTACTTACTTGGCTAGTGAATTGACTCTTCTGGGAGTCTAAGATGGCTTTACTCACATGGCTGGAGTTCTTGAGGGGATTCCTGGGAGGCCAGACATAGCTGGAACTGTGAACTCGGTCCCCTACAGGTGACCTCCTCTGTGAGGTGGTCTCGGGTGGTTGGAAAGCTTACATGGTGGCTGTCTTTCCCCAGAGAAAACATCCAAAAGACCCCAGCTAGAAGCTCTCACCCAGCATCATTCTGTTGGTTAGACACCAGTCACAGGCTGGCCCATATTCAAGGTTGGTGAGTTGGGCTCCACATTTTGCTGGCAGAGTGGCACCGTCACATTACAGAGGACCACGTAAGATGGGAGGTACTGTTGTGGCTATCCTTAGAAAGTATAATTGTCACTCTGAGAAGCAACAAGACTCGTAGACTCGGAGAACGAGTTGCTGCAAGAGAGCTGCCAAGCTGCTTCTAGGAGTAAAATATCCGCGCCTTCGTGCCAGGATCTTATGGGCTCTCTTTCACCTGTTTGGGTCTTTCTGTCTTTGTTTTCTCTGTCCATGTTATATTTCAGATGGACAGGTTTTCTGGATGACTGATAATTTAAATATCTGGGGTGTTCACTACATACACTCAGATTATAAGAGGTTGAAAGCCATCTTCAGCTTACGGGATGTGTGGTACCTGTCCCATATCAGCATAGAGCTAATGTAACCCAGCAGGTAGTCCAAAAGACCTAGAACTCCTATCCCCGGGAGAAGTCAGAAGTCTTGAGTTGTGCCTCAGCTCTTTGCCGGCTTTGGGATTCCTGCAAGTGAGTTGATGAGATTTGTGGTTATCTGATTAAAGCTCTGGATTTGGTGCTTTTGAAGCAGAACCTGTGTCCAGGGCTGAAACTTAAGTGCAAATTCAACCTTGTTTGGAACTTTCAGGACTTCAGTGGCTGGGAGGGTTGCAAGAGCTCTCAATAGCTCAGCTCTTGTATTTATTTTAGATGAAGAAACTGTTTCCCAGATTGGGTAAATCAGTTAGTGACTTGCCTAAGCTCACACAGCCAGTTAATGGTAGAGTGAATCCAGCTTCAGTCTTTTGCTGTGTGTGCTTAGAGGCTCTATCACTAAGATGTCAGTCTGAATGACAGCATGGGAATGCCACACACCGGGCGTTGATTGAGTGTGTGTGTGTGTGTGTGTGTGTGTGTGTGTGTGTGTGATTGTGTTTCCGTGTTAAGCGCCCTTCTATGATAGGGATTTAGGCGTCAGGCTTCTGATTCCACTAGGTAAAGCTGAACACCTTTCTTAGTAGCAACCGGTTCTAGTAAGTTATTGCCTACAGTACCGAAAGTTCTCAGGCTGTGGGATGGACCTTCAGCAGGACTTAGTAAGAACACAGACGGTGGCATCTCTGACTTCTCCCTTAGTTCTGTCAGTTGCAGGATCCTGAGAAAGTTAATCACCTCCTGAGTTTTGGGGTCTGCTTCTGTAAAATGCTGATGAGAGCCACCACTCGTCAAGTGATTTCTCTTTGCCAGCGCTCTGTACACATCACACACCATCTGCCCCTCTCTGCTACACGCCAGGCTGCAGCCATTTTACAGATGAATAGACTAAGCCTCTCAGAGGCAATGTGATCTACCCCTGGCACAGAACTACCGAGCTGGCCTACAAGGTTCTTTCAGACTCTCGAGTCCGTGTGCTCTCCTATATAAACTCTCCAGACTGCTGCAAGATACAGCTAGACTTCTGAGCTGCTTCGTGGGGTGGCATCTGACCAAGGAGTGGAGCTTAGGAGAAGGCAGATTTGCATTCTGAAATGACAGAAGGTTCTGATCATGTGTACTTCCCAAGACTGGAAGTGCCCATCTAATGAGGGCTAAACTTGGCCATCTGTGGGGATGCCGAGTTTGGGAAGACTGTTAGGTGGGCTGCTAAGCTTAATGGCTCATGGTGCCCCCTCTAGTTTTGGGTTCTGGTGCCTCTACAGAGCAGGTGAGGAATACCAAAGCTGAAGACTGTGTTGACTCAGGTTTGCATTCCACTTTAGCATTGCATTAGCTTTGTGGCCTTGGCTAAGTTACTAAATGTATCTGAGTCTATTTCCATTGCTTCATGTTTATAATGGGGATGATGCACTCTTCTAGGCTCATGAGTGTTGCCCTCTGGAATTTCTTAGAGCGGAAAATTCCTCTTATGCAGATACCAGGCTGGGAGAACTTGAAGCCTGGTGGATTCATACTGAGCGCCTCATGGATGGAGCTTCTGCATCAGTCATTTTGCAGGAGGATGGCAATCATTCTGAGCTAGAGGAGTGGTCTTGTGAGGGGCTCGCCTGTGGTGAAGAAAGTATCTGTGGCTGATGGTCCAGTCTGCGGGGGGCTGGGGGGGAGTGCGTCTGAATGATTCAGCCTTACTGGGAATGCAAAGTGTGAACAGAGGATTTGAAAGAGTGCAGAGATGAATTGGGTTGGTTTACCGAATCTCTTAGTCAGTGGTTCTTGGGGGCAGAAGTTGGCCAAGTCCAAAAGGTTTGACAGGGAAAGAGTGCTTTTAGAGAGAAGGGACACTTGTTGGGAGAAATTAAAAAATAGATAGCCTGTAGCCATTAGTGGAGCCAAGTCTGAGTTTCTCTAAATTTTCCCTTGAGATTCAGCCCATCGTGGCCCAAAGATGGGTCTTCCTGTGCCATGGCTCCCAGACTCCCAGGCCCCACTAGGATCAAGGACATTGAGGTGCTCTTATCCTGACACAGCCATGCAGACCAGAAACAATCTCACCAGGCTGCACTGAATTCCCTCAGTTCTGGGGTGTGTGTGTGTGTGTGTGTGTGTGTGTGTGTGTGTGAGATGGGGAAACTGGCTTCTCTCTTTTCAGTAGAAACAGCAATAAGCTGTGGACAGCCCATCCAGGGTTCTGCTTTGAGCCAGTATATTAAAAAAACAAAACAAAATAAAATAAAACAAAACAAAACAAAACAACAAACAAACAAAAAACAAACAAAAAAACCTCCTGCCTCAAACCTGGTCCTATATTTCTCTGCTTCTAGTTTCAGAGAAATATAGGACCTTGTTATTTATTTATTTACATTTATTTTTATTTCCTTATTCCCCAAACTCTTCATGTTCTGTGATTTCCAGAGACTGAGTTCAAAATACTCACTTTGTCTCTGCTTTGAATTTTAAAAAATTTCCCAAGCTTCACTTTAGTGAAAATATTTATTTTCCCATGGCTGTCAAAAGGTTTTAAAGCACATGCCTGCTCCAACATGTGTTGGTTTTTAGGGATTTATTTTACGAACTGGAGGTGACATATGGTATGCGTCAGGCCTGATAAACTATTTGACTTCATTAATATTCAAGATCTGTCACCTTTGTTTTGCTTTTTTTGGATGACTGTACCTCCTGACTCAGAGATGGGCAGTTGCCTATAAACTTCCGGTAACAAGGTGAAGACAGAAATAAAGAGAAGTTAAAGCTCAGTGAATCAAGAGATACATTAAAATATATTATGGAGTAAGATGTTGCATCACTTTAAATGCCTGAAAATTTATCTCTGGAGCTATCATTCTATTATTTACTTACACATTTGTCCTCAGTCTGCTAAAAATGTGTTCTCCATGCACTCTAAAGTCTTTAGGGGTGGAGGGTGAGAATGTCTGCCACTTTCCCATGTTCAGGGGAAAAATAGGTATATGTGTATATAATATGTACGTGTGTGTGTGAGAGAGAGACAGAGAGCCAGAGAGCCAGAGAGAAAGGGAATAAAGCCAAATATTAATAATTGGTGAATCT
Organism: Mustela lutreola; assembly: GCF_030435805.1. NCBI lineage: Eukaryota > Metazoa > Chordata > Mammalia > Carnivora > Mustelidae > Mustela > Mustela lutreola. The sequence goes on along the minus strand of NC_081298.1, from coordinate 63,211,144 downwards.
AGGTGGAATACAAAGGGGTGTTATACCATTCTCTCACCTTTTTGGTTTGTTGGAACTTTTCAGAATTAAATGAGAAAGTGAAGCAGACTGTGATCAGGAGGCTGAGCCCGGGGAGCTGTGTTCTTTCTCCCTCCCTTCACTCTTCACACAGTATTGGAGATTTCCTTATGCGCAGACCGGCTTTTCATCTCATTCCTCTGTTTTCAAACAGGGTGTAGTGAAACATGAAACATGGTTGTGCGACCAAAAAAAAAAGAAAAAAAAAAGTCACTCAAATTCTTGGAACCAGCTGCCTTTAAAATTTCTTTCTTCCAGTAAAAAGGTCAACTCAGATTCAAGCAGAAATATCAAATTGTCTGTAATTTAAAGACACATTGAAAGAAAGTAGGTCAGGAGAGGAATGTTTTGCTGCAAACCTCTGCAGAACAAATTCTTTTTCCTTTGGGCCTGCCAAAGACTTACTCTTTCCCACACTGGCGATTTTGGTTCCAGCCTTCCCTTGAGGTTTTGATTTTTGAAAATGATCACTACTCCGTGTTTGCGGTTTAATTACCTGAAGCCACTTCCTGAAGAGGTCACAGTAAAGTGGCTGTTTTACCCGAGTCCTCATAGGGCAACCAATACAATTCCCTTGAGTGAAGGGGTCCCTCTGGGTTGGGTTGGAAGGGGGCCAAAGGGGAGATGGAGAATGGCCAGCTGTTGCTTGAGGAGGACAACAGTTTAAGATTTTGTTCCACTGGAACAGGATCTTCGTTGAAACATTTCTACTTTTCGCTCTGACCACATGTGTAATTTTGAGAAGAGGATTAATGTCCAAGGTGATTTCAACACACCTGAAAAAGAAAGTGAGGGGATTTCTCTAGGACACTTTCTGCTCTGTAGCTCTGTGAAGCCTCAGCTAACATCAGCCAGACTTTCTGGCATAAAAATAATTTTAAACTTGGTTACAAAGCACATAAATCAAGGCTAAGCCTGCACCTGTCTTGCCGGGGTGGGGTGCTCCCCTCCAAAGGGAGGCTGCCCAGTTCCTTTGCCTTTGAGCTGAATTGGCGCTCTGAAACTGTTGAGTATCAGAAAGAGGACTAGGGACAGCCCCGGCAGGGCTCCTTTTCCCGGGGTCCTTTTCATAAACTTTGGAAAGTTTGCATATTGGGATTAGGTTTGGCTGTGTATGGCAGGAAGTCTAAACGTAAAAAAAAACCAGAAACCAAAAAAGTCTAGGGTGGGAGAGCTGTTCCACGAAGCCAAGCCACCAAGGACTCATGCTCCTGTCTTATTGCCCCAGCACTGCCAGCCAGTGGCCTGTGCCTTGTGGCCCAACATGATGGCTACAGTTCACCCATCACATCCAGACTGAGCCAGCAGAAAGGCAGACCAGTGGAGACCTTGAAGTCTTTTGAGGAGACTTTTAAGTCAACTTCCCAGAAGGAGCCCACTTTTCTACCTATGTTTTATTGGCCTATATTCTGTCACGTGGCCACTTCTAGTTGCAAGGGAGGATGGGAAATGTAGTCTTTATGTGGGCTAGTGATGTGCTGCGTTGAGTTAGGTATTCTATAATTGGGGAAGCAGGAAAAGACTAATATTAGAGGAGGAAACTAGCACATCTGTCATAGAAACTGTATTTTTGAAGAGTTAGGGCTTTGGAATCAGTAGTCCTGGGTTTAGTTTAAACTTCAATTCCTGCTTACTAGTTGTAAGATATTAGTTCAGCTACATAACCTCCTTAATCTCTTCTATTACATGATCTGTCAAATTGGCATGATACTCACATCATGGAGGTAAAATGAGAGAATAGATGCTCAGTATTCAGCTCAGTAGCTGTCACTATTACACGTATCCCTGTGTCACCATCCTTGACTTCGTTCACTTATTCGGATATGTGGTACTGGTTATACATGTGTATTTGATTCCAACATCTTTCATATCCTTTCTAGAGAACCAGTGAGTCTGGCGGGGATCAGCACAGTTAGGGACGTGAGAAGCTAATGTGGGTGTAGAGGACAAAGCACCTTGCTCAATGCTGATGTGACGTTTATGCTAATCAAGTGGCCTGGTTAACCTGAGGCTGGGGTTAGTGGTTAAAGTTACAGGAAATATTTGTATTTCAGAAACATGTGAAGGATAAGACCATGCAGAACCAGGAAGAATTTAGAGGAAACAGCCCTGGGGCAGACACCCAGCGAAGGGGCACATCTCAGGTCATTCACTACCCATCCTGGCTCCTAATCACCAGAGGGGGAGTTCAGACTACAATTCTGAGCACATGCCTTCTGATGAGCGAGAGTTTCTAGCATACAAGGACTGCTTCCTCAGTCTGCTAACCCTGCCCTGGCCACCTAAGGGCCCTGTGGGCTTATTGTGAGACATTCACAATGATATCTGTTCCAGGAACAGGAACCAAGTTAAACTTTAAGGAAATGGGGGAGGGGTAGTGGGAGGGAATTTATTTATTTATTTATTTTTCCTGGACTCACTCATCACTTCAAGTCCTTGCTAGTTTCTGATCATAAATACTCACTGGAATTTTCTGGGACTGGGCATCTTGTAGGCCTTGAGGGCTATGAATAAGACCAGGCTTATTCCGGGGACTCAAGGCTGTCCCCACCCATGCGGAGCCATATTATAAACAGGTGTAGTAGGTGTCATGGTTGCTCCCACGTGTTTCCCCTCCTGGCATAACTTGGAACTCCTCCTACTAGAGGTGGGGGTAATTTCCCTGCCCTACTGATGGCAATTCTGGCCATGTGACTTGCTTTGGTGAATGGAATGTGGGGCACATGGGAATGAGCTAGTTTTGGGCAAGGCTTTGAGTGCTCTTGTCCATGTTGCTTCTGTTTTTGCCATCACAGAAGAGGTTCATCTATCTCTCAGGCAGTCATAGATCTAGGGAGGATGAGAGACAATGGAGCCGACTTAGCTCCCACCCAAAGCCTGGAGCCACGCCTAGCCCAGCTTGATCTAAGACAGCCAACCCCCATCTGATCCACGGACTTGTGAGCCAGAACCATTTTACACGATTGGCTCAATTGCCATGGCTATTGTTTCATGCATTTCAGTTTTGAGGAGGATTGTTGGCAGTATTGTTGAGGCATTGATGAGCTAATATGACAGGTAATTACGATATGATTTGAGAACTGCAGGGAGGTAAGAGGCACCTGGTGCTCTGGTCTTGGGAAGGTATGTAGGCAGGAGTGCTTCACGAACTTGTGTATGTTATTCACAATTTGGACCTTATTTGGCTTTCCCCTCAGGAGACCAGAGAGTTCATGGTGTATGTAGTTTGCCAGTGAATGTCGGAATTGTGTGTAAAGTAAGAGCTAATCCATAAAGACAATAGGAATAGTTCTTTGACATGTAAAATATGAAACCTTTTTCGCAGCTAGTGATTAATTCACTCATTCATTCATTTAACAAATAGAAGTTAAGGATGTAGCTGTGAGTAAAATACAGTAGGATCTCTGAGCCCATGAGCTGGCATTCCAGAGGGTGGAGACATGGTTGATGAGGAATGCCATAGAGAGCAATGGAGTAGGAAAGAAAAATGTGGAGCATCGAGGCAGAAGGGTGGTGCAGCTCACACAGGAAGGTCATTGAAGACCTCACCACCAGGGATGCTGAGTAGGGACCTGAAGGAGAAGAGAACCTGAGCAGTGGCCATAGCTGAGGAATGAGCATCTTGGCACAGGGCAGAGAATGCTAAGGCGTACTCCAGGAGAGAGACATTAGGATATGAACATCTATTCCAAGACACCTTGTAAGTGCTTTGGGGGTTTGATGGTAGGTATGCTCAGTGAATATAGTTACTGAGATGCAATTTCAAAGCTTCTGTATTTTCTTGCTAAAAACTGTAGACAAAATGATTTCCATCATCAGATGAAGCCTCCAGAACCTGCTGCCGGGACCAACTTCAAGGGGTTCTCTCTCTGGCTCCTGGTGACCCCTCTGTCTCCTCCTATAGGCTACCGAGTGCTGGACCTGAGATCTCCATCTCCTGTGTCCTCCAGAAGTTGCCAGAAATGATGTTCATCTTGTACACGTTGATAATGAGTGTTTCAGCCTTCACCATTCAGCCTGAGGAACACACAGGTAAGAAATCAATCTTACTGAATCTAGCTGAATCTTACTACCAAATCTTACTAATCTAGCTGAAGAGGGCCTGCCTGCAGCTTCTCTGGGAAATGTAGTTGTTTATCTAGTGAAGTTTGTTGTTTTCAAAAAGCAAAGTGGGACAGATCTTCCTCCTGCCCATCTCCTCTGTTGCATGGGCATCAATCATTTCTGCCAAAGAGTGAGCCCAGAAAGTAGTGCCTTTGGACTCAATAAAAGATGCTTTTGGATTTTAACCACATGTCCTGTCACAACTAAGCTCTTTTTCTATCTGAACTCAGCCCAGATCTACTTTTAATGTTAAGGAGTCAACAAGTGAAAAAATATGACCAAACTTTTTAACCGTTTTTTGTCCCCATATGAACCAGATTTAACTTTTCCCACAAAATTTAAATTGGAATGGACAGAAGCCCTAAAGTTGTTTTGGGGAGTTTTGAAATCATTATAACAGGAGGTGTTAATGGGACCCCCAGGGTGCAGGCCACTTGTTTGGGGGCACTCAGCTTCTTCAGATGTGCCTGTCAAAGGAGCTTTTGGATCCAAAGCCTGACTGTGGTCTCCCTGTCCTTTAGTGGCAGCAGAAAACTGCAGATTTCTTGGCAAGCATTTCAAAACCGACTTCAGGGTGGAAGGGGAGCCTGTGGTTCTGAGGTGCCCCCAGATGCAACTCTGGCTGTGGACGTCTGTCAGCCCCCATGTCAATGTGACATGGCGTAAGAATGATTCTGCTCCAACTGTCCGAGGGGAAGAAGAGACACGAATGTGGATCCAGGATGGTGCTCTCTGGATCTTGCCAGCATTGCAGGAGGACTCTGGCACCTACATCTGCACTGTCGGGTAAACCCCCACATCCCCTGGGACTACTAGGGTAGGGGGTGGGTCTCCTTCCAGAATGGGCTTCTGCATGGTTCTTCAATGATGACGTGGATTTCAAAATCCAGTGTGTAGGACCTTCTGTCCTCCTCACTGTTCCTGAAACCTCCTACCTGAGAGCCTTCCCCAGATGCCTTCATGGCTCCTTCTCTCCCTTCATTGAAGTCTTTGCTCGAATTTCACCTCTTTGGAGAAGACTTCCCTAGCTACTCTACCTAAACCAGTACTCTTGACAGTCCCTCTCTTTCCCCTGCTGGTATTTTTCCTCACCTGACACACATGTGTTTACCTATTTAATGTTGTCTAGCCCATTACAATGTAAACTCTAGTTCCGCAGGGATTTGATCCATTTTGTTCATGCCCACATCCACCTGGAGAGAAGAAATTGATGTAGAACAGTGGATGAGACTTGAGGAATGAGTTAGCCCAACTGCTTATTGTATGTGTGAGGGGACCGAGCTCACTAATAACATGCTCCCAGGTGGTGTGTGTGGAGCTGAGACAGGAACTCAGAGCTCCTGATGTGGAGGCTGGAGCCCCCTTCCTCTTTATCCTTTCCAATTCACTTTGTTGTGCAACCGTCACCGCCGTCCATCTCCAGAATTCTCCATCTTCCCACATTGGAGCTCTGTGCCCATTAACCATGAACTCCTCCTTCTCCGTCCCCCAGCTCCTGGCAGCCCCCACCTTCTGTCTCTCTCTGTGAATTTGAGTACTTTACCTCAGAGGAGTGGAGTCAGATGGTGTTTGTGCTTTGGTGATTGACTTATGTCACTGAGCACAGTGTCTTCAAGGGTCATGCACACTGAAGGTGTATCTGAATTTCCTTCCTTTTTAAGACTGGATGATATTCCATTGCATAAATACACCATGTTTTGGTTACCCATTTATCTGTCAGGGGACAGTCTACCTGCTTTTGGCTACTGTGAGTAATGTTGATCTGATCATAGGTGTGCAAAGATCTCGTTGAGTCCCTGCTGTTACTTATTTTGGGTACAAACCCAGGAGAGAATTGGTGGATCAGTGGTCATTCTATGTTTAATTTTTTGAGGAACCATCATATCGTTTGCCACGTGGCTGCTCCATTTTACATTCTCATCAGCAGTATACACGGGTTCCAGTTTCTTCACATCTTCACCAACACTTACTGTTTTCTTGGAGAAGGATAATAGCCATCCTACTGGGCATGAAGTGATATATTATGGTTTTGATTTGCATTTCCCTAATAATTAGTAGTGCTAAGCATCTTTCTGTGTCTTTTATTGGCCGAATGTCTATTTAAGTCCTTTGCCCATTTTTAACTTTAAAATTTTTGTTGTCTCATTATTTTAAATTTCTTTTAAAAATTGAAATATAATTAACATGCCCTGTTATGTTAGTTTTAGGTACAGAGTATAATGATTCAACAATTCTATACGTTTCTCAGTGCTCATTGCTAAGTATACTCTTAATTGCCTTCATCTATTTCTCCCATCCCACCACCCATCTCCTCTCTGGCAGCCACCAGTTTGTTCTCAGGGTTTAAGAATCTTTTTGTTTGTTTGTCTCTTTTTTATTTTATTCATCTGTTTTGTGATGAACACAATTTTTCTTTAATTTCACCTATGAGTGAAATCATATAGTCTTTGTCTTTCTCTGACTGATTTATTTCACTTAGTGTTACTCCATCTAAATCCATCCATGTCATTGCAAATGGAAAGAGATCATTCTTTTTTATGGTTGAGTCATATTCCAGTGTGTGTGTGTGTGTGTGTGTATGTATGTGTGTGTATCACATTTCTTCTTTTTTTTTTTTTAAGATTTTATTTATTTCTTTGACAGATAGAGACCACAAGTAGGCAGAGAGACAGGCAGAGAGAGAGGAAGGGAAGCAGACTCCCCACTGAGCAGGGAGCCCGATGTGGGGCTCGATCCCAGGACCCCAAGACCACGACCCGAGCTGAAGGCAGAGGCCTTAACCCACTGAGCCACCCAGGTGACCCCACATCTTCTTTATCCATTCCTTAATCGAGTTATTTGTTTTTGAATTGTAGGAATTCTTTCTATATTCTGGCTATCCATCCTTTCCCAGATATATGATTTACAACTATTTTCCCCCTTGCCATGGGTTGCCTTTTTACTCTTTTGATAATGTCCTTTGACGCACAAAGTTTTTTTAAATTTTGATAAAATTCAATTTATCTATTTTTTCTTTGGTGGCCTCTGCTTCTGATGTCCTATCCAAGAAGATTGCTGTATCTAATGAAAAGCTTTTGCCCTGTGTTTTCACCTCAGAGTTTTTATAGTTTGAGCACTTGTGTTTAGGTCTTTGACCCATTTTGAATTAAAATTTATGCAAGGCATGAGGTAATGGTCTGACTTCATTCTTTTGCAAGTGGGTATCCAGTTTTCCTAACACCTTTTATTGAAAAGACTGTCCATTTCCCACTCAGTAGTCTCGGCAAAGCTTGCTACTTCTTTTTTTTTTTTAAGATTTTTTTTTTCTTTTATTTATTTATTTGACAGACAGAGATCACTAGCAGGCAGAGAGAGAGGAGAAAGCAGGCTCTCCACGGAGCAGAGAGCCTGATGCGGGGCTCGATCCCAGGACCCCGGGACCATGTCCCGAGCCGAAGGCAGAGGCCCTAACTCACTGAGCCACCCAGGCGCCCCCTTGCTACTTCTTGCAGGAGAAAGTTGTAGGTGCAGTTAGTGCTGGTGATTTCAAACCTTGCCTGGCTAAGTTCTCCTGGAAGGATTAGGGCAGACTGGGAACTGGTGCTTCTGGTCTTCTGTCTCCAGCTGCTGCTTGTATCCTGCCCCCAGGCTCTGCCCACTCCTTCTACTAGCCAGCTTTAGAGCCTGCACATCTCCTAAATCTGCTTGATTTAAGGAGGAGTTGTATCAATGAGGATTTTCATTTGGAAAGAGAACCAAATAAAGTGGATTCATAGCACAAGGGAATGACTGGTGAATGGGAGATTTTCAGACAATATCAGCCCCAGTCTTAGATGTTGTGTGTTGAGGTGGAGGGTAGGGGGTGGTGTGCTCAGTCCTGTCTGTGGACCTTGCCTAGGAAACAGGTAGGCAGTCTCTTATTTCCCTTTCAGGGCAATGTGGATATCTGATTTTACAATAGCTATAAATGCATAGTTTTTCCTACCTTTTAGAGGAGAAAATTCTAATGTTTTCCTAAGGAGTGCTACTAAGAAAATTTAATAGTGTGGTAGACAAAGATTGGAATTCAGACGTAGAATGGTATGAGTGTGAATCCTAGCCCTCTCATTTTCTAGCCAGTAGGACCTTGGTCTTATTACTTGGCATTTATGGATCTCAGTTTTCTCCTCTCGAATGGGGAGAGTTTGTTGGGAGTCCTGTGAAATCACAGCATGTGAAGCATCTAGTTATCGGGAGCACCATAGAAGATGGACTGCATATATATATATGGAAATGCCTTTTCTTTCCCAAAGGCAATACTTATTGACTACTGGAGGGATAATATGCAAAAACCAGGGAGATGTGAACTGAGTCCTGTTTGTCTTAAAGTTTCTTTTTCTACTTGATTAAAAAGACTGTACCTAATTCCCTTATTTTATTTTCTTTTCTTAAAAAAAATTTTATTTATTCATTTATTTTGGAGGGGGGCAGGTGGAGGGAGAGGGAGAGAGAATCTTGAGTAGACATGCTGCTGAGCTCAGAGCCTGATGTGGGGCCCGATCTCATGACACTGTGATCATGACCTGAGACAAAATCAAGAGTCAGGTGCTCAACCAACTGAGCTACCCAGGCACCCCTTTATTTTCTGATTTTGTAGGAAAAGAGAGCTCTGAGATTGAGAGGGGCAGATGAAATCCCAGGGTCAAGGTTCCTTAGCATGTGAGAGAGTTCCCCTGGTTGATCTCTAGAACTCTATTCCAGCTCTAAGACTGGGGTTCCAGTGGAGTAAGAATCAACAGTAGTCGCCCTAATACCCTTTGGCAGGTATTAACACAGCCCTATTCCTGTGATTTTTATTCGCTTCTGATCTAGAACCCGCTTGGATTTCTGTCAACCATGGTGGGTAGATTATGCTGCTAAATCAAACAGCCCCCAAATCTGAGTGGCTTAAAACCACAAAGGCTTATTTATCACCCATGGTGGGGCCATGATGTGTAATTCCACTGTTTGCTCAGGGCGGGGGAACTGGACGTACTCGGTGAACAGCCCTAATGACCACCATCCCTTTGCTGTGGGGAGGCCACGCCACATGGAGAATGTGGGTGGTGACCAAGTTACTCTCTACCCACCAGTCTTTTTTGAGTTATTTTCATGGACTGTCTGGCCCATATGTAATTACCAGATCAATAATGTGAACAGGTTTGGAACTCTTGGTATGTGTAATAAGTTTGGTTTCTGGAGATAGTGCCCCAATTTAGGGGTTTTCCCAGAGCCCTCCTGGGCTTCTAACCTTGGTCTGACCTCTAAGTAGCTCTGCAGTCTTAGGAAGTAACTTCATTTCTGTATACCTAATTTTCCTCATCTAAAAATGATATGCTAATAATTCCTACCCTGTAGGGTTGGATAATACATGAAATAACTTACGGAGAGCACCGAGTCCAGGGCCTGGCACACACCTCTCCCAGCTGCTTCCATGCCTATGTTCAGGTGTGCACTGGTCTTGTGTCCTCATTGGTGTTTCTTTGACTTACAGTGAGATCATGTATTTTTCAAGGTGATAGCTTTCTGCATTTCTTTGTGCCAAAGATGTTTGTTCATCCTTTTCCTTTTTTTAAGCAGACATGAAATATAATATTAGATATTCTTTTTACTTTCAGGTACCAAGCTTTTATCACTTACTTCTCTCCAGACATTTTTCACACTTTCTTCCTTCTTTAGATATAGACTGTTTGATCTTTTGCTGTGCAGGCTTCTTCCTTCTTTCCCCTCCTCATATAGCACACGTTCTCATGGTCTCTGTTGATTATGTAGCCAGGAACTTACTTAGCTGAGATAACTGTATTTTTATGTTGTTTTCCCCATGTTTCTATCAATGTTTTGCCTCTACCCTTTCCCCGGTCCTATGGTCTTAATAGAATTATGATATTGAGGTTAGTTAGGTGAACCAAAAATTAAAAAAAAAAAAAAACCCAAATTAAAAAAGAAGCTTGCCAAGTTCATTTCCCCCATGCAGTATTGCGAAAAATATTTTAGAGATCTTACCCAGAGTTCTCTGCAGTTTTCTGAAATTTGACATCAGTTGATAGATGATTCCCAGAATTTAATGGGTTTGGGAAAATTATCCTCAATTTCATTTAGTGTTGCTGTTATTTTGCCTTGTCATTTATTATGCCTTTTCCCCCTTTACTTCAGAAATGCTTCTTACTGTGATGAAATGTCCATTGAGCTCAAGGTTTTTGAGAAGACAGAAGCTTCCCTCCCTTTCATATCGTACCCACAAATTCTAACTTTGTCAACCTCTGGGTCCTTAGTTTGCCCTGAGCTGAGTGAATTCACCCATAACAAAATGGACATGAAGATTCATTGGTACAAGGTACGTCTTTAAAAATTGCTGCTTTAATTAAAATGTGTTTTACTAGACACGGGAAAGATATAAAATGCTCATTCTGAGGACAATATACTCACTTTTATATTTCTGTTTTTTTCAACCAGTTATTTTTTAAAAGGGGGCTGACTAATAGGTTCTGTTCATCTGTATGTGGCTTGGGTAAGGGTCCTCAGAGTAGAACTTTGAGAAGCCAGAATGCAAAATGAATGGAGTAAGTGACAGCTTACTCCAGAAAATAGCTTTTTACACGGACATTTGTCTATAGCAATGTAGAAAAAAAAGAAATACTTGTTTTCTTGACTGGTTGAATAAATACTATCATAGAGCACTTGTGTAGACCAGGTATGGGCAAACTATAGCTATGATCAGTGGCCAAATTGACCTGTCACCTGCCCGACAGCTCAGGATAGTTTTCACTTTTTTAAATGGTTAAAAAAAAATTAAAAGAGGAGCACCTGGGTGGCTCAGTTGGTTGAGTATCTGACTCTTGGCTTTGGCTCAGGTTATGATCTCATGGGTCATGAGGTCGAGGTCCATATTGGGCTCCATGCACAGCAGGGAGTCTGCTTGAAGGTTCTCTCCCTCTGTTCCCCCTCACTCCCCCCCTCCCACCCCAAGCACATGCTTGCTCTCTCTCTCCCTCACCTTCTCCCTAAGATAAATAAAGAAATGTTTTTTAAAAAGTTAGGAATGCCTTGGTGGTTCAGTTAGTTAAGTGTCTGCCTTAGGCTTAAGTCATTATCCCAGGTCCTGGGATTGATCCCCATAGGGTCCTGGAATCGAGCCCCACTTCAGGCTCCCTGATCAGCAGAAAGCCTGCTTTTCTTTCTCCCTCTGTCTGCCACTTGCCCTACGGTGCTCTCTTTCTCTCTTTCAAATAAATAAAGAAAATCTTAAAAAAAATTAAAAGAAGACTAGTATTTCATTATATGTGAAAAAGATATAAAATTCAAATTTCGTTGTCCATAAATACAGTTTTACTGGGAGGTGGCCATGCTGTTTGTGGTCTCATACTGCAAGGGCCAAGTTGAGTGGCTCTTCAAATTTAGCAGAGGACAGAGGGCATCTAGACTGTAGGCCTGAAATATTTACTGTCTGGTCCTTTATAGAAAAATTTGCTGACCCCTGATCTAGATAGACCATAGACTGATACTGAAAACTACAGTTACTTGCTTAATATTTGATAGAAATTAACCTTTCAATCAAGAGACGCTCAGCCAGTTGACTGGTATTATAGCTACAAGATACATACAGGATACCAATGCTAATCATTACTGAGCAGGTACTGTGTATAATTCTGGTCTAGCTTCCCTGGCATGTAACCTACCAAAGTGGAGATTGCTAATATCTCCATTTTACATATTAGGAAACAGAGAGACAGAAATGTAAGGGCACTTGCCCAAGGTCACCCAGCTGGTAGATGGTAAAGCCAGCACTCCAGCATGGGAGGCCAGGCTCCAAACACTACTGCCATGCAGGGAAACCCTGGGGTTTTGGTGGCCTTGGAAGAATTGGGGGACTGAGCCCCATTTGGCTTTTTTCACCTCTGGGGACTCATGTTAGGAACAATAAGATCTCTCTTTTTAATTAAACATGTTGTAGAATAGCACTTGATGAGCCACTAGCTGACAAACTATTCCAGTTATGTCTGTGCTCCCATTCAGAGCAAGATTCTGAGATGACTCAAGGTTATGTTGGACTGTCGCAAGCTTTCAGTCATCATGGTTTTGAAAGATAGGTTCCTGAGAACACTTTGTGCTCATTGGGATGTTTTCTCGAATCCCATTCAACGTTTTCTGTTATTGGAGGTCTTGATCTTGAGGGTTCTGTAGTGTAGAATCCTCAGGACCTTTTTGTCCATATGGAAAGTGTGCCCTCATTCCTCACACTTAGTTTTTCCTTACAAATTTTTCTCCATCTTTACTGACCTGTAAAGTTGAAATGATTTTTAAAGTCATTACTCTAACATCATTTCTCTATTTTCCCTGAATACATCTCCTGAATATTACAGTCACCCTGATGACATACCACTACTCTTCCCTCCGTGTTTCCCAAGGTGGTAATGACCTACTTTATCCAATAAGAGATAGTTTCTTTTTTTCCCTTTGTGCTCACACGAATGTGCTTATTGCACATTGTGTTTAAACACATCCCACAATTTCATTTTATCTGTTAACAAATTCCCTCTGTTAAAAAGTACATTTAGTGGTGTGTCCAAAGTACATTCACTAAGTAAATACCAGGGCAGTTCTTGGGTTGGATATTTAACACTGATTGATAATATGAGTGCTACTCATATATAGCTTTTGAAATACAGATTAGCACATAGCATAACTCTGAAAAGTATTTTCCCTTAAGGATTCTGTCCTCCTGGATCAAGACAACAAGAAGTTTCTAAGTGTGAAGGGAACCTCTCGCTTACTCATCTATAATGTGTCTGTGGAGGATGCGGGCTATTACAGCTGTGCCATAACGTTTACCCACAAAGGCATGCTGTACAACGTGACTAGGAATATTGAACTCCGTGTCAACAGTGAGTATTTGCCACTGAGGGACCTCCCCACCCTGTCAATAACAAGCATGCAAAGAACTAATGAGGGTTCATGTGGAATTCCTTGAATGTCCTCAGTGTGAAAGGAAAACATACCTATCAACTCGCCTAAAGCATCAGGCTCACAAAACACATGTGTGGAGCTTTGAAAGATAGAGAGCAGGGTGTTTTTCTCAGGAAAGGTGGATTGCTGAGTGGTTGGTAGGGTTCCAGGTGTGGCTAAAACACACCAGCAGAGGGGGCCATACAACGGTTCACTGGGAAGGTCCCTTTGGAAGGCTTGCACCACCAGAGACAGCCATCTGGCATCATGGTTGCCAGAACTTTATTTATAATTCAAGGATATTAAGATTTTATTGTGGTTTTTTTTTTTTTTTTTTTTTTTTTTTTTTAGTTAGAGGGCTTTGCATTGGCATATCCAGTGGAAATTCCCCTTTCTTGGGCTTCCCCAAGGCACATGACCCTTGAAATCAGAGTTTCAGATAGTGAGGGCTCTCATTGCTTTAAATGAGTTCTACTTGAAAAGAATGTTGTGAACAGTGTTGATGAGTATTTAAAATTGTTTAACATTTACTGCCTACATGCTGGACATCAAGCTTGGTACAAGGAACATAAAAGGGCTTGAGTTTTGGACTCTGCCCTAGAGAGTATGCTGCTTTTATTTATTTTATATACTGAATACACAATTGGGAGTCTTTTAGGACATTTCAGATGGGTTTGAAAATATATTAAGGTTAAATAATTGGTCTATGAAGGGAGAAGTATAACTTTTTGCCCCTTCCAGAGAAAATCCAGATATTCAGTTTTACCACAGGGAAAACTCCCATGGGATATCTCCCATGAACTGAAATCTCTAGATGACATAGTCCTGTGAGGATTCATTCCTATCAACAACTTGTTCCCTGGAGTGGGAAATCACAGAGACTTCCGGTGACTTTCAAAGGGCTCAGAATTATCCTGTTCATGTGATACTCCACAAGAACACTAGGGGGCGGCCAGCCCACATATTACCCCAAGTTGTGAGCACACTATTTGTCAGGGCTTCTCAGAGGGTGTCTAGCTAGCACTTGGGTCCTCACTAGACTTGCAGAATCTCAGTCTCCATCCCAGATCTACTAGGTTAGAACCCGGGGCATGATGGGGTGGGGGGAAGCATAGCAATCTGCGTTTAACACTCCCACTCCACCCCCACCGGATGCTGATGCACCCTTAGGTTTGAGAAGCACAGAGGTATTTAACTACCCTCGCCACCCCCACGTGTGACTATGTGTGTTTTTGGTGGGGGGCATGACTGTGGGGAGGCTCCTGGTCTTGGCCCAGAAGCCATGTGCTCCTCATGCTGTGAGGCTGCCTAATGCTTACTCATGTTAGGATTTCAAAATGCTCTGCAGGGAAAATGGAAGGGAAGAGTGAGCAGTTACGGAGATGGGCAGCCCTCTACCCACCCACAGCCATGCTTTTTACTCCAAGTCAGGTGCCTACTTTCTTCAATTTGGGAGACGAACCTCTTGGGGAACTGAGTTTCTATTCAGAGATCCCCCTCTGTCTGCCTCCCAAAAAAGTTTATGTCCTCTATTAACAAGACACAGTAGCCAATGCTGGGTCATGCTCCATATCATTCAGTGTGGGATTAGCAGTAGAAACGGGTGGTTCCCAAATTCCTGTGTCTCTGTTTATGTTTTCAAAGTGACTCTATGGTGTTCTGAGGCAGGCATGTGGGGAAGCAGGAATGGAGAGGAGGGGGGAGATTTTAGGGCAAATAGACGTTAGGGTAAAGCCTATCTTGTAAGCGTTGAGAAGATTATTATTAAGAATTCATTCAGGAAGCCGGGGAAGGGAATGGTTAATTATTTATCACAAAGCAAAGAACATCTGTTAGTGTATTTAATTGTGGCCTCTTCCAGTAATATCTCTTCTGGGAAAGGCATTGGCCAAAGATGCTCAATTTTGTGGAGAGCCTGTTTCCTTTGCCAGACAAAGGTCGAATCTTACAATGGCTGGCCATACTGTAGGGGATAACTTTGTTAATTAGCTAAACAATGGAACTTGAATCTCAGCTTGAAATGATGGCTTCCCTAATCGAAGCTCTTTTCCTCATATCTTTCTCAGAAAAAGAAGAGGAGACAATTCCTGTGATTATCTCTCCCCACCAGACCATATTAACTTCACTGGGTAAGGCCTATGAGGACTGTGTCACCCACGGGGGTGCCTTCAGTCCCAAAGCCTGAGGTCCCCTTCCCCTTTGGTTTGCAGTGTGCATGGGTAGGACCCTGGAGCCCCTGCGTGAGAGGCAGAAATGACATCTTTCCTTCTGTCAGATGTTAGAAATGGCACTGTGTGCAAATAGGTATACTTTGTCACAGGAACACCCGACCAGCAAAAATCTAAATGTGAAAATCCCAACGTTCTGGTGGCAGTTGTCAACTGTATGAGAGGATTAACAGCAGGATCCCCTCCTGGGGCCTTGCATAAAACATACTTGCAGTATGTTTTAAATAAGTCTCTCCAAAATTTGGCTGACATGCAGCACTTCCCAAAGAGTCCATCTGTAACGCGAGGCTGACCCCGTCACTGCTGGCCCCACAGAGACGGTCTCTTGTGGTCGAAAGAGCTGCTCAGCTGGTCAAGGTGGATGATGAGAGTGACTGACAGGGTTTTCCAGTTTTCACCCCATTGTGGTTGTGGCTCAGGCTGTTCTGGCCAGTGCCCACTTCCCTGGTGACTATCACTGTGTCTCACGGGACCCCAGTCAGTGCCAACACCGACCCCATAGGGGTCCTTCTGTAGAAAGAAAAGCTGCTCAGGGCATCACTGTGGGCTCATTGAAGGTCAAAAGCCACACTCATGTCAGGCTGGGCTTCCAACAGGCCTATGTATCCAGGAAGCCTGTACCATTTTGGTGTTTGTTTCCCTATAATGGTTTTGTAGGCCTCATTCTCCCTCCCTCCCTCCCCATCCATCCATCCATCCATCCATCCATCCAGGTCTCTCTTCTGTTTGGTATTGGGCTTATATTTTAAATTTTAGTTGGTGGTCATAGAGAAGGGGGACTTTGGTACAGATGCTGGGATTGCTGCCAACACAGGCTGCCTCGGCCCTTGGAATAAACCACCTGGAAACCTGGGGAAGTGGGCACACGGGTCGCTGCCGGCTGGGATTCCAGCACCCTGGCTCCTAGATTCCCCAGCCAAATGGAGCTGAGTTCCCCACCCTGTTGCTTTGAATGCACTCAAGTGCATGGCAGAATTACGTGAGGCCAGGTTTAATGGGTTGCTTTTGACCAAGAAATCTTAAGGTTGTAAGAGGTGGTGAAAGAGTGAGAAGAGCCTGAAGGGGGGCCGTACATTAAAAAACCCACCAGGAGGAGGCATATCACCCATGGGGGTTCCCAGGAGGGCTGAGACCAGCAATGGGCAGAGAAAAAGAATTGAGACATTCATCTGACTTTTTGAGGTGCCTAGAAGAAAATGTGGGAGAAGGCATCCATGAATTCAGAAGGCCCTGTAGGAGCTGAGTGACCTTGGGGAAGCCATGTGCCCTCAGGGTTTTCATCTCTCATGAAGACCAGTTGAGGGAACTGGAGACACTTGATCGATACTGGTGTTCTGTGTGAACAGAATCATTTGAAGGAAACGAGTTTCCTTTTAAGGAAAGAATTGGCCAGTGAGGGGTATTTGAGAAGGTGGGGCAGGGTCTGCCACTTGGATTTGCTGGTGGCCACGGGGGCTGGCGTGACCCCTGTTCTCTGGTGGGGCTCTGACATGGTGTCTTGCTGTGCACAGGTTCAAGACTGAGAATCCCGTGTAAGGTGTTTCTAGGAGCCGGGACACAGTCGACCACCATGCTCTGGTGGATGGCCAACAATACCAGAATAGAGAACGCCTACCAGGGAGGCCGTGTGGCTGAAGGCCTGCGCCAGTAAGTGGGTGAAGGTCATTGTCAGCTGAGAAGCATCTTATGGGATTTCCGAAGGCTTTGCTCTTCCTTCTAGAGACAATGTCGCACCAGATCAGACCAGGACACACAACTCTATAAATAATCTTTTTGATTGTAAACTGTTGGATTTTTAGAATTTTATTATTTTTTTTTTAGAGATTTATTTACTCATTTTAGAGAGAAAGAGAGAGAGAGAGAGAGGGCATGAGCTGGGAGAGAGATGGAGAAAGAGGGAGAGAGAATCTCCAGCAGGCTCTAGGCTGAGCGCAGAGCCCAACACAGGGCTCGATCCCACGACCCTGAGATCATCACCTGAGCTGAAATCAGGAGTTGGGCACTTAACTAACTGAGCCACCCAGGCACCGCAGATTTTTAGAATTTTAAAAATTGAATTTTTCTAAGTATCACCAGTTGTTCTTAAGAATCGAACTTCTTATAGCAGCTGGGCTGCAGTCGACTGCTTGGCATTGATGTTGCATTTTTTTAGCTGTTTCATTAAACATTTGTTTCTTGATTTTTACGGTTTTCCGAAAAAAATGCTTTGGAGTTCATACATTTCTATGCCGCACCCTGCAATCTGAGTGTCAAATGTTTTCACAAACTCTTCACAAGAGTCTGAGAGTTAGCCACAGTATCTGAGGGTGGCTATGGGCATCAAGGAAGGTCAATGTTCAAAGAAAGGAAGAATTCTGTTCTCATAAGCATTCATCTTTGGAAAATGTTTTCTCAACCCAAAAGTAGGACAGTCAGACCTTGTAAATCTGTGTTTGAGAAAGGGAGACCGTTCGATTTTGCAAATTATCAAGGAATTTTTTTTAAGATTTTATTTATTTATTTGAGGGAGAATGAGTGAGAGAGAACATGAGAGAGAAGAAGGTCAAAGGGAGAAGCAGACTCCCCAACGAGCTGGGAGCCCGATGCGGGACTCGATCCTGGAAGTCCAGGATCATGACCTGAGCCGAAGGCAGTTACTCAACCAACTGAGCCACCCAGGCACCCATCAAATTATCAAGGAATTTTAAAATTCAAGTTCCACTATGATGAATTAGGCTCAACTTCCACTTGACCTATCAAAAAAGATCTTTCTAGATGCAGTGTGGTGAATCAAAATTATATGTGGTTAGCACAACTGCTTGCTTGCAAAGTCCCTGTTGGGAAAAGCATGGTATCACTCACATGCCCCATGTTAGCTTACTCATACTATCCACTCACTTAAAGGAGCCTTTTTTCCCAAGGATTAAAAAAAAAAAAAAGAAAAGAAAAGAAAGGCCTAGCAGATGCACATCAGTGATATTTTTATTCATGCTCCTATGTAGCAGTGAAGCATCTTCAGATGATGATCACATTACAAACGGCAGCGATGCTGGCCAGAACCATTCCCTGGCCTGGCCTGTCTGTGGCCCTCTGCTCTGAGCTTGGGTTCCTGGAATTACAGCTGGCAATGGAGATGAGAGGAAGAAACACAGTGGAGGCCAGGATTCCTGGAAAATCCCTCCTCTTCAGTATGCAAATGATTTTTTGGCCTTACAGTCAAGTTTCTCCAAGGCAGATATTTCTTTCCCACTACCGCCTCTTTGTTCGTCAATGGCCTGAAAAATGAATTTTCCCAACATCCAAATGAAACTGGCTCCTGTTAAGTTCTTCTTGTGACAAGTGTCCTGTTACAAGGACCAACATCTTCAGTGTCACTTCCACCTTCAAGCACAGGTTTAGAAATTCTCCCAGATAGGGAACCAAAATCAAGGCAGGTGCCCCTCTCTTTATGAATCCTGAGACCAATTTAAGCACAGCGGGTCCTTCTCGTTGAGAATGTTCGGATATCTCCCTTGTAAAGATGGTCTTGCACTGGTTACAGCGCATTTAAGCAGATGTTTTCTCTCTCAGGGAATACTCGGAGAACAATGAAAACTACATTGAAGTGCCCCTGATTTTTGATCCAGTCATAAGGGAGGATTTGAACACAGATTTTAAATGCCTTGTCCGCAACAGACTGAGTTTTCAGACACTGCGCACCACAGTCAAAGAAGGTATGTACCTGGGGGGACGTTTGAGGGGAAAGCAGCACGGGCAGGGGTCTGTGGTCGCTAGACAAAACTGCTAGTTCTCCAGCTGATGGCTTAGGAAGTCCCCCCATTTCCTGTTAGCGGACCACCCAGAGCGGATCTCTCAGTTCTTATGATTTATTTTTTGTCAGGTGGAAGCTGGTTTTGGGAGATTATGTTCAAGGAAAAATTTAAATAGCAAGCTGACTTCAGGAAAAATGATAAGGTGGTTCTGTGATAAACTTAAACACACACACACACACACACACACACACACCCGTGTCCTTCTGTGGTTCTGCCCCTGGATCAGCAGGACTAGCTGGTTTCTGGTGACACCTGGAGGAGTGTGCGATGGTCTTTATCCCGAAATTGAGGAACTCCCTTCTCCAAGAGCTGGGGGCTGGGAGATCCACAGGGCTCAGAGCAGCTTTCAGGTTAAAGACATTGGTTCCCAGGAGATAAAGCACAAGACTGTAGTCACATCAACTCAGTGCCCATATACAGTAAGAAGAAAAGAGAAACCCGTGCTCTCATTTGGACCAAATTGATTTCCTCCCAGCGTTTAAGTGGGGAAGGGAAACACAGGTACCGCTGAGACCGCTGACACTCAGAGGGGACGAGGCAGAAGCCAAAGTGATCTCCAGCAGCGCTCTCCTTATGCCTTCTGGGCAATCTGTAGCAAGTCAACAAAATGCTCCACTTTCTCTCTCCCTTGCTGGGAAGGCAGCTGCAGATGTACTTGTAATTGAAAAGCTGAGGATTTGGTTAAGCCTCAGGACAGTGCATGACGCATACAGCTTTTCTCCAGTTGTGGTCTGAGCACTACCAGCACTGCCCACTTGGGCCACTAGCTGAAAACACAGAGCCCCAGCCTCAGCCCAGATCTACCTCAATTCTTCCAGGGTAAGGCCAAAGAGGGTAAGGTAGCAGGCTCCTTTCCTATTCACGTGTGAGGACCGCTGTCCTAGGACACATATGCAAAGGCTGATGCTTTAGATTGTTTCCATGAAAGAGTCAGTAGTTGTCCAGACTTGGAAAGGAAGTGTCCCCCAGAAAGCAGATTCCACTTCTGGGGTTCAGATTGTGACCCAAAAGAACCTGTGGTTTGTCTGGACCCGAAGCTGGGGACCTTTAAACATTTTCATAATGTGAGCCTTCTCCCTCCTTTGTGGGGTTGGCCGTGACTCATGGCCGAGGGCACAGCTAACAGCCTGTCCCCAGCATGGAGAGGTGTGTCCCGATGGCTGCTCAGCAAATTAAAGCTTGATGCATTTCCAAGCCTTGTGGGACGTTAAGGTGGAAGAATCATCTAGAGAGACAGTCTGAAATTGTGTTGGTTCCCAGAGGCCCAGATAGATGATGATAAACAGTAGCTTTAAAATGTGGAACTCTGGGGCACCTGGGTGGCTCAGTGGGTTAAAGCCTCTGCCTTCAGCTCAGGTCATGATCCCAGGGTTCTGGGATCGAGCCCCACATCGGGCTCTCTGCTCCGCAGGGAACCGGCTTTCTCTCCTCTCTCTGCCTGCCTCTCTGCCTACTTGTGATTTCTCTCTCTCTCTGTCAAATAAATAAAATCTTAAAAAAAAAAATGTGGAACTCTGGCCTCGTCATCAGTGAGTCCAGGAGGACTCATGTTCTTGTGTTTGCTTGTCACGTCTTTATCTGTACTCTCCACATTTTCATGATGCAGAGATGCCAAGGAGTAGAATATAAAATAGCTGGGTCCAAGCAATCCTCTTGACACCTAAAGCTCCTACATTCAAAGTTGGTTTTCTCTTCCTGTGTTTGTTAGTTTCTATCATCCCCCTCACATGCTCACTCATTGGAAGAGGCCACGCTGGACCTTGGCCACGTCCCCGTTGTCTGGTTGAGACCTGAACGGATAATCTCTTATTGCACACTATTCAACAGGTGGAACAGAGACCCTCGCCACCTCACCCCACTCTGTGCTCTTTTCTCTGGTCGCTCTCTGATCGATTTTTGTTCTCCCTTGTTCATTTCCCTAATGCCGCAGATGCCCTTCTCAGATATCCTTGATCTGCTGTGAGGGGCATGCTTTGTGAAAAGCCAGTGCACAATTATTAGGAAAAAATGAACTCCAGCTCCACTCTTCTCTATAAACATGCACTGCACTGTCCTGCTTGGCAGTGAGAGAATGTTCCTTCCACCCATGATGTGACTCTGTTCTTCCCACAGCTGCCACATTCTCCTGGGGGACCATACTGGCCCCACTCTCCCTGGTCTGCTTGGTTTTGGTGGGAATATGGATGCACAGACGGTGTAAACACAGAACTGGAAAAGCATATGGTTTGACCACGTTAAAGACTGGCCATTAAGATTTTCATCTCACCCAAGTAAAATAAAGACAATAAAACAATTCAGAGTCAAACGATATCCTTTTTTATGGAGGTGACTTGGCCTTTGCGAGGATTCTGCTCTTCCTCAGTTGGTTTAACAAGCTGCTGTGTTTATGGTAAAGGACAGAAGTATGAATGTGATGTTTATTCTGAAGCTGACAGGAGCAAGCGTACATGTGTGTGGGAGAGTAGCTCTTGGACACTTGTGACCTATTTAGAAGAGTGAGGTGGCGTCGAAAACATCTAAATGAATTTTGTAGTTCATTCATTTGTCTTTTAACGAAAATGTATTAAAAATCTATGTTGGCTATGCTCCGTGGAGGATGTTAACAGATAGCAAAGATAAGACGTAGGTTGCCTTTTTGGGAAGATGGAATTTCATTTGGAGACTGGAAAGAGGGATTTAGAAATGCTAAAGAAGGAGCATCAGCAAAAATTGGTGGATTTTTCCCAAAAGGATGAGCCAAAGAATAACAACTAAAATAGACTATGAGAAAAAGACATGTTAGCACATTTTAGTGAACTGAGAACTAGACTCAGCTTTATCTCAAAGCTTCTGAAAATGAGGAGGACGGAAAAGTATTGAGATAACTGCATACACGTTGGAAAAATATAATCAGAACCTCTTTTATATCATATCCTCATTCCCCTCCACCCCCCCCCCCCAAATCCCAGTTAATTCAGTAAATTCAGTTTTAAGAAATCAGATTGCAGAAAGACTAACATGAGTCACTCCTTCACTTGAGTTCAAGTCTTTGTTCAAGTGACCTTCCCAGAGGCACACTTCTGAATGGTACCTCTTTCCATCCCTCTCGGGTTTCTCCCTCTGCTTTGTGTCCTTATAGATCTTATCACCACCAGACCTTCCATTACATACGTACTTGTTTATTTTCAGTTTTCCCCATGGGAATGGCATGAGGACAGAGATGTTATTTTGGTCATGGCTGTATCCCTGATACCTGAAATCATGCCTGCCACTGAACATTTAATCCATGTTTGTGGAATAGGTAAACATAGAATAGAGTTTCTTGTGTTCACCAATGAAAGAATAAAAGGATTGATTATGATCCAATTCCTGCATAACAAAAGAATAAAAGCAGAACATAAAGGAAATTATGTCAGGCGAGCTCAAGGAATTAATAATGACAGCATAAGGGGTTTAAGGAAAGGCATCCTAACCCTCGTGGATGGGGGAAGCATGAACAGGGAATGTGTGGAAGAAACACATAAGAGGACCGTGGAAAAATGATCCGTTTCAGTAACAGAGATATAAATTAAAACAATACTGAGATACCCAGGCACTCACACACTACCCAGTTTTAAAAAGGCAACATCAAGGTCATTTCCAGATAATAACTCCCACATCCTGTAATTCCATTTATAACTTTGTCCTGGGAAGTAGAAAGGCAATTTGTATCAAGCCAGGGGCTGCTGGGTACGACTTGTTCTTTGCAAGGGCCAAGTGTGGCATCTTTTCCCAGCTCTGCTCAGTGATGTCGTGTTGGAAGCCTAAAATCCACCATCATGGGAGTTCCTGACACCATAAAAACTGGCAAATGCCGCAAGCCAGTGCCCCCCTCCCCAGCACACCACTACTAAGGCCGAGAGATGCCTGGGAATGCTGCTCCTGGGAATTAATCTTAGATGAATTCAGCAGCAGAAGATAAACAGATGTATAAAATGTTTCAATGAAACTGATTTCCCTGGTGATGAACAATTATGTGTCAATTGTGATCTATAAAGAGCAAGAATGCAAGACCGAAATATTTGTAACATTAGGAAAAAATTGTATATTGTGTATGCAATATATATGGTTAAGACCATATTAAAATTCATTGGATGCTAGAAAAAGGGGAAAAACTCAAGGGTTTTGAAGACAGACTTCTTGGGTTCAATTCACGGTCTACCCCTTTAGCTGTGCCGTATGTCAGTCTTCTGATCTGAAAATGGGGTTAAGAACAGGAGTTATCCCAGAGTGTTATATTTAATCATCAAAAACGTAGGAGGAATAGACAGGAGCAAAACTAGTTGTACTGTTTAGACACAAAAGTGGACAAACCATAGCCTCTGGCCAACTGCAGCCTGCCCTTTGTTTCTGTAAATTAAGTTTTGTGAGCACACGGTCATTTTGTTTATGGATTGCCTGGGGCTGCTTTTCCTTTTTGAAGGCGGGGTGATCGTGTCAACAAAGTCTGAACTGTTAGCTCTCTGGCGCTGTCCGGAGAAAATTCGCTGACCGCTGGTTCAGACCAAGGATGTTTACAGGCAGGTTTTGAGCCTTACTTTTGCGTTTCCCTGCGGTTCTCTTCTCTTTCCTTCCTTGCCTGTCTTGTAAGCATGGAAGGAAGGGAAGGAAACGAGAAGGAGCCGGCAGAGGACTCTTGGTCTCGAATTTGGAGCTTTGACCTTGAATGAGGTGACACAAGGCTTGAGACGGAAGCAAAGGGCAGCTCTGGGTGCTTCTGCCCATTCTGGATCCTCCGTCTGGGGCACCACGCAGCTCTCGACCTCTTCCTTCCTGGGACCCCTCCCCCAGGGTTCCCCGGAGCTCCCCCCACTCAGGCTCTGGTAGCTTCAGCCATGACCCAGAAAAGAAGCCGCCTGCAGCCGGAGGAGAGCTGCTGACAAGTGTGGAGACTCACCTTGACTGCGTGGTCTATGCACTTCCTCCATCCACAGTGTTCGGGGGTGGGGTGTTGGGGGGAACTTGCACTTAGAAAGAACAGAGATAACCAGGGAATTTTGGACACCAGATTGATGATAATAGCAAGGTGTAAGTGTGATACTGGGATTGTGTTACATTTTGAAAGCAGAGTTGCTGTATTTCTAACAGACTTCGAGAAATAGTTACAGATGATAGTTGAGATTTGCATCAGAGTGTTCCAGTACTGGGGGGGGGGGGTTGGGGAGTGTGGGTGAATATGGGATTGACTGGCCGTTTGTTGACAATTGTTAACACCAGTGATGGGTGCATGGCGGCTCCTTATATAATCCTCTCTCTTTCTATGCCTAGAGTTTTCCATAATACAGAGGAAAAAAACAATAGTATAGAAATAACCAAGTACACACTGGACAAGAGAATGTGTCCATGAGCTGAGTGTAATCACTCTGTCGAATCTTCTACAGCGGTGAAAAGGAATAAAACATAGCTACACACAGCAAAACGGAGGAGCCTCAGACATATATTATTGAGTAAATAATAAGTCCTAGAAACATCTATACCAGGATCCCTTTTTAGTGAAAGTGAAAAACAGCTAAAACTAAAATCTCTCTCTCTGCATACATATGTGTCTTTATATATGTTTGTAATTAAGGCACACATATGATAAAACTATATTTTAACTATATTTAGATATGTATGTATCTGTATTTGAAGAGCACTTATCTGCTTTTAAAAGTTTACAATTGTCTGTGTTTTAAGAAAGCAAGAGAATGAGCAACCCAAGTTTCAGGATAGTGAGCATAACAGGTGACTGGTGGGGGACCAGGCCTGGGATGGGTTAGAAAGACCTCAGTTATGTCAAGGTCTAGATCTCCTGTTGAGTCGTGGATTATTACTCTTTATTATCAAACAGACGAAGACACAGGTCACTCATGGACCAATGAAGAGTGTGTGTCTTGAACTGAGAATTCTGCTTAATTCTGAGTCCAAACTAAACAAACAAACAAAAGAAACAAGGTGTTTTCTTGATGTCTTCATCTACTTTATGTTCATTCCATTGGTCAAACTTTCTGAAATGGAATTTTTCACCACCCCCCCACCCCCGCCACAAAAGCAGGGGGATGGGGCAGTAGTCAGTATCTGATGGCCTCATGCTTCGAGAAGCTACCTGCAGGAAAGCAGGCCCTACCTCATCAAATACCACTTGGCCAAGAACCGACTGAGGATGGCAGTGGACACCAGGAGTGGGCACCAAAATTAATTTAGGCACTAGAGTTAAATTTGATATCTCAAAGATTTCCTGTGCTAGGGGAATGTGTAGGGGCTTTATGGAGCGGGTAGGACTGTATATCTAGTGTCAGACCTTCCAGGGACAGGAATATCCCCGGCACCGGCCCAGGGCCTCACGACCAAGCAGGCACTGCAAAAGTGTCCGCCGCTGGGCAGAGAAAGCGTGTGTCACTTGGGTTTTTCCAGGACTTGCCAACCTGTGTGAACAAACACGATCACCCTGGCAGGACTCTTCCAAGTTTCCCGGCTCCTGCCCCTACTATCCAATTCGCACCCGTTATTTCCATGACTCCTGCTGATAGCTCACTTGGACACATTAAGGGCCTCGTGTTCTGTGGTTGTTTTCCTGTTCTTGTCCCCACCTGTGGGCATCTGCTGACCATGTCATCTCGCAACGTCTCCTTGTTGCTGCGTCTGGCCTCCCACAGAGTGCTGTCACCCCACAGAGGGCGGTGTCCCAGGGTGTCTAGAGGACGAGCAGTCCAGCTGGCACACTCGGTGGCAGCCCCTGTCTGCTGCAGGGCCGGGAGCCTCCCTGTGTGTTCACAGATGCTCCCCCTCCGTGGCTCACGTGGTTAGCCCCTGTGGAGTGGTGGTGGGGGCCTGCAGCCCATCTCCCACAGAGCTCAGCCAAGAAGGATGCCCTCCTCCTCCCTAGCGTGCCTGCAGAAACCGCTTCCTTCTTGTTTGGTTGAAGCAGAGCAAAATAGTCTCCTGCCAACAGTCTAGAGGTACTGCTACTGGTTCTTCAGAAACGGCCCATCTGCCGTTACCAGGCCCTTGAGGGAGGCCCAAGAGTGGGGCCACACGGGGCCAGGAGAAGCTCAGCCAGCTGCAAGGATGGAGGCAGGGAGAGCTTGGGATGATGGAGGAAAAAAGCAAGAAGGAAGAAGAGGAAACTGACATTGAATCATTTACAATGTGCAAGATTTTATAGGTTTTACACAATTTCATCCCCCGCCAAAAAAAATCAAGGCAAATCCTGTAAGCTACATTTTGGAGATGACGATGGGGGGCTCAGTTTCAATATTACATCATCATGTGGCTTAGATGGGCAGCAACAGAGAGTTTCCTAATATGGACTCCTGGGACTTAGCACAGCTAGAGAACAGCTGGCCCCAAGCCGGGCTGAGTCCTTTGCAAGAATATAGAAAGAGGGAGCAGAGCAAGTATTCGTTTTCCTGGGGACAACCTGGCCATGGGGAAGAGCTGAGATCCACGTGTCCAGCTCTTCTCCCGACTCACCGAAGCCACATCTGGAGGGGACAACAGAGACTCTAGTGGGGGTTCATCTGCAGGGAAGAAAGTACCATGCATGGGATCCAAATGTCTCCTTATAGCATTCCCCAGGTTTTAGTCTTCTTGTCCTGTGGGACTCCAACCGGCCTGTGTCCCACAGGGTGGGGATGAGCAGCCCACTCACTTGACCTTTTGGCTGCTCGTCCAGGAAATAGAAGTGAACCATCTCCATCCAATCTTTCTGGGCCTGATGGTGGGCAATGTAGATTTAGCCCCCCAGAAGGTTCAGAAATTATTAGGAATGGATGTGAATTAAATTTCCTGTCCCAAATTACTGTTTTAAAATGTAGGTTTTATTATTCTTATTATTTTGATTGATTGATTGATTGAAGGGGGGAGGGGCAGAGGGACAGGGGAAGAATCTCAGGCACACTCTGCCCTGAGCATGGAGCCTGACTGGGGCTTGATCCCACAACTCCTGAGATCAGGACCTGAGCCAAAACTAAGAGTTGGACACTTAGCCAGCTGAGCCACCCAGGTGCCCCTAAAATATCAGTTTTATTATTATTCAGGTATGGTGAGGCCAACAGATTTGGAAATGATTGTCATTGAAGAGATGGTTTGTTACAGATCCCAGAAGAAGGGGCCACCCCATGCCGCGCAGAGCCACATGGGGATGCACCAGGCTGGGTCAGGAGGCAGAGGGAATGAGGGGAAAGCATGGCTTTACTGCTGTTTCTGTAGAAGGAAAGGACAAGACAGGGGGAGCATTGGATCACTTCGGATTGGCTAGTGTGACTAATTTCACTGAATGATCTTTGCTCTCTGGTTTAGGGCAGGTGGGTGGAGGTCTGGAGGGTGAGAGAGACTGGTAAAGGAGCTGATCCTGGTGTGGACTCTGTCTTGGTTGGTTTGCATTTGAAAATAGTGCTCTAGGAACTGGCTAGCCCTGGGAGGGGCAGCAAAGCCTGGGTGTCAGAAACGCATGCTTCATGCACTGACGCCCAGCTTCACCAGGGGGGCTGGTGAAGGGCTGGCCGGCAGTTGTGCGAGGACATAAATGGCCAAAAGTGAAGAGCCAACAAATCAGATAGGCTCCCGATTTTATTTTATTTTATTTTTTTGCAAGAGAATCAAATATCCTTTACTAAGCCAGCCACCAAGCCAGAAAAGCAGTCACGGTCAACCTGCAAGCATTAACAGTAAAAGGTTATAAAACAATATTCCGTAACCCGAATTTGATTTTCAAGTCCTTTCTCACTATCAAGTTCCTTAGGAGACATTCAAGTTCAAAGATTAAATTTGCCCTTGTAAAGCTGAGGGTAGAGAAACCAAACCTCAGAAATGTTGAGATTGCCACCTGAGTTTCATCCTCCCCCATCCCACCTCGCTCGGTCACCGCAGGAAGGCTTCTCTGTCCAGGGGGAGTGACCGGCAGCGGGCAGTCTGGTCTGCCTTCTGCAGGGAAGGGTGTGGCTCCTAGGCCTTGACCATGGCATTGGCCTCTCACGTGTCCCTTTTAAAAAGTCCCAGGTAAATACAATATAAGCATATGAGCACAGCCTGGACTCCACTCACACCGTGTTTTAGGATAGGCTACCTCCTGGCCTTTGGAGCTGATACTGCAGGCCACTGTTGTTCCCACCTGGCACTGAGTGTCGGAGTGACCCCAGCAGCCCCAGGGGTACTGGGGAGAAGGGCAGACAGGTGCTGGTGCAGGCTGCTGGTCCTCAGAGTGTGGACCCCAGCCTGACAGCACTGGCGTCCCAGGGAAACTGGAAATGATGGAGCTGCTGAGGAGAGGCCCTGGATGGTGGCCTGGGGTGCCCGTGAGGCATGCTCATGGCCTGAGCCCTCTGTGGTTTATCTCGGATCTTTAACCCAAGAATGTTGAGTCTGTTGGGCCAACTACCCTCATAGGCCTTAGTCACAGCACCACAGTGACCTTATCTGGAAAATTCCACTGCATCTTACGCATCTTATCTCAGCAACTGAATCCCTGATATCTTCTTGAGTAATGTCCGTGTTTCCAGGGAAAGCCCTTCTTCCAGGCACCGTGTGTTTCTTGGTGCCATTCTTCCCCACCTGGTTCCCCACTCAGAACTTCTTTTGGAGTCTTTTTAGGCTAGTCCTGGATTTCAGGCCCTGCCTGGTGACAGAGCCTCCTCAGTGTGTTGTTAGCAGGCCTGTGAGGTCCTGGCCCGGAGCGCTGGTGACCATGGCCTCCTACTGTGGAACTTTCTAGGCCTCTGCACCTTTCCCAAGGGCAGGAATCTCTTCTGGCTCCACTTGAGCTTCAAAATCACCCTCAGCAGATTGCAGACCCTGCCTGGTTCCCTGAAGTTGATCCTCCCACCAAGCGCAACTCAGTTCTTGGTTTTCCCTCAGCTTTGGAATGGTCAAGACCTTTGTAGCATTTCGGCCACATAAATAAGTTTCTGAAGCAGTGGGATAGGCTCCGAGCTTGTGTGCCCCAGATAAGCAGCAGGGTCCCAGCCTTGGCTGCATACTGGGATCACATGGAAGGCCTGAACCGAAGCTGTGGATGCCCGGCCCCGCCTCTGCGGATTTTGCTGGAAGTGGTCAGGGTGCTGGCAATCTCCATGCTCTGTAGCTGGGGCTGGGTTGGAGTCCTGGCTTAACCTCTTCCATCTTCTTGTGCCTGTGGGTCTGAAGGCTTTGACTGTAACTTCCTCTGCTGTCCAGACCAGGATTCATCCACTCATTCATTCATTCATCCTGGTATGCTTTTCTAGATTTTTTTCTCCTTTGGCTCTTTCCTGTGAGAGCTATAAAATCAGTAAGTTTGGGTTTGCCACAGTCCCCTGCTCACCTCTCTTGAGCTTGGTAATCCCACTGGATGCTCTCGGTTCAACATCTACCCAAGGCCAGGCTCAATACTCTTGTCCTAATGGCCCCTTTACCGTGCCTCATCTGTGCCTTACCTTCCTTTATTACTGTCCTAATGGAGTGCCTGAAGTAGAGTTTCTGCCATGTTCCTTCAACAAACAGTCTTGCAACCCCATCTAGCAAGAATCATGTCATATGGAAACTCACTGAGCACTTTGACTATTTTAAGATTCTTGGGTTATAGACAAGGCCCATGAATATAAAATGTGTCCCTCCACAGTAGCATCCTTGGACCCAGTGGAGATGGAAACTGGGCCACGTGATCTGGCTTTGCCAACTCAGGCCCGGGACGGACAGTGCAGGGCTAGAACGTCTTGGTGCCCACGGGCAACATAGGAACTCAGCGGCCTTGCAGTTTAGAAGCAGTGCCACCCCGACTAAAAAGGCTTAATCCAGTTTCATTCAGCTTTGCCTGGAATCGTACCACACTTGCCTGTAGCTAATGTAGTTCAAGGTCAGGCTGTACCACTCTGTCTCTGAAGGCGTCTGACTTGGCTTTGGTCACGACAGGGCCTGCCTCCCTGCTCAGCCTCTGTCCTACTTCAGACAGCCTCAATATGAAACCATATGCTAACAAGAAGGCAAGCAAGCAAACCAATCACGCATGAGCTGCATTGGCTACCAAGGGAAGCTTCCGTGCGGTGAAGCGTAACATGGGTTGGAAGTGGCCCACCACCTTCCCTAGAAGAATCTCTGCAGTCACGTGATCCTATGTGGGCTGCCATAAGCCTCCAAGGGAAAAGCCAGCCGTCAGAGGTTTCCGTCAGAGGTTTCTATCATGATGTGTATTTTACCCACAAATCCCACTCCTTATCACTTCTGCTTTTCCCAGCTGCGTTCTGAGCCAATTCAGAGGAAGCATGGAAGAGGAGGCAGAAGGGGGAACCGAACACTACCCTTATCACAGACAGAGCCAACGCTGGAGGGTATGTTGTAGTTGTGTGGCAAAGGACCTTCCTGATTCTGAAAGCTTGAGCTGGACAAGCTCCAGCACTCGGTCCCAAAAGAACGTAGGACACAGAGGAGCCTGGCAGAGGTTGTGGATAGCCTGGACTGTAAAGGTGGAACAGGAGCACGTGACAGAGCAAAGCATGCTTGGCACCTCTCTGAAACTCATGGGGAGGGTCACTCGAACCTCCTTCCTCAGGGTGGCTTACAGGGGACCAGGGTCCAAAAGGGTCCTGATGAAGGAAACATCAGGAGTGACATTTTGCCTCCTAAAAATAAGCAGTTCTTGGCTATTTCTGGCAACTGGACCACGACTTTGTTGTTGTTTCTGTTCAACTCTTCATTATCAAGAATTTCTTCCCTGGAAGAAAGAACAGGCAGAGTCGCCAGGCTGTGGTCAAAGTTTTGAGTACCACTGGGCTCTCTTCGTGGAAGCCAGACCCAGAGATCAGGACAAAGCGTTTATAAGGCTGTTGTCCATGTCTTTGTTTCCTGTGTGATGTGTAAGAAAAAAAAATGTCCAGCAATTAATTGTTCAAAAGACATTCAGAAGTGAGGCGGTCCTTAAGGTCTGGTACTCAGTAGGATCCATACCTGCTTGTTGAATGAATGGACGGAAGAATGGATGGGTGGCTGAATGGCTTCTGCACTGAAAGGACAGGGCCAGAGGAAGACCTTGCCCATTTACCATTGGCTTCCCTGCAACTGGCTTTGCCCATGCATTTTCTTCCTCTCCAAACCCTACTCTTCTCTTAGGGCTCTGTTGCAATGTCTCCTCCACCACAAAGCCGAACCAAACACAGGACTCATTGTCCCTTCCAGTCCTGAATCCTATGTGGGCCTTTATTATAACATTTAGTGCTTTCAACTTTTCCCTTTTTTCCCCTATGAGGGTGTGAGTAATTTGAGAGCAGGTTCAGGATTTGATTTGTCTTTCCAAAGCAGCCCCCATAGCATCACAGAGCAAAAAGCTCATAGTAGACACACGCAAGGGCTCTGAGGAGGCTACTCAGGACAGGACTGACTCTGAGATGCCCCAGGGAACTGCATGACACAGACAAGACTGCTGAGCCAATCAGATTCTCTCCTGGGACTCTGAACCCATTTTGGAGAGAACTGGCCACAAGGAGGTGCTGAAGGGGGTTGGGGTGAGGGGCCTTGGCAGGGATGTGCTCTTGTGGGAATTTCATGTGGGCCATGGCCTCACAATTTCCTCAGGCTGCAGTTGTATCCTAGGCTTACACTTTGCCTAGCTTCGCAGTCTCAAGGTGGGACGTGATCCTCTGCCTCCAGGCTGGCCTCCAGGCTGGCCTCCCACTGCAGCTCATCTTCCACAGGGCAGAGCCAGCCTGCCTGCCTGCCTTCCTTCTTTCCTTCCTACCCCTCCGCTTCCTTTTTCTTTCTTTCTTTTCTTTCCTTCCTTCCTTCCTTACTCCCGCCCTTCCTTCTCTTTTTTCTTGAAGATAGATTTTATTTATTCATTTATTTGAGAGAGAAAGAGAGAGAGCCCAAGTGGAGGGAAGAGCAGAGGAAGAAACAGACTCCCCACCAAGCATGGATCCCAAGGTGGAGCTCGATCCTGGGACCATGACCTGAGCTGAAACCAGATGCTTAACCTACTGAACCACCCAGGTGCCCTAGAGTCATCTTTCTGAAGCCCAAACATGGTGGTGTGGCTGCTCTGTTTCAGACTTTTTAATGGCTGCCTATTGGCAGGATGCTGGAGTCCAAACCAAGAGATTTTTCTCAGTTGGCTTACTTATGTCATTTATTTTGTCTGCTTCTGTCTCCTTATACTAAAAGGTAAGTTCCAAGAGGGCCATGGTTGTAGCTGTTCACTGCTGTGTTTGCAGTTTCAAATATTTATCAAGCGAATAGGTGGACACTTCACCTCCTGTGAGACCCTCCCCATCTGAAGGACTGAACCACTCACGGTTCTGTTCAGGTCTGTGTCTCTGGTCCCGGGGACTTGGCATGTGTTGTTACCCAGTCTGGAAAACTTCCCATTGTGTTCAATTGGGCTGACTCCTTCTTCCTGTTCAGGTCTTTCCTGAGAAGCTTTTTCCAACCCCTAAACCTGGCAAAGACACCTCTTTTATGTGCCCCTAGGGCACCAGGAAGCCCTCACAGTTGGAATAGTTGTCATATATTGATCCAACAGGCCAGGCTTTATCTAAAAACTTTCTCAGATTCTATCTCCTTTGTTGTCCCAAACCTATGAGACGGCTAGTAATAATACCTCTGCTTGATATATGGGGAAATTGAGGCTTGAGCACCTTAAGTAACTTGCCTTAGTTACAAAGGTAGAAAGGGGCAGCAATGGGGATCAAACCCTGTTCTCTAGCTCCAGATGTCACATTCTTAGTCCCTGAACTTGGTCTTCTAGAACACTGAAGTTGCCTGTGTCCCATCTGTCTTTTCTAGCAAATTATAGGCTCTTTGAGGGTAGGGTCTGTACCCTGCACACTTTGGCTTTGTCCTGGTTGTCCTGGTTGCTTATGCTTAGCATGCATTACCTGACTGAACTCACATGAAGCACTCAGCATTCATACCTGGTCAATGAATGAACAAAGGACAGTGGGAAGGTTTTGAGCATACATGGTCAAGGAGAACACAGTCCCTGGCCTCCACCTCCACCTCCTCCTGGAGTGTCTATACTGATTTTCCCCTGTGGGCACATTTATCTACCCAGATGTTTACCTGGTTGCCTCAAAGGAATCCACCTTATTTGTAAGGCAGAGGTCTACAGATTTCCCAATGTCCAAGATATCAGACAAATGAGTGAACAAATTGTGCTGGCTTCTTGGTGTTCATGGGAGGTGAGATGTTCTGAGGCAAACAAGGAGGATTTTCTCTGTAATTCTTGGTGTTCATGGGAGGTGAGATGTTCTGAGGCAAACAAGGAGGATTTTCTCTGTAACAAAAGGAAGAGATTGGAGTCCTATTCCAAGAATCACTCACTCCTACGCTCAGAGATCAGAGTTCCCCTTCTCGAAGTTCTGATGCTGTCAGGCTCTGTCTTCAGCCTTGAGCAAACTCCTTTATCCCACTGTGAAAAGAACTGTCCCACCCCCACTTTGAGATTTAGATTTAACGTTATCTTCCAACAGTGGAGCCGGGGAGGCGGACAGCTTAGTCGGAGCAGGGAGGGTCACTTTCTAACTCCCTGGATCGGTTCAGAATGTTTTCTGTTCTTTGGACTTAGAGTTTCCTGTTTAAATGTCTGAGAGCCTGGGCACAGGGTGCTGGCGGATCTCTGACTAACAGAAGCCTGTGATTAAATTATTTCAAGCTCTAATAAAAATAGTTTTAGGATAAAGTCCTTCGGAATTATGTCAAGTGCTGAGTACACTTTTCTTGGTAAACACTTGAGTCTGCCATGTCTTTGAGTCAGCTTTTACTCAGCAGTGTTCATCCTGAGGAAATTCAGAAGATTTATCTTCAAAGTCCTAAGCCAAGGTTGATTTCAGAAACCTCCTGGAGAGAAAGGATTCTGATGATATCTCATGAGTAGGGCTTTTTGTTTGAGCCTATCATTGCCCACCCAACTGCCACCCCCTCCGACTGCTGCCATCTTTAAAAAAATATTCCTGTAATGCACTTGAAATTACAATCTTCCAGGGAAGAAAATTTTTGAAGGGGTTGCCCTCAGTCTCCCTTTCTCCATTCCACCAGCTCCTTAACCCAGAACATGTGGTGGCAGAGTGGGGTGATTTGGGGGAAGTTGGGGAACCATGAGTCTCATGACCTCCCCATGCTCATGGACAGCACTGACTCCAATATTTCTTAAATTACAATTGTTCTGCAGTAGCCCAAAGAAGATTCTTTGTTTTATCCTGCTTATAAGCAAATTAGGTAAACAAACAAAAGTCTATTAAGTAACTGGCACGAGTGAGATGCTGGGCTTGGTGATGGTATAGAAGGAGACACGTTGATGGATTCTGCAACATTTCCTTGCTCTCCAGGAGCTCATGGAACAAGAGCAGGCATGACGTTTCATAAACAGCACCTGTTTCTCCAGGCCACACCAGCTGTGGGTGCCACTGGGGAGGGTGCCACAGTGGCAACTAAGAGTCTTCTCTAGTCTAGATCCATATCAGTTGGGATGCATTTGGCTGCAAGTAAGGAAAAACCATAGAGAGTGATCTGCACAAAAACTGGTGTTTATTTCTTGTCACATACTGGAAGTATAGAGGTTTGGCAGCTCAAAGATGTCAGGATCAGTGACTCTTGAACTTTTGACCTTTTATCGTGGTCACAAGATGACTGCTGGAGTCCCAGACATGGTGTTACATTCAAGGCAGGGAGAAGGAGAAGAGGAACTTCTGTTCTGTTTTTACCTTTACCTTTACCTTTACTTGGAAACCCTTTCCTGAGCTCTCTGCAGGCTTTTGCTATATCTCCTAGAACAAATCTTTCCCATTGGGCTTCCTTGACCCCACAGGAGTCTGGGAAAGCCATAGCCCAGCCCCACGCATTCGGTTTCCTACTATACAGCCTGTGAGAAGGCTTTCTTTTCTCACCTATTATCACCCCAGTTTTCTAGGAACTGGGCAACATGTTTCCGTGGGCTGGATTGGAGGAGGGCTGGTGTGACAATGCAGCATGTCCCTCGGCTGTCAATCCTCAGCAGCTGTGTCTGCAACGGGATCCCTTGCCCAACCTCCCTTCCTTTGGGGCAGCTCCTTTCCCCGGTGAGAATATTGTTTTGTAGGGGCAGCCAGTTGTCCTTGATTTGCAAGAGGGTGGATATTGGGGTAAGGCTGAATGTTAGCCTGGATGTGCTGTGCAGTAATAACAGGGAACTTATGCAGGGGAGACCCACGTGTGACTGAAACCAACATGTCTGAGGTTCCTATGAGCACATGGTTCAGACTGTTATGATGGGACTCTCACAAAAAGAAGGAAGGAAGGAAGGAGGGAAGGAGGGAAGGAGGGAAGGGAAGGGGAGGGGAGGGAAGGGAAAGAAAGAAAAGAAAGGAAAGGAAAGGAAAAGGAAGGAAGAAAGGGAGGAAAGAAAGAAACAAACCCCACTAATTCGTATTACAGAGAAGAGCATGGTAAATGCATGTCACACCAGCATGCTGTTTGAGTCTAGAAGGGGAATGACTTGCAGGGTGCTTGTGTGTGCAGGTTGGTGGAAGGCTAGTGGGAAGAGGTTGAGGATAGTGCATACATCACAGAAGAAAGAACATTTAGCTCACCCATTCATTTATTCATTCATTCAACAAATAACAAATATTGTTTTCCTTCCTTAGCTAGCAGAAACAGACTTGTTCACTGCCCTCTGAGAATTTGTCTCATACGGAAGACCAGCAAAGACAATGTAATGAGTGTGACAAAGCGCAAGACTGTGGAAGGCACAGCAAGGAGAGAGGTGTGCTGCTGGGAGGTGTAATCGGCTCAGGGAGGTCAGAGCTGGATGCACTGGGGTAAGTGGGGGTTTCACCAAGTGGAGGGAGGGAAGGCTGAGCAGTGAATGGGTCTGGAAAGGGCTGGTTGTGTTCAGGGGAAATGTGAGTGGTCCTGACATCTAAGAAAGGTAGAGAAAGAGCATGTTTTGGGACAACTATTTGCCAGCCAGACATTTCTCATGCTCTGAGCTTATGTTATGCTAAAACAGCCCTACAACATGAGAATTCCCTTAGTTTTGGCTCCCCTGAAGGTGAATTCTTGGAGGAAGACTTGGATGCAGATCATTCATGGGGGAGGTGATTCCAGGAAACAGGAGGGAGGGAGCCCAGATAGGGAAGCAGGAAGTAAGGAAAAAACATGTCAAGGGTGGTTTATGGGTGTGACCACTGGGGCTCTTGTCCCGGGGACCTCCTGGAAGGCATACAGAAGGTCCCCCATAATATTTTACTTGAAGGAATGGATACAGATCAGGGGTGAGGGGCCCCTGAGACACCTGCTGTAGGTATCGTATTCATTTAAAAGGCAAGGATCAGAAAATTTTAGCCTCTTGCCCAATTATTTTTACTGCCAGTAAATTACAGAGCAGGGATTTGAACCCAGGTAGGCTGTGCCTGCGAAACTCACACTCTTACCACCATTTTCTGCTGGAATGGATGTTAGTATCAGTGTTGCTGTGATATTTTTCTAACAGTCACTAATTCTACCAGGCCTAAAAGTGATGCTAAGTCTGCTGCCGGCTACAGCACCTGCAAAAGATGAATCACGTCCTTGGGAGCTAGTGAGGGAAGACACTGTGTCATCTGCAGAGCAAACTCGATGCCCTAATGCAAGCATAAACTAGTGAAAGGGACAACAGCAGGGTCTGTGGTAGACAAAAGATGGTCAGAAAAAAGAAAGATGGTAGCAAATTCTTTGCAACTTCTCTCACCAAAAGTGACATTTAAATCTCCTTCTAAATGCAGTCTGGTCTTAGTGACTTGCTTGACTCATAGAGTGAGGCAGGAGTAACTTCCTGAGCCATTCAAAGTTTGCCCACAGGGATCTCTGTAGCTTACAGCTGGGCGTCTTGACTGGAACACTTGCTCTTGGCGCCCTGGACTGCCATATTGGTTGACTAACTTCCCTGAGGTTGCCAGGCTGGAGAGGCTCCAGGTAAGTGCTCTATTCAAGAGCATCTGCTGAGCTCAGTGTCCCTGGTGCCCCTGCCAAGGTGCCAGTGTATCAGAGACCCACTACACCAGGCCTCCTCCAACCAAGCGCCAATGACCTCTGTTGATGCCACATGGAACAGATGAGTCACCCAGCCACCCATATTCTTGACCTACAAAACTGTAAGATGAAGTAATAGGCTTGTTATTTTAAGTTTCTAAATTTTGAAGTAATTTGTTCCTCAGTAGTAGATAACTGGAACCTAGCCACTACTTTCTGTTTCCAGTAGTCACTGAAGTCTTACTTTTCTTAGAAGAAGATGTACCATTTTTAAATTTAGGCCAAAATGTCCCTGCTTCAACTAAGTTCCAATAATATACACATTTACAAATCACGGGGAAGTTTGGGCATCTCTCTCTTTTTCTCTATGATCCACAACTGGGATTTGGGATCAAGACTCTGAAGAACTTGCCCGTAGGAGAGGAAAGCACACTTCCATTCTCAGCATTGACTTTTAAGCAGAGGACCTGAATCTCCAGAGGGCACAGAGCAGCAGGAATGTTGTAAAGTGTGAGATTTCCAGGAGGAGTTGCAGGTAAAGCAATGATTATCGTGGGCTTTCTGAGGGGAAGTAAAGCAGAAGTACAACCACAGTTTGGGGGAGTACCCACAGATGAGGCCAGGGGTCTGAGGTGACCAGCTGGCTGCTGGGAAAGTGAGGAGCTTGTTTGTTGAGTTCATGTCCAGGCTTGGGGAGGGATTACAGCAGGAAGCACTGGTGTCCAGTACCATTGTGAGGTCCAGAAGACTGGCCATGCACATAAGACCACCGCCCTCCTCACCTTGCAAGCGACCTCAATCGCATAGGTGTTGATGGAAAAAAGGTATCTTTCACCGATTGTGTAACTAATTTATTCAGGCATCTCACCTCTTTGGAGGCAAAAGCATGACATAGTTTGTAAATTCTGTTTTGATAACTACTGCCAGTTGTGTCCTGACATACACATTTTCCTCTGGGTGGGGATCCCCCTAATGACTCATCAGTCCATTTCCATGATTTTCCAGTAATGTTGAGTTATTGCAACAGTCTAGTTCTGATTGCTGAGATTTAGTATTGATCATTTAAAAAATTTAATCT